>NC_044015.1:19150369-19457651 GCF_900496995.4 Aquila chrysaetos chrysaetos
AAAATGGCATGGGTTGCTGGCTGCAAGTAGGTCTGCTGAACAAATGTTCCAGCTCACGTGAAGCAGGAAAGTAAATTCTGGTTTTTATTCAGTATTTCTTGAGCCATATGAATATCTCAGGTCCACGTTTCTGTACGGAATCCAAGTCCAAAAAAGGCACTACATCTTTTTCTGGAAGTTATGAATAAGACCCCTGTGGTCTGCTGGTAAAATGTAGCCACTGTAGTGGGAGTAATGAAGTGTGAGTCCTTTCTTTCATTTGTTTATTTCTGGAAATGTATTTGGTCACCAGTCTTTTCCCCTGTCCCTTTCCCTGTTATCTAATACATCATAATCTCCCACCAAAAAAAAAAGATTCCTTTGTGGAATAGGGCTACATCAATAATAAAGGATAAAAAAATTCAATAATAACAAATATAACTTTGTATAGGTAGATATATTATTCTTTCATTTACAAAGCAAGGACTAATGTTGGATCAGGTTTTTAAGCTTCTTAAATCTGTAAGTAGCTTTGTGGCTAGAAAAGAAGTTTAACCTGTGCTCAGTAATCCTGCTGCACCTTAGTACCTTAGAATCTAGAGATTTACAGAAGCCTCTTCAACTCTATTCTTTACTGTTTAGTTTTTGCTGCTAAATTTGGGAGGAAATTGAATTAGATTCCCACAGGCAGTATGGAAAATTGGGGAAAATAGCTTCTTATTCTCCCTTAGCTGAATATAATATATCTAGTGGGGAACAGCAAAACCCAGGCACAGAGAGCATGTGTGCTTTGCTTTCTCAGTGGCCTACTTCCAAGCAGTTCGGAGAGTTTGAAATTAAAAAAGAAAACAAAGTCCAAAAGGGCAGCATAATTCCCTTTCCCACAGGAGCGAGGACTTTCCAAGACTCACAGAACTCATGCAGGGCATGGAATTGCCCACTGTTTGCACTAAGCCAGCCCAACAATAAGAGTACACAAGTGCTAAATTTAAATATTAACTTGTTAATAAGATTCATTGTGTTCGCACACCAGTAAACATTTCTGTATATTCTGATTATATAAATGGGAACTACTGTCAAGTTAAATGCCAGTCAATATGAACAAGAACTACAGGATCACTACTGATCCATTTATATCTCAATCTGTATTTGATCAGTATGCTGTCTGATAGATGTGTACTGTCTCCCTTTTGAAGCCAAACGTTAGTGGGGCAGGTCCTTTTGGCTTCGCCACTCCTCTCCCCAAGCCCCTTTCAGACTGAGGGCCACAAGCAACCTTACCTTGCCAAATAAACTGTAAATGTTTCTGAAATGCAGTATTCTACTAGATGCATCTTTCCAAACAAACAGAGGCAACTGAAAATGTTTACAGGCTAGATCAGCAATGCTCAGAACTCAAACATAGAAAGGAGGAGGCAGTAACCTTTTAAACCTCTTACAAACACCTCAGTAGTTAAGTATTTGAAACTTCTGATTTCTTGGCTAGATAAAAAAAAGTTACAGACCAACAGATATGAAAACATTCAGACTTACTTCAGTCTCTTAGGTCCAAAGTCTAAAAATAATCCAGTGATGCTTATGCCTAGTAGACAGAACAGCTAATTCTGAGTCCGAGTTATTTCAGTTTACCACATACCCCCCCACCCCCACCTTTCCTTAATATTACATACTTAGATACACCTAGCCAAGTGGAATGGCCAAATGCTTTTTCTAATTTTCATTTCACATTCTTTAAGTGTTAAAGCTGAAATAGATCTGTCTGAAAATATAGCTGCTGTTAGCTGCTGTAGAGAACTAACTTCCATTGCCTTCCCAAATACTAATTTTTGCTTTTTCTTCAGAGATATTAGTTTTCATGGAAAAGTGTCAATAAAGAGAGTGGCTGTGGAATCTGCTAGAGTTTGCCAGCAGCATGTTCTGCAAATAGTTTCACCCGTGAACACAGTTTGCCAGATTCTTAGCTGATGTAAATCCATCTGGCTCCAGTAGAATCAATGAATTTATGTTAGTTCACACTGTCTGAAATGTGGCCTAATTTGTTTCCAGCTTTCATTCATATTATCCTAGGCTCAGTGGCTTTATTTTTAGATAAGGGCAGATAACCTCTTTATCATTTTGAATGGCAGGCCCAAGATCTTGAACAAACATGGGGTGGAAACTGGTAGTCAGCGGAGGTTAAGAAGCCCGGGTCTGATGTGCTTTTAGGGACATGACTGCTGAGAAGGTAGGATGCTGGTATTTTACATTGTTTCCATGAAACTATTTTGATCTAATCTTTAACCTCAGAAATAGGAAGCTTTTCTTATCTATGTGAAGGATGCTGAACGGGGACCATGGCAATCATGTCTCTCCCAGAGAGGAAGCAAAATCTCTTGTTAAGATGAAGATCAATAATGACAGTTTCTTCTAGTGCTACCAACTGATCATTTAACACTAGTGATAGTTTTGGTAGGTTCCCAGACTACCACTGAAGAATGGAGAAAAGCAGTGGATGTAAACTCTAAGTACTTCAGTGTCACAATTAGTTTTTCTTTTTCCTTCTCTTCCACTTGAAAACGTCCTTCTTTCTTGGAACCCCTTTGGTCTCACCTACTAAGTTGCTGTACTTCACACAGCAATCAATGTCTTGATACATAGATGGGATGGCAGAGTGGGAAGCACATCTGTTGCAGAGGTACTACACAGCTTAGGTGTTCTGAGTTGTCATGATGTATCACATGTGTTTTAATTGGTTTGTTTTAAATATCAAGAAAAACTAGGAGACTATAAAAACCCGAATATCCTCAGCTGCCCATACTGTTTGATGCATCAGAGACAGAAGGGCTACCGGGACAAGAATGCAGCTCGCTGTCCACCAGCTGGAATAATGCGATCTGCTTGGCAGTACCCTTTCATTATCTGTCTGATGGTGGAAAAAAGTTAAGGCACGTGCTGGCTGAGGTTGGACTACTGCCCATTGCCATCAGGATATTAAGGATGCAAAGTTTTTGTTATTTTTAATTTTTTTGCTGCTGTCCAATGTCCTGGTTAGCCAGCCTTAGTTTGCAATCCATCCATTGGGCAGTAAGTCAATATCAAGAAGTCAATACGCACCAACAGATACCCTAGACACACCTTCTGTTTTAATCACTATAATACCACCAGGCAGAATTTAACCACTATATCACAGCAGTTGTAAAAGTCTGTACCACAACCTGCTAGATCGTTAAGAATGTGACACACAAACCTCAGATGAAAGGTGCAGCAATATATCACTGCAGTTTTATAGCTTACAAATTTAAAAATGAAAGTTAAGAAGTCTTTAGGAGTCACTGTTTCTTCTCTTTTCTCCTGATACAAATTTGAACATTAAATTTGAAATTCCTGGCATTGCATTAATGTGCATCACCACTTTTAAGTTTATTGAGAGACCAATTTTTCTGGGTTTAATTTAATTAATACCAGTCTTACATCTGCTCAGCAGCAATCCCGAGAAAGCTGCTCTAAGATGCTAGCGATTACACCAAACTTCTTGTCTTTATTTGTAAGTACTATTTCACAGTATCAGCTGCCAGCTGGTACCCTGAATTCTTTTTCTCAACAGTACAACACTGAAAAGGAACAATTTGTTGTGTAGGAGGTCTAAAATTGTGGTCGTTAAATTACCATCCAAGTGGACATGCTTACAATGCCATTCAAAAATGTTACTTAACTCTCTGCAATGGGAGAAGTTTTATTCTCGCATGCAGCGATACCCCAAGTGAGCTGTTACAAATTCATGTCCATGATTAATGTTGGACAGACCTGGCCAAAGCAGAAATATCTTTACTTTAAGCTTAGAGAAAGACTCAGGGTGTAGCACCTATTGTGTCACAGTAGGGAACAAAGTATTTTCATGAGCCGTTGTCACGGGAGCAGCATTTCTGCTACATGAGAAACAAGCAAGGTTAATTTCATACTGATTTCAATAACTTTTTGACGACTATAATAGAGAAAAGCAGCATAAAAATATCCATGGTGTGCACAGAATTTGGCACCAGGGAAACCAGTTCTGTGAAGCAGTACATCTGCTGCTCTTTTCAAAAGATTTTAAAGCATTTCTGTTTAAGAGACCTCCTATGGACTCATTTAAAGGCTCGAATGTGCCCCAGTAGTTACTGCGGCAGCAACGGTATATATGGAAGAGTGGGGTATGGGCTGTTTCCAAGGGAGAGAAAGTATGCCTTGTGCTACTCTGAGAAACACCCCGGGAGGAACAGTCGATGTAAGCCCTAACTCGGCGCAGAGGCATGCCGCCACCACTGTCCTCACTGGGTGTCCCTTTGCAGCCAGCGAAGACTGGACCCCCCGTGCAGCTGCAGCAGCCATAAGGGTGGGATCCCTGCACATAGGCACAGAAAAGGTGCAGAATAGCCCACCCTACGTATGTCTCCTCTTGGATACCAGGTTTCACTTGCAAAAGTGAGACCTTTCTGATAGCTTTAATGCAATTAATAGCTTGGTCCTGTTCCTACTGCAGTCAGTAACAGGAAGGGCTGTCCTGTGGGTCCTAGTATCAGGATTTAGTGAGGAACCTTCTCCTCCCCTGCTCATTCTCTGATAGGCATCTGCTGTGACCAGCTCTGCTTTTAAGCCCTCTTGCAAAGTTTATCTGTAGGTGCGAGGATTTTACAAATCCAACAAAGCCCCGAGGAGACTTCCACCTCCCTTGCAAACAAACACAGAGGCCAGGGAAAGATTTGTTTCCAAGAAGAAGACAAGTCATATTTCAGAGAAAACCAAATGCAAATCAGAATCATTTACAGAAGTTGTCTAGCCCTGTCAGAGCGGCTGGTTCAACCCAACTCATGGTGGCTCCTACGAAACACCTGGCTGGGCAGGCTCCTGCAGCGACAGGAGCCACGCAGGATGTGCCAGGGAAGCAGAGTCGGAGTAAGAGGTAGGAGACGGCAGGAAAGCTTCAGGCAGCTCATTAGGAGACCCCAGTTACCTCTCTTTGAAAACTGCCAGAAAGAAGTTGGCATTTTCTCCAAAGAGAAAAGCACTATTGAACATATCCTTAGGTTTTTTTGCTACATGTTTTGGCCACCTTTTGCTCCAGGTGTACCACCAATACGCACAACCAGCAATAAAGCACACATAAAGAACAAAGATCTAAGTTCTTGTTCCAGTTAAGTTCTGTTAATATAGTTACACACAACCTAACAGTCCCTGAAAAGCCCAGGACTTAAGAGCTTTAAAAAGACAGGTACTTCAAAATCAGATTTCCTTTCTTTTATCTGTCTTGTTTTACAGGAGAAGTGTGAGGGAAAGGTAAAGAACAGTTGATAAAAGCACACTTTAATTTTCAATATGAACTCTAGGCACTGACTGGACATTTAGGAAAACCACCTCTCTCCCTCTGCAGTGCTGCCATAGTTATCAGAAAGAGGGAAGCACCGGGCAGGTTGCTGTGGGCACGGGTGCTGGTGTCCCAGCCATCGCGCTCTGCCGGGGCCTGACGGCCCCTCCCTTCAATGCCTCTCATAAGGGCTAAGGAGACGAATGTGCTTACTGCAAGGGCAGGTTAATTGCTCTCTTTTTGAAAAATCTTGTTGCTGAACTTGAACTTTAAGGATAATTATGAGGCACGAGGCAGCTATATTCTTTTCTGGAGTGTGTTCCGAGGTATTCATGATTAAACTATCGAAGTCGAGGGTGCATAACGAACTGTTCAGAGCAAATGAAGCTGACTAAATATTTCAAGAAGTGGTTTTGTTCTGGTGTTTTCTTGTGTTTCGTTAGAGTTGATTTTCAAAATGCTTAGGCCTCATGGCTCCATCTAAAATAATTGGGAATTGGCAGCTTCTTATTACCAAACCAGACACTCTAAATCCGCTTTAAAATATATAGATCTTTTTTTGTTTCTCTTTTTTTGCTTCTCTTTTTTTGCTTTTTCTCGTCGTAATTTGAAAGAGAAAAGTGAGAAAAATGAACAGAACGTTTCTCATTGTTTATCACGCTAGCCCCAATCTTTTAACTTTTAAATTCCATACAATATAAGCTCCTTGTCACAGAATAATTCCCTCTGGAATTATTTTGATAAGAATTATTTGCCAGTAGAGTCGTGTGAATAATTGATTTTTCAGTTCACTGACTGAACTGAAAAAAACTGGGGGGAAAAAAATCATTTGTGTCAAATGAAATGTGTAGTTTTATTTTCAGGTTTTAAATCCCCTTTTAGAAATTATTTTTGACAATTTTTTGAACAAAAATATTTCCAAGGGAAAAATCGTGCCTTGAGTTTTCAAAAAAATTAGTCAAAAGTATTTATTAATGTGGGTTGAATTCTGAAGATACTTTTAGCCATCCCTGACAGAAGTGTCTTCTGTGAATAATTTATACTTCAAAAATACTAATCCTTTCTCTTGCTGAAGAAAGCTAGATGAAAAGTGAGCAGTTTGTGTCTGTGCATAGTGTTTTGAAGTATGCCAAAAGCAACTTAGCATCCATAGCTAACTTAGATACTGAAAAAGAGCTATTGGGTCATCTTATCTCTAGCTCTGTTGGTATAACAACACAGCACAATGAAACTATTTGCTGGGACTAATTTTAAACGGTTCAGGAAATAAAGTTCTAACTGTATCTTTTCTTTTTAAATTGAGAAAACATTTCTTCTTTCACCTACTGCATTTCAGTTGCTGACTTCATGTAGAGAAGGCTTGTGTTCTTTTTAAAAAATACCATGTGACTACTGTTTAATTACAGACACTTATTTTTATCTTGAAGCCATTAAACAGGCTAAATTCTGCAAACATTTTATTATGTTTTATTAAAGTCAGTGGAATTATACAAAGATGGGAAAATTACAAATGCTCTTTAGTATGAGAAAGCTTGAGATAGATGATATCATGGGTCAAATTTACTGGCTTTTTACCAAAGAAAAATCTGAATGTAGTAAATTAATAGATGGTCTGTGGGTATGACTCCTAATGGATGACCTGGTCTTCTCAGAAGTGGGTGGCCAGAGCTAGGCAGTCCTATTCACTTATCAGATGCAGCTGGAAAGGAGCTCTTAGACCTCAGATGGGAACGGGAGAGGAGACCTGGCTTCTGGCATTGGCCTTGGAGCAGCGAGTGGGAGACTTGTATGGACATGCACGTACACTTGCCCATCACAGTACCACCAATGCTGACTGGTTTTCCCCCAGTGCTAAAACAGGTCTGCTGCTGGGTTTAATGCTTGCCCTAGCCCCAAACTCACGTGACATGGGACAGGGGACTTTGCGTACATCTTTGAGAAATGGGGTTGATGATACTGCTTTGGTATTACTCTAAGTTTAAGTGACAAAGGACCGGTAGTTTCAAAGCAAAGTCTTAAGATTCTGACCTGATGTCAGGACTAGAATAAAATAGTGATCGTTTTTGGCTTCAAGTGCACTGAAACATTTATTATTCATGTTTGTTTTTAACAAATACTGGGTAAATCAAAGAACGTTCAGACAGAGGCCAGAACTGAGCTGTACTGTCCACTGAGGGGTTGGGAACGTGTTTTTGCTGTCTATGAAAACAGACATGCTGGGAGGTCAAATTTGATCCAGTGACTATAATATTCTATGTACCAGAAGAACTAAACAACTTCATTTATATTTCAAATGTTTCAAATCAATACTTCCCTTCATATTCTGTGACCCCCACCAGGAAACTCTTATAACTGAAAATTCTAGGAATAGATTGCAAGTTACAAATAATATAAGACTGTCATAGGGGAAAGCAAATTGTGAAATACTGCTGACAAAAACAATCAGTATATGTTTATACTGAAGAACAAACCTTTGCAATTCCATCTTGTATAACATAGCTTTTAAAATCCTATACAAAATTTTCAGTTTTCCCTAAATGTCAAGCAGGCTTCCTCAGCCTCAAACTCAAATGGAAAATGTACAGGCTGTTTCCATTCTCAAAGAATGTTTGAGCTAATCTGGAAGTAAAATGTATGCATATAATATAAAATAAATATAATACATAGCTCTATGAACAATACTAGAGAACTGATAGATACAGGTAAAGAAAGAACGTAGATTTTAAAAAAAAAAGTCATTAATACAGGGATGTCTAGCAGCATCTATTTCTCAAGCAGGAGCTTATTACAAGAAATAGATCTAGCAAGATTGGACAGGATCCTGTTGGGGGCATAGACAGTCAGATAGTGAACAACATCTTCCTTGTATTAAAGCATTCTTCAGAGCACAGACTTAAGGAGACCGCTGTTCAAAATGAATTGTTTTTTGTTTGCACACTGATAGAGAGTTGCCATCCATTGAAAAGAAGAAGAGGGATTTGTCCAGAAGACCTGACAAGTAGGAAGAGACAAGGTGCCCTGAGAGGATCCTAACAAGAACTCTTTCATGACACAGAGCTTTATCCTTAATGAACTTGCACATAATTATCAGAAACCTCCTGAATTATGCAAATAAAAAAACCAAAACCAAGAAGAAAGGATAATGGCCACTTTAGTAGGAAATATTTTCGTAAGTAATACTGCTGCGGATGAAGGAGTTAGTGTTTGTGTCTGATATGTTTTAGTGCTGTGTTCTGTCGCTTAGACACTGAAAGAGTTGCAGAGAAGGAAGGAGACAGCTCCACTGGGATTTAAGATGGTGCCCACAGCAGTCATGACCTCCTGTCCCCATCAGTACTGCTCATTGTCTTTCCTCATTTATTCTCGTGCCTGCTCAGCATCTCCTCCTGTTGACCTACACAAGCCAGGAGGGGAGCATTACACAGGACTTAGAAGTGTCCCCAGATCTTGTTAAAGCTGTTCTCTGCTTTCACGTTGGGCAGAAAACCTCAAGAGAGGAAAAGGGCAGAACTTTGAGGATTTTCTTCTATATACAGATTTATCATGATATATAGCAAATTGACTGAACCAAACGACTTAGTGGCCATATAATCATATCACAAAGGGAACAAGCTTCTGGCACCTGTCCAAGCTTCTTGTAACGGAAGTTGATTGTAGCTTTCAGAATACAACATTTTTATTCCTTTTTTTTTCCTACGCAAATCACTCCTGTGTTTTGTCTGTTTTACCTGTTCATGATAATCTCTTGTGTTTTCAGATGCCGACCTACCTCTGAAGATCAAGAACTTGATAAAATGAGGGAAAAAAGTCTTAGTCTGTAACAGACTCCTCTTGAGATGTGTGCACTGCAGACCACGAACACCGGTAACACCCATGACAAAACAGCTGCCCCCCCCCCGGTGTTATTGGCACCCGCCCCTGCAGGTGCAAGGCAGGACAAGTGCCCTGGGCTGCTGCCTACAAGTCTCTTAGGATGAAGTCTCACCTATGCCTCACGGCAATTCTTTCCCTCTTCTGTTTGCCTAATGTAGTTATAGCAGCTGAATTTTCAAACCTGGATTCTTTTAAGATGTGCTAAGCTTATGAGGATATAAAAAAGTACACATTTTATGTGTTAGGAATTAGGGGGAAGCTCCTGTATAGAGGGCATTGAGACTGGACTTTGTGTTCTATTAATTGCGTTTGCATTGCAGCAACATTTGCACAACACTCCAAAAGGCCTCTCTCCTGTTACAGCATACACTCAGCCCATTTTAAATTGCAGAACCTTTTCTCTGGGAGTAAGCCCTTTTTTTGGTGGTCCTAAAATGTGCAAGAGATTTTTCAAAAGTCCTGGTATAATAAAACAGAGTCAAAATTTATAAAACCCCCAATTTTTTCCAAAAGCCAGCACTAAACCACCTTTAGGTCATTTCATTTTAAGTGCCAAATGCCTCTAAAAATGTAACGTGATGCTCTTTGTATGAAGCCTTTAGACAGAGCACCTGTATCCCCTCTCCACAATTCACAGGCAGGCTGAATATCAGCCACACAGTAATTGTGCATTTGTTAGTCAAAACCTGGGTATGACTGCACAGTGAGGAAACCCAATGAACTACATTAAAAGTATATACTTCACCTGCTTTTGGAATCAAGACACAAAACCCTTTGTCATTCTGGTGGTATCACTCTCCTGCATCTCTCCTATTTGAAGCATGTATATTTTATGAAGCATTAACAGACAAACAAACAAATGCATAGACCACAAAATCCAAAGTCTGCATTAGTCTCCAGAAGTAGCCATTGGAATGAGGAGAGATTTCAGAATCTGATCTCTCAATATAGTGACTCTGTGTCTGTAAAAAGCAAAAGTCCAGATGTATATTTTAAGATATCAAGTCTAAAACATGAGATATTCGTACATGTCAGAACTGAAGCTGCTGCCGTCATCCACCTGAAAGATGGAATCTCAGAAAGAATCACCATGTTGAGTGTTACTTCTGCACTGACTAACTGATCTACAGCTGATGAGAAGGCAAAATGATGCAAACTGGTTTGGGTGTGTGAAGACTCTACATTGTTAAAACTTTCTTTCGAGATATATACAGTAGAAGAGAAATTAAATGTTATTTTTCTTTTCCCTATTCCTTTCATCCTACTGTTTTCCACTCCCCACTCACCATTCAGGAAAAAAAAAAAAATGGAAAAAGGGGGATGACACCCCCCCACCCCCTTCTTTTTTTCCCCAGATCTAGCTTGTGGATTGGATTAAATATTTTCAGTAGCAGAATATTAGCACTTAATGACATTCAGATTGTTTGATCTTTAGCTCATTAATAACTGTAACACACCATTCTGGAACCATAGCTTCCCATCTTTTAATTCTTCCCCTGTGTTGCAGAGGGGAAGGAGCTGCCCTTGCTGGCAGACTGCAATTCCTGTGGGACACAAGTGATTAAAAATATAACTGGCTCCTTGCTGTTCTGCTGTCCTGCTGAAAGAATTATTTCAGGGGCAGTCAAAGGAAGGAAGGGAGGCATGATTCCATAAGCACAGTATCTTTAATGAAGCTTGTTAAATGATAAGCAAATTTTTGCATTGACAAAGAATAATAGGTTTACTTTTTCATTGTAAATTGAGATGTTCCTGCTGAAGGTTTCCATTCCTTCTTTGAGCCACACGGGCAGCGACTGCCCATGCGATACAACTGAAGGAGTGATGATCACCATAAGAGAAGCGAAGACAGTGAGAAATGAGCAGCTGGAGGTACGCATGGTGTGGGAGAAGGGAGGGAGGATTTCCCAAAGTGGGTCACTGACAAACCAGACACCTTCTCATATTGCAGCTCTCTCCCCTGTCCCAACTGCCATTGCTGTACCCTGATCCCACTGGCTCTGCTCCCCCGGTGGTGCAGAAGGTCATGGGACCTGCTGTGCTCTAACTGGGGTGCAGGAATGGTAATTTTTTGAAAAGTTTTTTTTCCAAGTCAATTCTTGGTTGTGCTTACATGGCAAAATGTAAGCTTTAAGTAAGGGAACAAGTGTCCCACAGTTCAATAAATACAATGAGAAGATCTAGAGCCAATTAAAATGTGATAAGGCTATAAAAATGCATCCAAGGTAAGTATGGTTAAAAAACCCCAAACCTCTTGAGTGACCCTCCCCACAAAACGACAGATGGGAAGCATCCAATGGCCAGGACATTTGTGTCGCAGTGAATGCTAGCAGCATACATCAAATAAAACATAAAGGATCAGCTACTGAGGGAATGAATTTTATGTTCCCTCTCCTGCACAAAAGGCTACCAGGGGTTCGTGGACTCCGGTTCATGTTCACATGGCTTGGCCTAGCTTTTCTGAACAGGCCTAAACAAAAGCACTATAGAAGCATTACCAAATCAAAGAAGTTAAAATTATTATGTTTATGACTACTTCAGTAAACACCATCCCAAAGTCTAAAGATTCTTAATGCACAAGAGAGTTAAATGGGAAAATGAGTAAAATCAGTTTTACCAAATATAAAAGTCAGAAACAATAAACGGTCCTGCAACCATTCTGTCTCTGGTAACTTGCATTAAAATATATATAAAGTGTTCTGGGAACTGAAGCAATGCTTCAGTTCAATAAAACTAATGCAATTAAAGAGAAAGAATCCTGTTTTTCCCCTGCTTGCAATTTCAAATGAGAGCTTCCTAAAACTTGTGACCATTGCTGGAATCCAATTCCGGACCCCAGCTTATCAAATTCCCAGCTCTGGCACCATGCCTTTGAGGTATTATAAAGTGCTGCTCATCACACCAGCTCTGTCTATAAATGCTCCAGATAACTTTAAAGTGCAGACACCCCATTTTGAAACAGGCAAGTGTTCACTGTGAATCAAAATGGAGTCACCAAATGTGTGCAGCCTTCAGCCTGCACTTCTTTTCTTGCAAGGCAACAAAGGAAAATGTGTTAGCACAAAAATGTCTCCCTGTAACATTTTTTTAAACTTGGAAAGCTTTGCAGGACAGCGTACCTACACAAAGCTGCAGGTTTCTGAGACCCTGTAGAGCAAGTATCTTATACTGTAATTCATCCTGGGGCTGAGAAACCGCCAGGCTAATGAGCTCTCCTGCAGCCTCTTCCCCTGCAGGTGCTTCCCTGGAAGCACAATCTTAAATCAGACACCGCCATGCCAGATGTAACCCCCCAAACAAACACCAACCCCTCCCTCCCAACGTGGCTTAAGAAAGCCACAGAGTGCTAGCATCTAACTAACTTTGATGAAATTACAAACTTCTTTTTCATTCAGAAACTGAGAGCTGAATTAATTCCTCAGCTTCTTTAATGCTGAGAGCCATGTCTTGGGAATTCAGTATGGGAACATATTAATCTCTCTGATAGGCGATAATGCAATATATTACTGATGCAGAAGCCAGCACGTCAACGCTGTGATAGTGACCCTGACCAGCAGATGACTGAATGGGTAAGGAGAGAAGGAGCTGCTCTAGCTTGAAGGCACAGCCTCAACTTTGGCAGGCAGTCCTTCACTCTTGTCCCGCTACTAATTTTCCAATGCATTACTTTGTCACTTGGGTATCCAGAAATGCTCATTACGAAGGTATGTGACAGCCCCTGATAATACATGTCTGCAACGTAATTGATCCCTCTTTGCAGTGGTGATCTTTAACACTCATAGGGCATGGTAGGTGATTAGATGGAAGGCACTCTTTGATGGTCTCTAGCGTAATACATTACCAGACAGCAATGTGCCAACTATCTATCACTTACAAAATAATGTCATCCCTGAAAAAGGGCCTGGCAGCAGGGGCTAGGGGAGGAAGAACATTTAATTATATTTGTGGACGAAAAGATGTCCCGAGAAGAGTGGGCAGCCTGATTATTTATTGGTTGTTCAAAAGCACTCAACACAATCTAAGAAAAAGATCAGGCTCTGAGATATGGTGGTTCACATTGCTGTTACAGACTCTAGCCTTGAAGTCAAGTTCATGCTGAAGAACAAAATTACCTCTTACAATATGTGGTTTACTTCTGAAAATGAAAAGGGTAAGAGACATATTAGTAATGTTGGCATTAGTGGAGGCAGCTGTTTTTAGATATTTGGTATTTCAGGGATGTGACTTTAGCATCGTTATTAGAAGTACAGCTTACTATATTCCTCTGCTAACTTTCCAAGAGTGAGCAGATGGTTACCCTATTACCAACCATTTGCATTTAACATATTGTAATGATTTATATACCACATGTCACTGAGCAAAGCGAAAACAGTCAATGGGAACTAATTAGTTGAGTGTGAAGATGCATATCTCAATGTATATATCGTTATTGTAATCAAATTTTATCTTTTTGGTTGCTAACAGGTTTAATGTGCAGCATAACAGAAATACTGATGGCAGTTAAACGTGAACCACCATGTCCCTCTGTCATTGGGACAGCATTGCCATCATTAACATTTGTACCAGTACTCCCGTTACATGCCTGTTTTATAAGTGATGGTGCAGGGAGGTCAGATTATAACAATCCATTGTGCTTTTCTAACAATCTTTCTTAAGTGTATTTCAAAGTACTTTATAAATCTTAATATATCAGATACTGGCTCATACTACAGGCCAACACATATCTAGAGAGGGTGGAAGCAGGGATACTGCATGGGAGAGAGGAAAGATACTCTGCATAGCTCCCATGAAGACAAAAAGTGATTTAAGGGTGAAAATGAAAAGAATCACAAGGTCTTCCAGGGAGTTTACAAGGAAGAAGCAGACAACTATTGACATCTGCACAAACATCAAAGTCAGAGGATAGACTCAAGGGTTCAAAGAAAGAGCATAATTTGAGAGAACTGCCTTCCACCACTGGGATATGGGCATGTATGTGTACAGTATGTATTGCATTATCCGTAGTATGTCCTAAGGCCTGATCAGCCTTAACCCATAGCATGAAGCTATGGTTTATCAGCCTCTTCCTGAAATGTTTTTCTTTGTTTTTAGACTTATTTTAAAACAATGGTCATCACCCTTGAAATGTCAAAATAATCATCAGTGAAGTACAGCTATGTTACTCCAGAGTATGGCAGCATTTCCAGCATAAAAGTCATACCAATCATTCCTTTTTTTTAATTGCTACCTGCTTACAAGTCTGGATGAACTATTGTGTGAGCAACCAAATGCTGTTCACGGACAGACTCTAAGGCTTCAAGGACTTGGTGTGGTGCAAAAATTAAAGGTGGTCTCATACAGGAGTGGTAGTATGTCAAGAAGTTCTTCACTTCCTGCTCCCTCCTAATGCCATTAGGATGCCTCCTGCCATTCCGCATCTTTTCATTTCTACCATGTCCCATGAATCTAACCAGGACACAGCTCATTCTCCTGCGAAGGGCTGCAGCTAACATTATGCTTTCCTGAATGCGTCAGCAGCCAGACTCTGCCTTGGGAATGCTACTTGCAGCATAACCCCTCGTCTCCTTTTCCCTGACCATATTGCTGCCTGCTAAATTCACAGCGTTGCTGTTTCTTTCTGTAGCTCTTTTCTTGCTTTTCCATGAACAAGATTATATTCTATGAAAACAGAATTACAGCAGTGTTGAAAACTTACCCTGTTGTTCAGCCCAATTAACAAGATGTTTCACCTGTGTTTTACAGCCTGCTGTGATCAGATAGGGACCACGGTCATTCCCTTTGTGCAGGGGTCACTGGTACTGCTGCGGCCCATTAATTCCAGAGGTGGACTCAAGAGTGAAAGAGAGGAAGGGTTCTCATAGACCCCACGTAATGAGTCTATTAGACCTTGACCTTTACTAATTCACTTTCCAGTTTTCTGTATAGGTATCTCTGTGTGACCGTACCACTGGACCTAGCAGAACTGTCCTGCTTTACATCAGCCTTATTACACAAAGATGAGAGAGGATGAAAATTCTGAGAGGTGTGGTTTTTACTCATTTCTTTTAAACAGAGGCTGGGACAGCCTCCTTACTTGTCCTCCCTCCCTCCTTTCTTTCTTTCCTTCCTTCTGTCCTCCCCTCCTCTCCATCACTTGTTTTCCCTCACTACTCCTACGTGAAGGCATTTGAAACTCATTGATTTAATACAGGTCACTTCACTGAAATTACTCCCAATTTACAGGATGACATCTGAAACTAGTGTCAGGTCTGGTCTCATTTCAGTACTTAACTTCTCATAACGTATAGGCACTGATACACAGCATTTACTACAGCACTGTACTACACAGAAATAAGAGGAAAGGCGGCAAAGTTAACTGTCTTGGTTTCAAATATTTCCCTAAATCACAGTGGAATGATGGCTCATTTATTACAACTAACAAAAAAGATTAACAGAGAGAGAGACAACCATCACCTCTGTCAAAAGAAACCACATGGATATTCTGGGTTCAACTACTACCTTCTGCGGCACTTCACATGCTGAGGAGTATCCAGGAAAAATCAGCTCCTAAGCATGTGTAATTAAGTACTGAAATGGACAAAACTAACGGCAGGAAATCTCACCATGCTGGTACCCATGGAAGAGATCAGAATGTTAAATTAAAAAACAAAATCAAAAAACCCACCTACAAGTTGGTAGTTCCTGTTACTTGTGAAATAGTTGAAAATTTTTAAACTTTTAACACGATAATATGTTGTACCACTCTAGCTTTAACTTTAACCTGAAGGACATCCCTGTGCCAGGAATCATTTGTATATGTGATCCAGGAGATCCTTAAGCTTATTTCAGTGTTTGCATTAAATTGAACTCTTTTGAAATGAAAAGCTTAAAGGAAAGAAAGTTTCTGCAAGATATTGGAATCTCTGATTTATTCAGAAAGGCTCTTTGGATAGCTTTTCAGCATACAAAGCAATACAGAAAGAAAAATTCTCATTTCTTTCATCAGGAGTTTCATCTCTACTCCTTTAATGTTCAATGGCAAAATGAATTATACTACAAAAAGGCTTGGTGCCTTTCCTCAAACGCCCTGATCCTGCACGATACTGAGCTTCCTTGAAAGACAGCTGGGGGAGATCAGTATGGAAATACTTGACATCCTGCAAAAGAGGCCAAGAAAAGATGATCAAATGCTAATGAGCAAAGGTGGTGAGTGAAACCTGGTGATTTAAACCCACTAGTTTCAAAAGCGTATAGCAGAATTAGAGACCTAGTCAGCCGTCCAGACTCTGCTGCTCTGCTCCTGTTCCAGCCACTACAGGACCAAGACCACTCTGAGCTGATGGACAGGACTTCTGTCACCAGGATGGAGGGTGGAAACCAGTATTATTTCAACATGGGCAGGAATAAAACCCACCCAGGACACCTGTGCTGAGTTAATCATTGGAGACTGCTCATGTGTGAATAAACACAGTGACCACTTAATTATTTCAATTCCTGATGATCCTAGATCTGTTTACAGAAAATGAAGGACCATTTTCCTTAATGACATATTACAGGAGATAAATTAAAAAAGCTAATTGCACTTGGGAGTTCAAGATAAATTGACATGCTCTTAAATACATACACTTCTTTTTCTTTCCTGTTCTCTAATGAGTTCATAACTTAATTGGAGAAACTGCTAGATTCCCTCCAAATACTACTGAAAATCTCAAAGGAGAACAAGCTGCTTATGCAAGTGTTCTCATAAAACAGAGAGTATTCAAGCATGGTAAATAAATACTAGAAACAAGAATGGTATTCAGTTGTCTCCTTAAAAGCTTGAAGCCTACATATCTTCATATTGATGGTCTGGTTCTGAGCTGAACATTAATGAAAACATTTTCTCTTATATATAAAACTAAAGCCCTTCTATATATTACCACTTTTCTAGGGCAAAGTTCTGCTTGTACATGCCAGAGTAGCATACAGATTTAATCCAATTAACCCATCCGTAGAATAAGCCAGAGGATGAAACCTGGTACAACCCAGCCTTCACGGTGGCCGTCGGTTGAAGGCTGCAGTGCGAACTCCCGACTCGGGGGGGCAGATCAGCTCTTTTGGAGAGGAAGGGCACTCACCCACCCCAAACCAGCGCAGCAATACTGAGTGGTTCAGACTCACAGCTGGCAAGGGGAGGGCAGGCTGACTAAAAAGACAAAAAAGCCCCAACCCCCTAGGTAGCAAATGTGCTTTCCTTCACGGTAATTTATTCAGATTCTGAGATGGATTTAAATTCAGAAGAGATAATGTGAGAGCAAGAAACTGTTAAAACTGAGGATACTTTTTGCTTGTGTACTGGGAGTTAGAGGTTTCTATTGCTGCTGGAATTGCAACCGTAGCTGAGAAAGGGTCAGAAAACCCTGGGGCTTAAATGCAGAAGCTTCAAGGCGAGAAGAGTATAAAAATAAATTCCAAAGGGCTTAATAACATTGTACAGAGGCTGGGTATTCCGGTGTCAGAAGGAAACTGGTGGCTCTTAGATCAAAACCTAATCACCCCAAAGTAGTAAGATTCTTTGTTTTAGCCAGCTAGTCCTTCTTTCACTGACTGGGGCAATGTTTTTTTACTAGCATCCTGAATTACAGTTAATTTACAGTGTATAAATGTACATGGCACTGACAATATAACAGTTAAAGCAAAAATACTTTGGAATGAATGGGGTTAAACCTTTAGCAGCCTGATCCAAAATCTGCTAGGAACCTTTTCCTTGACTTCAAAGGAATTATTATCAGCATTTTAGTGAACGCCTCTTACAAAAAAAATGTTAACAAAGGGAGCTGTACCTCACAGCTTACTGCCAGGACTGTCCTTGACGTGGAATCGAAGACAGACAGAGCCTGCAGGCAGTCCAGGCCACCTCTGCAGGCAGCAAAGTGAGAGAAACCTTCCTGAGGTTAGCACACAGGACACCCTCTGATTCTCTGCAGCAAGGCCAGATGATGGGAAAAATGTCTGCTCTCTCTTAGTTTCCCATCCCAGAAGACTTTATTTATGCATTAGTCGACCTTTCTAGCCGTTAGGACCATCTTGCTTCAACAGTTAATTAACACAAGTGCCATAATTTAATACAGTTAATGCTACTTGATGCCCTTTAATGTACCTTCCATTAGTGATATTATTGTAGTATTACCCTGTAAATTAAAATGAGATCAAGACTAAGAGAGGCTCTCTTTAATTAAGGTACTGGCACACTGCATCGTCCATTATTCACTAGAAAAAAATCACCCTGATTTAGTGAAGCAGACCATCAGTAAGTCAGAATTAGTTCATGTGGATTATTAGGCTTCTTGAATAATGTGAGCACAATGGGGTTGCTGAAATTGCTAACAGTCACATTTCCTTTTTTCATCATCTTAATAAATACACAATGGAAGTGGTAAATTGAGGATGAATAAACAGGTGGTAACAGAGGAGGTAAGGCATTGAGAGTACACAGGCTTTCATCTCTAATGCAACATACATCACACCAAAATGCAAAGCAATGACAAAACAAACCCTATATTAAGTGGGAAAATCTCCTATCTATAATTCATTGTGAAGTATTAACCACCCCAGCATCTTGTATATTAAATAAGTTGGCTTTAAGATAGATGCTTTTCACTGTCATTGATCCTTAAAATACGGTGTGAAACAAATTACATTTTGTGCTGCCTTTAGAAATACGCTATTATGAGCTTTGGTGATTTTAATTATATTTAACCTATAGGTTATTTTTTTCAGTAAAAGGACTAACTTTAAAATGTGTCTGCTAGCATCATTCATCCACCACATGTCAAGCTCCTTGGTAACGTCCCTTTGTATCCTGTCCTCTTGGAATAGTCTAGTTTGGCTTTACTACATGTATATAAATACCCAGGTGGCAAAGCCTGGAATAAGAAACATTGTAGCAAGAAAAAAAAATAAATTGTAACTTAATTTCCAGTTAACATCCTAAATTAAAGTGCAAGGGCTGGAAAGCTCAGCTGAATCAGGAACAGTGGCACAAAACCCCTGGTAACCCTTGCTCCCCTCCATTGTGTTCCCATGCTCAGGGCATGCCAAGGCACATGACTGTAATGCTGATTTGGAGACTCTTTGGGGGGGGGCCCTATAAGGTTTCTGGTAGGAGACCAAAACCACCTAAAACAAAGTGACAGTGGGCCTGTTGCAAGTTATATTTGGTGCAACTAAATAATCAGGGGCTGTGTACCACAGCCCCACAGCTACTTAGCAGTAAGCAAGCCCATGAAGTCTTTAACAGGAAGGGCTCACTACATATTGAAGGAAAGGCCACCAAATCCCTAAAGAGCTGTTCTTCTCATTAGCAGAAGAGTGATAAGAATTCACATCAGTCTAGTGAGATACTATTACACATCAGATATTTCTTTAAAAGCATGTGTCCAATTACTACAGCATTTAGACAACAAGCATTAGCATCAGATAAGTTCTCCATACAGTCATGCTTCATTTCTATAGATAATTTTTCACAAGATTGCCGTGCCCCAGATGTGCTCGAAAGGTTTCTGTTTCTAATTTGCATGCAATGCACTCTTTTTTTAATCCTTCAGATGCTTTCTTTGATAAAGTACTGATAGTCTAACTGAAGTCAGACTAAGCTCCAAATGGGTTTTCAGATGGGAGCAGATTTTCCTTAAAGCGTGAGGACCTTCAAATCCTGAGCTTTGATATGATGCCTTTGTAGAGCCAGCTTACGTGGAGCCCAATGGAGAAAGGATACACATTAAATAGAACATACGTGTAATTTTTTTATATACTGAGGCTAATTTTACCAAACTATTTCAAACAGTATCTTAAGCTGTCCATGATCCACTTAGCCCTCCCAAGAGAGGTCTGAAAAACAATTTACAATGTAACTAATGAGAGTTACAGTAAGACTTCTTAAAACAGCAACATTTATCTTATACTTTCACACATTAAATCAGTGATTCTGTATGTATGTGTATGTATTTGGTGTGGACACAGAAGACTGTAACTACATGCTAAACCTATGGTCCTAAGAATGTATTTTGACGTCATATAAAAATACATTGGCACTGCAAAAGCACTTCTGCTTTCAAATTTGTACGTGGCATCAATTCATCCTTTATGTAAAGTTAGAGGAGTATTTTTCAATAGATGACATCACAGTAATTTGAGTCTATTTTGATTTTATGTATTGATTTTTGCAATACGGAAATGCTTGTGAACATTGAAAGCTTGTATAAAAGAGGTAGAAAACAGCAAACTCACAACAGGAGTAATAAAAATATAGTCACCAATGTTTTATATAATTGCTGTCTCCATTTTTTTTTCACTCACTCCTGTGTCTGCAAAAAATGCCCTGGCCTTCCATGATACATTAGTTTTTCTGTTCATTTCGATACTTAGTTTCTCTTAAAAAAAAAAAAAAAAAGTTTTTTTTAAAAAGGAAGATATGAACTCTCTATAGAAGAAACAGAGGAGAAGGAAAAGGCATGTTAGAGAGGTGAGTGAATTGCTAATAGAGGAGGTCCCATTTATTTCTTAACAAATTGGCATCCAAGGCCCATGTAAAGGGTATCACCCTCCTGCCTGAGGTCATCAGTCAATTGCTAGTTTGAGTTGGGAAGAAAATTTCCCAATAGGAATGTCATTGCACAGTTATTATTTCTGGGACTATGGCACCTGATACCAGCCACTGCTTGCCCTAGAGGGACTATTTGTCTTGAACCCAGCTGAGTAATCATCTTTGTTATATTCAGATCAGTCTCTCTACAACACTTGTTTTTTTCCATTTTACTTCAGCTTCACTGCATTTCAGAGCTAATTAAAGTACAAGGAATGAACTCTAATCTCTGCCGCCTTCCTTGTTCACAGGCAGCTCATAGCCAGACCTAGTAGGAAGGGTCCGCGCAAGGGCTGCTGTATCAATCACAGCTTACATTAAAGGCCTGAAAAAGTCAAATGATAAAACAGAATCTCTCTTTTTAGTTAACTGCCATCAGCTCAGGCTCCAACTATATAAAAGCAGAAAGTGTCCTAATGCCAGGTTAAACTGCTGAGCCAATGTAAGAAACTGTTGATACTATCCTGCTGATGAGACCTAGGGCTCAAGATCCCAGGCTAGTGACAGCGAACACCTGGGACCTTGTGCCGCCGAGACAAAAACTTCTAGTATGACCAGGAACAGACTTCAACTCAGCCAGATTTCCAATGAACATGTCTCAGCAGAAAACGTCATCATGTTTGGGGAAATAAACAGTTTTGAATAACCTCTAAAATCAACACACATGCCTGTTTCTAAAGGTACATATTCTCTTACCTTCCGTATACCCTTATGTCTGAGATTGCATAAAAGTAGCGTGCCAGGTGTTGCTCATCTACGTATATTTCTCCAGTTCCTGGTCTAAGTAGTCTTATCCTCAGATCCGTGATGGTAAAGAAATCTCTTAACTTCTTGGTTGTGTCAAGCTGGCCATAAAGAGAAGCCATGTTATGAAGCCGAGGTCCAGCAAAAAAAGCGAATCTATCTTTGATTTCAAAGTGGATTATTTTACTATTTGTCATGTACCCAGTAGAGTATTCCTCTGTGCAAATGATTTCTAGGACTGTGTGCTGTGATAAATCCCTCACTGATTTTGGATCCATGTGGAAAGCATCTAAGCAGTCCGTGGCATAGTATTGGTAGGGCTGCCATGTTCGTCCATAGTCGAGCGATTTCTCCAGGATCATTTGGTCTGGACGGCCAGATTCAAAAGTGATAACTATGTTATCTGTGAGCTCAATGGTTTTGTTCCAGGAGAGTGTAATATTAACGTGAAGAGGCTTTGGATAATCCTTCCAAGTTGTGGACTGCCAAAATGTGGAGGGATGTCTTCCTTCGAGATCAAACATCAGTTCCGGAGGATGAGCCAGTTCTTGGGTACTCGCATCACATTCATTATTGCACATGTAGGGATTCCCCTGGAAAAGAGCAAAGCAGCGTTACAAGAGGCACAGTATAGGTGACTGTGACACATAAAGATGTTTCTTGTCTGGTACATGAGAACTGCTGCTTTTTCTCCAGGAGTGAAATCAAGGAAGAAAAAACAAATGCTGGCAAAGAATACCTTTATCTTAGCAAGATTTATCTTGGCCATTTTACCTGTTAAAGTAAATACACACACACACACACACACACACACAGAGAGCACTCTGGCTTCTGTGACATAAACATTTGTCTTAGTATGTTTTAGAGAAAGAAAAGAGTTTATTTACCCTGAATGACTCAGACCAGCGATTGGGTCATGGAAGACTGAGAACAGTAAGCAAGTCTTAATAGCTCAGTAACTCCAACTCTTCCTAGAAAGATGCAGCAGCCGAAGAGAATTTCTATTTAAAACAAGTATGTTCCTCAAGAGCTCCACTCACAAAAGAAGTAATTTTTAGGGCAAGTGGTTTGAGGTCAGCAGTGCAGCACGTATGTACTCGGTATGAACAAGTACCCAGTACATCTTCAAGTTTCCTTTCACCTGGGTGTGAAATTTATCATGCTTAACTGTGCTCCCAGCTTAGCACCAGCTTGCCTTAAAACATTTACACTCGCCACCAAAAGCCATTAGAAAAACAGCGCTCTGCCAGCTCTGGGGCTTGATTCAGACATCTGCCATCTTATTACAGGGTAAGGAAGTACTTCAGGAAAGACTTTTCACAAGGCACCGGCTCCAATTTATCAGGACAAGATAATCCAGCACTTGATTAGGTGGGAGATGTCAGCAGCTCCAGCTGGAATGCTGCCAAGGTGGCTGGAGCTCTGAACTGGGGGCTGAGTTAAAAACAGCAACAAAAAAAGCTCGCCAATAGCGTACAGCTTTTACTGCTGCTTGTCCTCTGTAGCAAGGTGAAAGTGAACTATTCTCTTCCTGGCCTTTTGATGCATTAACTTGCACACTACAATCTTCTGCTTCTTCACAAAGGCTATTTTGTCTGCAGACTGGGGATATCTTGCAGCAATTGCCAAGATATCAGACCCTGCAGGCTGCACTGAATCATGTCTATCTAATTTCAGCTTTCAACAGTACATTAACATTTTGCTACTTGTTCGTTCTGCATTTGTTCCAGAGAGCAACTGCTGTTCTGTATCCTTCCCTCCGCCTTACATATGGATTGTGGAAGAGGCCGTGCCTCTTTTCACTGATGGTCGGGACTGCTGCAGAAAAAGACGTGCATGCCTATACCTAGCAATGCTTGACAGAGGCATAAGTGCAGCTGTTATTGTCATTAATCGGAGTTCCCCTCACCTACCCTGAAAACAGAAGCAGCTCTGCTATGGTAATCAACCTTTTCTTTTCTTATAATTACAGTTATGCTTCTCTCCATCTCAAAGCCTCAGGGCAATGAAGTGATTCAATGCCATCCAGTGCAGGAAATGGGTTTCAAACATTAGTCGCCACCTTGGCCACTGCTCTACTCCTTGACATACTCCCACAAAACACAAGCAAAAGGACTTCTGCGCTCATTTTGACCTCCCCACTGGCAAATTACTCTTACCTGGGCAGGGAAATACTCTTTTCTTTGTCTCTCTCTCTTTCCCATTAATACAGCTGAATGCTAAAACTGACAATGATTCACTGGGACTCAAAGTTAGAAAAAAACTACAAGACAACAAAAAGGGTTATTTGAAAAGCAGCACACTGCTTGTTACACTGACAGCTTCAAAGCATGCAGCTGTAACTGGAAATACTCTGCAAAATGTTGTCTATAATAAGTGCCTGTTACAGCTCTGATTTCAAGCTCACAGTTACTATTTCTATGCCTTCCTTTTGAATAAAACAGTGAAAATAAAAAATAAGTTTCAAGCAGAATAGAGAAGACACCAAATTTTTTATTATTTAAGCTCCATTTAATATATCAGACACAAATGCCAGAATTTGCTAACTTACTTAGGTCTTTTCTTTTCCTTAGGGAAAATACACATATTGTGAAATCTGAAGGTTCCAGACCCTTTGACTATATGTAAATATCAGTTTTGCAGAAAATGCTCAGAGTTGCATAAATCACACCTTTCTGAGGTTTACTAAAAAAATCTGGTCACTTCTGTACCTGTCACCATGAAGCTGCCTGCATACCTATAATGTATATGCTTCTGTCAGCGCTTTGGTAAAAGCAACTTCACTGGGAGGTCATGGATATTGAAACCCAGCAAATAAATGCTCCTGGGTAGCCAGACAGGTGCATTAAGCACTGCTGAGGGATGGCTTTGGTTTCCTGCTCCACAAGCAAGCACTGAGTCTGTTGTGATTCTTCATGTTAAAAACTAAAGCCGCCCTGATCCGCTAGTCCCTGGATGCTGGAGGAGGCATGTTTTATGACTTCCAGCAGGTAACCCGGATTGTGTGGGACGTATTGTTTCTTTCTGTATGTAAGAGTTGATTTCTTTTGCTCCCTTTTTCTTTCCCCTTTTCCTTTATAGCAAAAGCGGAGGTGCCAATATAATCAGAGAACGCTGGGAGACGGGCCTCTAACAAAATACAAGCTGGTGAGAATGCAGTACAAGAGCTGGTAACAATAAGGTACCTAAAATAATGGTGCAGTGAATGCTAAAAATCAGCCCTAGCTTGCTACTGAATAGTAGTCTACACCTCTGCGGGCACAAAGCTTTTCAGGAAAGATGAGGCTATTCCAATTAATGGCAGAGTATAGTGAGAAATGGGTCAGAATCACAGTGCTGTCCTGCACCTGAAACTCTTACCAGCAGTAATGACAGTGGCACAACCTGCCACTGAAACCCTGGGGTAAGGACATCACTGCAAATGAGAATTCTAATAAAAAGCTTCAGCATATCCTCCCCAATAAATTGAATTATTCTTTTAATTTTATAGCATGCAATTCTCTTTTAAGAGGCAAATGATTTGATGACACCAAAATAACCTGTGTGGAGTTCAGTATTCTGGAGAGGAAATAAGGAGAAAAAAAAAACTAAGCTGATATAAGCCGATAAAACAAACGTCCTGAATTCTAACACAGGGAGGGGGAGAGAAATTATGAGTTTAGGTAAGTTCCCCTCTGCCTACTGACACAGCAGTCACTGATGTAATTTTGAAATATTTAACGTGATTTATTGCTTCAGAGGCTTGGAGTCAGATCCCCATTTTCTCTACCAGCAACTTGGCTTTAAACTGCTTTTAATTCACCTTAAAAGTAATTTGCATGTTAAGTCATATTTACATTACGAAAACAGTGTAAAGGGGTCTTACCCTACAGGAACATCCCTTAGTACACTTCTGTATGAAAACAATTAATTTAACTGGGATTAGTTACATATTTTAATGTCTTGATCTCTGTGATAATCCTCTTTAAGACCTCTACCTCAGTGAAATGAATACAACAAAGAGAAACTGTTCCCAATTTGTGAAAACTAAGCCCATTCTGTGTTGGGGACATCTAAAGGACTGAAGCATTAGCAGCTGTAAGTAATTTTGTGACCAGCAGGCAGCCGTAAATAGATCTTCATTTAAGCCTTCCAAGCAGCAGCTCTTCAGCTGGACAAGGTGGAAAATATTTATAACTTTTCAAAATGATATTTAAACCATTAGGAGATTTCTAAATAATTAAACACTAACAAATACTTCTAAACACTTTACTGCCAATTAGTGTAAAAGGTAGCTGAGGCTTTCCCAACAACATGACCATCTAAAAGAAACCCACTATTTTCCTATACAGTAATTGGAGATTGATATTAAATAGCTCCTTGCAGGCAGGCAAATTAAGTTGCTATTTATTTTGTTTTAGGCCACTCAAGGAATTCAAAATATTACCAGAACTACTGACATAGTCTAAAAGTTTTGGCTTTAGGAAAAGGTGCTCGTCTTGCAGGCACGGCGAAGGCCTGTGGCTGTATCACACTGTTTGATCATGCTCAGCCCCAGCTGGAAAAAGCAGTTACCTGAGAAGCTGCTGACTAGGGCTGACTGGTCCCAGTAGGGTTTCCCCTCAATTAGCTGGATTTAGTTTGCTTTAGCACACAGTGATGTCTGTTTGCGTGAGCCAGCTTGAACTTTTATACTGGTGTCTGAGGTGCTCTGCAAGTGTCCCTGCCTGGGACAGGGCACTGGGGCTGGCTTTGCTCCTGCTGGGCAGAAGCATGTCTTACCAAGCGCCTGTTCAGGAACAACTCAGTGACGGACGGGACAGTGACCCTAGAGTGAGGATTTTGGCTAAAAACAGAGTTCTAGCAGTTGTATGACCTTTGAACATCAGCAGGGGAGCTGGCAGTGGTGCTGCAGCTGCCGTTTGAGGGTTAAAGTCCGAGCGCTGCTGCCCAGGTGAAGCTGCCTGACTCTCTCAGTGGCATCCGCACAGGCTTAGGGCTTGATTGAAGATGTTGCTTCTTTCAATCTGCTTCCTGTCCACACTAACACCTCATGGACTTTTTTACGAAGGAACAAAGACAGAGGGGCTTAACCCTTCTGCAGCGTGAATATTGGTAGCTGTATCACAGATTACATGCTGTAATAGACACCTGGCTAAATCCCTACAGAGGATTATAACTTGCATTTTCAAACTGGTGAAGGCTGCTGAGGTCAAGCAGGCCAAGATTTTAAGAAGGAGCAAAATAAATTTTCAAGAAGTGAGTCACAGCAAGCGATTTTTATACCGCTGCCTCAAGGTAGTTAGCGCAGATGCACAAGACAAGAAATAAATACAGCCTGACTCATGTTTGGAGTGAGGTTGTGCAGTAAATTACTTCAAGTCACGCTTTTGGAAATAACAGAGTATTTCTGTTTTCCTTTCCAAGAGATCATTACAAGTAGTTCACTTGGTACCGTGCTGTACATTGCAGATGACTAATGAGACAGTAATAGCTAATAGCATCAATTGCCCTAATGCTTACATTTTGCATGTGGTTTCTAACCAGGAATTACTTGTTTACCATGACAGAGCCAGATTATGAAACCATTAATTGGGAGATACTACTCATTAGGCGTTGTCCTGCTAAGGGCAAACAGTCAGTGTGGTGAAGGACTGGCAAGGCACAGAATCTGTCACATGATAATAGATGTTATCAAACTCACTATATCCGTTAGCTGGTTTGAGAGCATCTTGGTCAATGTCTGCAGAATTATTGTTGTGATGAAGACAGGGATGGCTGTAGCCAAGAACATTTTACCATCACTAGCCTTTCATCACTGCAGTGACAGCATTTAAGTTAGTGATTTAAGTTAAGAAAGAAAAAGTGCTAAAATCTCAGTGGAAGATTTGATGCTCTTTCCCAGAGCTCCCAAGTGAGAGGCATCTGGATGGCCAGACAAGCACTTTCAACTCAGCTGCAGGCTGAACAATATACATTCTCCAAAACCAGCAAAAAGAAAGTAAAAGCATGTTTAAATCAATAACCTCTGGGGAGACTTAAAAAGATTAAACCAGGGAGGATCTGACTGGCCAAAAATAAATAATAATGCTTAACAACTTTGTGCACTTTTAAGCTTGAAAGTACATTGCAGATTATGGCCCTGATCCTGCAACAAACTTGGTGCAAACAGGCCCTTAAAATTCAGATTTTAAAAAGATATTTAAGCCTCTAAAGATTTGGCACTTTGCCTTGTGGAACATAGACCTAGCTAATTAATCTTCATGACAACACCTCCATGAGGTATGGGATCCTATCCCAAATTTACATATAGATGCAGAATTAGAGAGAAATGCTTTTGCATGATGAACTCTGTAATCCCCGATTATATTGTACTGTTTCTTCCAAAGCCTTTTGGTAGGTCACGTGAAGGCATTCTTGGCACTCAGAGTAGCTCTCAGATTATTAGATCATGCCTTTCTCCAATACTATGAACTGAAAATTTATCATAGGGAAAAAAATTAATATTTGCAGCACCAAATGCATTGGTGCATTTGGCAAAGGCACTTAATTCCTAGCAGAACATTGTCTCTTTTTAGTTACTTTAGTTTTTGGAAATACTTTTCAATTTACTTTATGAGGCAAATGGAATTTTGTTTCCTCTGAAATATCTCTACTCACCTTTGGGGGGAAAAAGCCTACTTATTCCTAGTTGGTAATTTTATGCTTCTGAGGCTATCTTTGACTTGGCAACCTTGCTGATGTTATTTTGACCACTTGCTCATTCTGGCATAATGGTACCTTAAGGCAGATCTACTGGCACCGACCTAAGTGTGGTTCTGTTATTTCAGAAGCTCAATATTGGTGTTTTCCTCTTGTATCAGCAGGTATCTGGCAATATAATCACTTTCCTACTTATAGCTTTTGCAATGTCATGAGGTGCATAATGCTGGGACCCCATCGTGCTGAGCTCTGGCTGAACAATACGGCAAATGTTCCAAGAAAACCTGAGTTCCTTTATACACTGGATGCCTATTTGGGTTTGAGAAACTGAAATCCCAAGGGACGCAGCATCGCTTTCCCTCAACACATTGGCACTTGTCCTGGGGAAGCCAGCCCATCCATGAGAGCGCTCCTTGGACAAGGCAGCAGAGGGTATCAATCTCCAGCATCGTGCGCAGCTCACATTGGTGCATTTCTGTCCGAGCTGCTTTTCCAGCTGTCCTGCTGCCCTGCAGGAGCTCCGGCAAGGAAGTCGTGTGGGAAATACAGGGGGTCTCCTCGACTGGGAATAGCTTCTGTTGTCAACCACAACAACCTCAGGTGTCTCTACCTTATATTTTGTGGTCTGATACAGATCTCACCTTGCTCACTTTCTGATATTTTGGACCATCCATGAATTTAGAATGGGAGCCATTGAGGGGGTAGAAAAAAGACGTCTAAAACACTACAGTGGAAAGCTGTCACCCCTGGGTAAGGGAAAGCCAGTGCAAAGGAAAGTTGGTCTGTTGTCACGGACAAACAGTCTCAGTTATTGTGGCGATCACAGAGGGAACACGAGCATCAAAAACCTGAGAAATCAAATCACGTTAGTGGTGACAGGGGGATCAGGGTGCTGGAAAAACTAAAGAAAAAAATCTTCTTTTCTTGTTTCTTTTTTTTGTTGTTGTTATAATTATTGTGTTCAGATTTCTGGTCCACAAAGGAAATCTGTGGATAGCAAAAAGTCTGAGAAACATGTTGTGAGAGTGGGGAGGGCCCCAGCAGACCTTAACGACCCTGACCAGCCCTACCTGGGCAGCAGGTGTTAATGACCCTGACCAGCCAGGTCCTATTTAAGCCCAGGCTGGGCCTTTATTTGGTTCTTTCTCCTGGGTAGGTCTTGGGCCTGTGTTGCAGCCCTGCCTCCTGCTGCTCCTGACGGGACTCCCTTGATGACACTGCTTTGTCCACTCGTTGTGCCTGGGGCTGCTGGCTGTGCTCAGGCCATGTGGGATGGTGCCCATTGGTAAGGGCATGGCTGGTGCTGGGGTGGTCCTCTGTGCCCATGTGTACCCCTGTGTCGGGTGACTCTGCTCCTGCTGTTCCCTGGCACTTGCAGAGGGATACGCGATGAATGAGGAGCTGAACATAACAGAAATGCAAAGCTCCACAACTTGCTGTAGGCAACAGTGGAGCAGATTTATATTGGCTGAGTATGAAATCAGATCATGGGATATCAAATCATGGGAGTGTGGAAATTTTGTGTTGGGAAAAATTTCACAAACACTCATGGTGGAAGAAAACCGGAAAATTGCAGTCTGGGTGGGCTCCTCCACCACGCTGCTGAGGGTGGACCACCAAACCCTCCCATGCAGCACAGGGTGATCACTCTGAGCTGCACTTGGCTGGTGTTCCCTCTCAATGGGTGAGATGTCTGTGAGTGGCAGGAGGCTCTCTTCCGGTAGATAACACAATTGAATGAGTAAGTAAATGTCACTAGTTCTATGTTTTTATTGCCCACAGACAAATGGAAGAAATGTGCCTTGCAACAGTGGTGGAGGCAGATGGGATGTGATGGCTGTGGCTTCTACAAAAGGTTGCTCTTAGCTTTCTAACTGGTTCCCAAGGAAGCTCCATCTTCTGCCCCTGTAGCCCCTGCTCCTATGGTAAGGGTTTCCTTGTCCTTCTGGTGGACAGTTCTTGAGTAGTATCTGTGGAGGCTCATGCAAAGTATTGATGCTGTGAGTCCTGGCAATTGAGTACCTTCAGATACAGGCCAAGAATTTCAGCCTGATTTCTGTGTAAATCAAGTGAAGTGAGCAGAAGAGAGCACGGATGTGGTGTTTAACTGATGGGCTACAACAGTGTTCAGTGTAGTCCTACCCTGTGCTAATTTCAGTAAATGCATCTTACTTGGACAGCTCTTTATGTAGACCATTCATCACAGCTCTACAAAACAGTCACAGTCACGCACGTACTAACTGTCACATGAGGTTAGAAATGAGCCGTGTAGAAACACAAAAATTCTAAAGTTAATTAAAAATGAATGTACAATTTTGTAATGACTTACATGAAAACTAGATGGGTCTAGATGTCTCCATTAAAGGACAGAATTATCATGATTATTGTGTTTATATTTTAAAGGGAGTTACAGTGAAAACTGTTTTCGCCAAGCTGTTACTGGTTAGTTACATCTTATTACAGTAAGATTTCGGATGTAATGCGATGGGCTTACACTGCAGTTTAAAAAACATCTGTCCTTAATACATCTGGACTAAAACTTTCCATCATCAAATTCCCACTTAAATAGCTTAGCGATAATGTTGCATGTGTTATTTACTTATTGAGAAAGATGCACATCCCCCACCCTCCCCTGTTCTTTTTCCTCTTAGCCATGGTATTTTTCGATCTGGAAGGTTTCTAGAACACTATGTAGCTCATTAACTTAGCTTCAAGAATTATCTGACTGTCCACCAAAGCAGACTGTCACAGCTTTTTAATAGCACACAGCTGTTCTACAGTGTTCAAATATTTACAGTGGAACTGAAGACTGCTGTATTTGATTTAAACTTCAAAAGTACTTTACACAGGCATGTACAAAAATGTACAGTGCAAAATAAGAAACTGTTCCTCAACAAGCAAAGCTTTTTTGGTCTATTCCTACTGTATTTAAGTATAGAGTAATAAGAAAAGTCCATGCTAGTACAGGCAGTTACTATAAAGCAAATATTATGAAGAAAAATTTTTTAAAATGACATCCACTTAACCTCTATATTATTGGCTTCTGTACAGGTTCAAACTATGTAGTGGAAGTCTGATATGCTAATGTCCCACTAGGAGTATGTAAAAAAAACTTCAGCACTTATACACGTGGTTCATACAATAGCTCAAGTTACATGTTAGGCTTGGCTGACTGAGTAACGTGACAGGTAATATACTTCATAATTAGTGCGTAATAATTTGGGAATTTTCAGATTCAGTGAAGCTCAAATTATGGTTACAGAACAGTATCATACAGTTTCAAATGGGAGGTTTGAAGGCCTCATTTCTAAGGGTGGGTGTGAGGCTGCACTTACGCAGACACGCACAGAGGGTTCCCGTCCTGCCAGGTCCTTGCAGCCGCTCACTTGCTTGCTATCTTTTCCTCGTAGTGCAGCAAAACAGACCAAGGGCTTCCATTCCCTAAAGCTAATTTTACACTAAGTTAGAATGAGGCTACTCTTTAAAACAACACAAACTTAACTATTCTGGGTTTGGAGGGGGTCCATGAAATTGAAAAAAAGTTTAAGAAATGACATTGTGCTACTTTTCCAATCCAGCAATTTCCAGTGGATCCACTGGAAAAATCTCTTTTCTTCAGAGTTGTGCCTTTGCTGTGGGCTCAGCCCTGCCCCAAGCAAGCATCAGCCTGCAATCTGGCAGTGTGCTACTTGCTCAGCCTCTCTCCGCTCGCCTCCCCTTGCACTCCTGCTGGGGAGCTGATGGTCTCTGAGCTGGCAGCTTCTCTCTAAGGACCAAATTCCTGCAAACCTGAGAGATCCCACCTTTGTGCCTAGCAATTATGCTGCTGTGTGGTGAGCTGGATGAGAGGGTTGATGTGTCTAGAGAGCAAGTACTTTTTTTGCCAGTCTTAGTTTTCCACTGAATCAAGTCTCTAACTTGATGTACTGCTTGGCCAGATGAGTGCTGATACTGCCAGTAGGGATGCAACAGCTGGGGATGGAAGTGAAGCAGTATAGATAGATTGACTGGCTTAAGAGCAACACGAAAATGCACCCTAAATTGTGAACAAAGAGCTGAATTATGCTTGTGCTGTCATACTCATGCTTATCTGTTAAAAGGTCATTTACATATACAAATATCTACTCGTATATGCAAGTGTTATTTATGCTGCAAAAGACTATTCTGGGGATGTAAATGTTTTGGACTTGGGCACAACCAGTTCTGTCCCAACAAAATGACTTTCACTACATATGTCACCCCAAGGCATCATTACGATTTTATTCTTACAAAGAGCAGCAGGATTTAGGACAACAAATTCAGATTATTTCCTTTGCTCAGATTACATCCTACAGATGTAAACATAGCACCTGAAAATGCTGCTGAGGTTTGCGCTGAGGGTATTTCTGTTGCAATCTCTGCATCTAAATTCAGATATGAAGAATTCTGGTTTTTTATAGGCAGTATTTTTCTTCTCTATATGTATGCATATGTGTGAGCATGCTTCAGATTTTTTTCTTTGCTTCATATGAAAATTTTATTCTTTCCTAAAAGTGGAACTGTAGAATATGCTACACCTGGGAAGTACAGCTGAGTTTGATGGAAGGTATGTTACATTATCTCATTGTGATAGTAGGTTTTACATTTAACTCTGAATACTGGCAAACTCTCATGATGAAGATTGAGATACCAAAATGCACTGTATCAACCTATTCTGATCGACACAAAGTTTATACAAAACTATTTTCATGCACTGAAACACACAACTCCTGTACTAGAAAGTTAAAAGGGGAAATAACAAAACAAAACCCCAAACCTAACTGGCTTTGTAAAGACAGAGTCCTTGTTTAAGTACTCACCCTCAGGAAACAGATCTTACTGTTTATTTCCCGCTTAAAATTTCCACCAACTTAAAAGATGCTATCTGCTTGCCTAAATGTGCGGCTACAACAGACAGTCATTCTGCACAATCTGTGGGATACTGAGTAAGAATTATGGCAAGACAATGAGCAGAAGGATACCAAATCCTCCATGGTATTCATTAATGGTTGACTGGGACAAACCACTGTTGGCTTTAATAGTTTTCCTGGGGTGATTCCTGCTTCCTCTGTGGGAGACTTTTAAGACTGCTAAAGAGGATTCCTAAGTAGTAGCAATAGTTAAATAACTTTTGTCAAATGTGAAGCAAAACATAGTAGGAAAAAGAGTATCTCAAATTTTGCTTTATTTCTTCCAGAAGAAAGTCATCTTCTTAAAAGAGATGGTCTAATCAAACACTCATACAGGCTACACCAAGTAATGTAATTCATGACAGCATTACCAAAATAATAAGTTGTTGTTTTACTAATCATCACGAGACAAACACTGAGTGCAATTCAGTAAACAGTTAATTCCCCAAATCTGAACAATCTTTTGCTTTGTTATCATTGAAAGTAAACAGCTTTGTTAAGCCAAGGCAAGTTGTCTTCCCCAACTATGATAGCCCTTATTTTGCGTACTATCACACCAGTTTCAATAGGCTACCCATGTAAGAGGATGTAGGAATGTAGTGTACTTGCTGTGAATAAGGATAGCGAAACTGCGTCTTGTAGCTTGTAAAGCTACAAGAAAACTTTATCAATCCATGTTTATGTAATATTGCATTATATGTAATGTTTTGCATATTACTTTTTAGCTGTAAATCTCCAAATGACTTGCAAGCGTGTTCAGCTGCCCACAAAGTTACAGCTGGGGGAGATCAGACAGAGAGATGAAGTAATTAATGCCCAGACAAGTGGTGGCTAAGCCAGGAATAGACCCTCTTCCTTTGCCCCACAGGCCTTTTTACCAAAGAGAAATTTTTTTTGTCTTTGTATTAATTCTATGGCTAATGCCATAGAGAAAAGAAACTGCAGAGCCAGACAACAAATAAAAGGGACTAAAGAGATGGAAGAAATTCTTTTCTTGTTGGGGATGTCTCAGCTGTGCTTCTGAGACTGTCTGCACCTGCAGGCACTGTTCATCCCACTCCATCCACAGTGTTATTGATTCTGTGCCTGTGGATTTCATGCAAAACTGCATTTTTACAATAACTGTAACTTTATTTCTGATTCTTAATGTCAGTATTGTTTTTGACAATTTCTGACCTGCTCCTATATTACCAATGTGTCTACTGCCATTTTTAATAAGCTTTAGAGCTGATGGATTAACACTGAATGTCAAACACCACAATTAGAATTGCTGATGTTATGCAGAAACACTGCTTTTAATATATAAAAAAAATTCTGTCTTACTATTGCCACAGAATCTGCACTCATTTCTGTTGTATTTGATCATTTTTTGTTACAGAATTCCCAGGCTCAGAGGACCTTTGCGTGTATGTGAACCACTTAAAGGAAGAATGAAAAGGAACATAAATAAAAATGACAATTGTAAGTGAAATCCAATTTCACCTCATTTTTCTTAAAAGGTGGGCTACATTGTTTTCCCTTCATTTGTGTTTGTCAGGATAAAATAAATATTTTTAATGAATCACAGTGTATACCTATATAATGTGGAATTGTTATAGAAACAAATTTAAATATTGAATTTTATTATACAGTGATGTCTTATTAGTATTCACAATGAATTGTGTGATGTCTCTGCACATTCAGATTATAGCACATAGTGCTTTGAAAGAGAATGAAGACACTCATCAAATCCACATTAGGATACCACACCAATATAAGTAATTCAATCAAAAACACCCCATACAGTATCTTTTGGGGAAGGGTTGCAAACTTTGTGATAAACTGGTAATTTATTCAGTTCTGTGCTGCAGATTGTAATGTAATTTCCTTTATTACATATATCCATAATAAAAAAAACTCCACAGCTCTGAAAAATATATAATCATTTCCTAAAATAATTTGTACTAAGACTGTCATCTGCAAATTTACAGTTCAGGTATGGTATGTGGTTGCACTGACTCCTAACAACCTGTCATTTTCAAAACTTATTTCATCAGAGCATGTTGAAATATGGAGAATTCCAACTGGCTGGATGGCAGGGCAGGGGGAAGGAAAGCAGCTGCTCCTCTGTCCTGTGTAGAGGGCAGGGGCGTAATGCCTGCATGATCCCTGCTGCTGCCTCTCGGGCTCTGCTGCCTCAGGTGGGAAACTCAGAGCAATGGGAATTGGAGATAAAACCAGTCTCCAAAAATATTTCATGGCCTCAGTTACTGTCCCAAATGACACAGAGTACCTCCCAAGTGTAAATGAGACTCTTCTACCTGGAATAAAACAAGAGCATCTCTTAAATGGAAGAAAGGCTTATGATAACATATGTAATACTTTCAGTTAACACATCAGATGTGTAGCATGCAAGCAACTCCCTTGAAGTGAGCCAAACTTGCTTACTGGCTTATTGTAAAGTAATTCAAATCTGGAGATGAAGAGACTTCTTTAAGCAGTTAAGACTGCTGCAATATGAGGTTCCACTTTAAACCTCTGCATGCCTCCACAGTAACAAGGAGTAGCCATTGGCACACTAACTGGGCTATTTCAGGCAACCCCAATAGTAAGAACAGGACAGCCTGGGATGTGTAGTGGTGCTCGGCGTTTTGATGCTGTTTGCCTACATGGATGTTGTGCTGCCAATTCTTTATCTGTGCTGTTAACCCTCTACCAAGATTAAGCCTGGGTGCATATGCCAGGATGAGACAGTCGTAACTCGTGAACACTGTAGAACAAACATACCCTAAAAAATATTTTACTTTTGGTAAGCATTAAGTGGGGAAGTTTCTCACAAGAAGAGACTGCATGTAATTTTTCTATAGTGGAAAAAATAGACTTTCTACAATTGCCTGTTGGGATGCCTGAAGGTAAAGTTTGAGGACAGGGATTCCTTTTATCCTAATACATTTCAATCTATTACAGAGTAAGTTGATAAGACAAGCTCTAAGTATGCTCCTTTCCACTGTATCACCCTGGGAAGTAATAAATTACAGCATATTATGTTCCCTATCAGTTCTACACATCACAGGCTTGTCTTACAGAAGACGTGATAAAGAGAAACACCTTGGCTAAAGTAATGCAATTAACTGCTGCCATTTGAAATCTGAAAAATTACATTTCCTTATCCCAGCCTGTCTAGCCGTTCAACCATTTTTGAGCAAAAATGCTGTTTAATGACTTTCCAGTTGATTGTAGGACTACTTTCCAACAGACTCGGCTTCTTGCAATGGTATAGGAAAAGTCAAAACCTTGCACCAGCTGCCAGTATCCTGGCTGTGCAGCCCGGAGATCAGGGATGCTCAGGGGCAGAAGTGTACCAGGACAGCCCAGCTCCATCTCCAGCTGCCTCAGTGAGGGGCATGGTGGTGACATCACCTCCCTAACACTTGGACGGGCTTCTGATGTAACATGCTCTTGTGGCTGGATAAGGCAGCACCCGAAGCCGGAAAGGCATGAAGTTGCCTTGCCACAATGATAGATATGCTGCCATGTATTCCTATAGTTACTCTGTAATTTAAACAATCTAGTGTCATTCAGCATTTATCTTTAAAGGGGGTTTTAGGTCCCAGTTTGTACTAAAGGAGCTATATGAAGTGCACTTATTAGAATGAAAAATATCTGTCTATAAAATGAGTCACTGTTTGTAAGGGTGCAAAAATAAAAGACCTCAGAGAAGGTGAGATACTCTTTCCTCCAACACAGAATTTAGGGCTGCACTATGCTACAAACCAAAGCCATATGCCTCTAAGTTATGCAGCATTTACATTTTTTTGTATACAAACACTTTGCATATACCATTTGAGTAGTTTCAGGCCCTAATAAAGTGTTTTAAGGATGAGAAGTGGCATAGCTCTGCTTGTAACAATGTCTTTAGACAGCCTAAAAAATCACGCTGTTCAACATGGCCATCCGTGATATGTTAATGCGAAAATAAAAAAAAAAAAGGAAAAAGCAACTTCAAAAGACTTATGTCCTTAGATTTCTTAGTTTTCATTTATTCTAATTTTTGATTGAGCATTTATTGAAAGTGCTCCTGGAAATAACTCTAAATTTTAGCTGACAACTTAAGTCAACATAGGGCTTTAAATAATTTTAAATGGATTTGTGATTATTTTTGTGAATTTCTTTATATAGCATTTGAATACATTAGTTAATACTTTATGTGGGCACTTGCAAATTCGAAAAGTTGGTCAACAATTAAAATGTACATAAGAAGAAAGCAACCCTGTTATCTTTGATTTTAATAACTCATAGTGACAAACTAAGGTTATTTTAAATGATGTATTACTGTAATTTATTCAACAAGCAAGCAGAGATGTTCTTGTCTTTGTCATAGAAGCTATTTAAAAAAAAATCTGCTGTTTATGTCTTGCCTCCTTGCAAACATTTGTGACTCTCACTATCTCTATCTCTATGCTTATCTATATATATTTTGGAATACAGTACTGACTAGCTTTAGATTATAAAATCAATTCCTCCATCTGACATTATGCCCAGTAAATTTCCTTTCTAAAGCTCCCATACTTCTTAGACTGCTTTTGTAGACTTAATTTTGTAAACATTATTTTGCAGATGTAAGAGTTAGAAACTTTGAATTACAACAATATATATATGTGAAAGTTTGCAAACAGTTTTAACTCTGACTTATCATTTTCTTGTAGGGTCCTGTACTCCCCAAACCTGGAGACACTGCCTTGTATACATGTGGATGACTAGAAACTTGGCCAAAATTTTGGATATGATGCTAAAAAATAGGAAGTTCTGGGGTTTTTTTATCTGCAAGCACATAAGAAGAAAATAATTTTAAACTGTATGTTGAATATATGAAGAGATATTTAAATATTTATTATGTTACAAAATAACCTTATGCCACAGAAAATATTTTATTAGGACTTTATGGTTTTATTTAAATTCTCTCAAGTTCCTTTCAATGAGGCAAATCTTACCCCTAGATTCAATTAATTTAATTCCTAGTCAAGAATTCACTGAAACCAGCAGATGTTCTTACTGAATAAAACCTGAATAGCAATTGAATAAAAGCTCCAGGAGGTATCCTAGTACTTATGAGGTCCCAGATCATCCTGTCACTTCCCAGCAGCTTTTAGCTCCATGTACATCATGATTCTCTGAAGCTGGCCTGCTTTGCCATCAGCTGCTCTTCCCCAGCGTCAGTGGAGGAAAGTGACTTGCACTAGTTTTTGAGTGAGAAAAACTAAAAGTCACTGCTCTGCTCCTGCAGCTTGGAGATGGGGCAGGGCTGAGGAGGAGGCCCCTGTGGTGCCCCGGGGCTGTGGGAAGCCCAAGGGGACCAGGGAGCAGCTGCCACAGCCCCGCCCCAGGGCAGATAAGAAGGCGGTAAAACAAATGTCACTCGAGTAAATCTGAAGAGTAATTGTGCTTCCCTGAGTTTAAGGCAAGTGTGTTTCACAGCAGTACTTGCCTTCTCAGGTATCACCTTTTTTTAATTAAAGAAATGCTTTATAATAGAATAGCTGTCATAGATGATATAATTGCTATCACTTTGATATCTTAATTAAATTACACTGCAGGCTGTAAGTCCTTCAGGACACCTTCATTTAAGATGCTTGATGTTTGTCAGTCACCATCATGAACGGGATTTTGGTTTTTTCAATACCACCTACAAATGCATGGCTTTATTAGCTGAGTCTAGGCTAGCAGGGCAAAGTCAGGCATGGGCTGATGTAACTACAAAAGATAACAGACTGAAAAGGCAGATTTGTTGAGGTTCTGACTAGCTTTTATACAATAATGAAGCTCATCATCCTGCAGAGGAGTTTAGGATAAGTTATGTAGTAATGGTGCTCAAATTCTGATTTTGTACTGGACAGCCCACATCTGCCATTAAAAAGCATACTACATGTCAAAGATGGATTCTAAACTCACTGTTTCTCATCCCGCTATTCATTCCTATTCGCAGCTGAGGAGATTGCCAGGCCATTTTCAGCTTACGTTGTGGTCCAAGAGACGCAACTGTGTTGAATACCACAGGTCTGTGTAAAATGTTTATAGTTCAGTTACATTAACAAGGTTAATATAATGGTCTAAGATAAACAGAGAAAGAAAAAAAAAAAAGCTTTCTGCTGGGCTGTTGAATGTATTAATATTGCTATTTGTTTACACATTGGTATTGCAGTAGCCTGTCACCGAGTGGTCCGAGGCCACAGACTGCTGAGGGGCATTGCCCAAACAGGGATGAAGACAATCTCTGCCTGGAGGCACTCCCCATCTTGACAGCATTTTGATACATCTGATTGTCAGTTTTATTGTTTTGTGGCTGGCCACCTGCTCTTTTGTCACTGTTAAGATGACATGCTGTCATGCACTGGTCTTAGAAAAGCTCAGGTGTTCGCTTGTTGCTGTACCTTGGAGAAGGGAATGCAGAACAGCCACATCCTACACTCCTGAGTAAATTAGGAGTAGGAAAACTTCAGGAAGCAGTGTAAAGAATAACAAGAGGGTTAGGCCTTACATGTATTTGGTGCTGTTACTCTGGCATTTGGGATGGACAGGTGCTTCACGTGTCCCTCAACTCCCACTGAAGACTGTGAGAATCTTTGCATGGATTAAAATTGAAGCAGATTTGCTCCAAGATACTAAATTAGGTGTACAGCAGCAAGAGTCTGTAAGATGAAATTCTCCCACAAGAAATAGTAGAAAAAAAATAATGAAGGGACATACTGTGTTCAATAGGGGACACTGTGAGTAAAATCAATCTCTTAATGATGAATAATTGTAAAGGTTAAAAGAATGACATTATTGTGATAAGTGATGTACCCCTCCAGTCATCTCAGATGAGGACTTCTCTCCCACTGTGTTTTATTGTTCGGAATTCTTTTATTACTGGACTTCACTTCATGTAAATCAATTATTCCTTATTATATCTGCATTTTTAAAAAACCCGCCAATTATTAAGTATGACATTTAAAATAATTCACCAAGTGAGATTAATTAAATTACAAATAGACAGAATGTTCTGCAAATAGAACTGCTGCTTTGAGAGCAGGCTGCAGCACGCTGCCTGCATGGCGTTAGCGGAACAGGCAGTAATGGTGCATGCGTACACTAGACTGGAAATGAAACTTTTCTGAACTGATGAAATACCAAGAATAATAATTAAATGTGAGAGTGATGTTGTAAGAAAATATACCATTTGCCCATAAAAGCAGCACCCCAGACTGCAGCCTCCTTAGTGGTTTCATGCTTTGTATTTTTAAAACACTTCTTTAAAGGGCAGCAGCAGTATAAGTCAAGTCAATGGTGAGAAGGCTGCATGAAGGATTTATTTTGGGTTTTGAATCTTTAGTAGGGCAGATGAGTAAGAAGGGCTAGGGAAGGCTTACTTAATTTTTGCAATGATCCAAGACAAACCAAGTAAGAACAATACAATTCCTTTCTTTCAGTATAGCTGCTTTTTCAGTTCTAGAGGAAACTCATGTTTTTTCCACGCTTACATCACATAATGCAGAAGAAGTTACATACAAAGTAGGTTCTGTGCTACATCCCTAATCTACTCCAGAGCTTGGGGGGAGATCATCTTTGGCCTCCTGGATGGTATCAATAGTGGCTGAATAAAATCTCTGGGAAGATATACATTTACTTTTCAGTGCTGTGAAAATCTAGTTAAAATCTGGACTACATTGCTTACATTCTCATCTTTAATGCAATGTTATGGGAAATCTGTGTAAGTAAGGATAAAGTAGGAATAACTTTTGTGACTTCATTAAAGCTGCAGGAGACAAAAATTTAGGAAATTAAATCCTCAAACATGTATTAGGTTTTCCTGCAGTGTCTTTAATTAAAATCAATTTTCTCTGAAAAATGCATTAAGGTTTCAGAAGCTGAAGATTTTGATACTCAAATAGGTGTAAACTAAATTACGTTTTGGTTCTCTGACCAATTACAACTGATGCTGGTACCATTATTGGGATTTTTTCTTGTCAAAATGCCACAGAATGGTTAACTGCTTCAGAAGTGGAAAGTTTCAGTGACAGAGAAGCAGCACTTAGGCAACGCTTTTCACAGGAAGCATTTACTGACACATGCTGTTGCGAACCTTCTGGCCAGAGAATAAAACGTGAATTCTTTATTCACAGCTGAGAGCCTTTACTCCCCAAAGTAGCCTCCCTGAAGTCACTGCAACTATATCTGAGAGCTGATTGTGTGAACCACATGTGATGCCGTATAAATGGGATCAGTGACCAGAGCGTCGCAGGAGTGCCTGCTTACAGGAATCCAGCTCTAAGGCACTGCAGTCCTTACTCCTACATTTCTACAGGTAGGCTTTGGGGTGTGTCCTTGGTCAAGAAAGTCACTGGGGAAAAAAAAAAAAGAGTACAACTAAATTTTGAAACAAGTTAGTGACAACTGTCGGCAACACTGGATGAAACTGAAATAGAGGTGATAATGGTATGAAACAGCAAAGGAGGAGTGTGAAGAACTGAGGTCATAGACAAAAAAGGCAAAAAACAATTGAAGTTTAAAAACCACAACTTCTTTTTGTTGCTGTTTTCCTCCTTCTTAATCCTCAATTATTTCAGGTCATTCCCCTGAATATAAAAGCCAGGAAGTCACAGCCAGGTCTTTCTTTCCTAAATGCTAAAGTGATACTGGGAGTCCTGCTGGTTCCTCTTGAAAACTGGTGATGGAGAAGGTATGCTGTTAATGCAGTCCTACTTATTTGCTATGAATATGCAGAAGGTCCCACTTACCAGGCATTATGAGTGAACAACCCATAGGCAGTTCACTGGGCCAAGCACCTTTCCAGGCAAGGTTCTGGCCAAAAAGTACCTTTTCCCCTCCTCCTTGCTTTCAGCCCTCTTCCTGGTTTTCTCAGGTATTTGGCTACAGTTCCCTTCCTTTCCTAGAACATGATACTATAGCAAAAATAACTTGTGCCAATCTCTCCTCATAACTCTGACCAATCATGCCCATAGTCACTATTTTAGTCATGGTCCCAATTTCTTTATTCCAGGAGCTAATACCCTAAGAAAGGCAACCATTATAATCAGCAACAAAATGCACAGCATTTCACCCATCCTTAGTCCTAGCACAGTGGATATGTTCACATGGGAAAGTCAGTGAATAACTACAGCACAGAAATGCCCATCTATGCCAGTGAGACATTATCCTGTCGGTAACATTAGCACTGGAAGTGTAGGGTAATAGGATCACACATTGCTTGGAGTTCCCAGAGGTTTTGGCTCCTCATTCCCACCTTTTTTTTAATATGTGCTAACACAGTCCAAATAGCATAACTACATTCATGCACGTAAAATCACACCTTCATTTTGCTGTGTATGAGGCAAAGAATTGAGTGTTCGGTCTGAAGGCAGCAGCCTGTCTACAGTGAGGAATTTTGCACACAAGAGGAAAAGCATAAGAAAATAAAAGGTCACTGTCTTAAGATGGGTAAAGAAAATGGGATGGAAAAGTGCTGGATTACGAAAAAGTGAATTACCATTAAGTCATTTTCCCTACTGCCTAATTTCCTCTCATGCCTCCATCTTAGTGGTCATTATGCTAAATGACAAAACAGGTGTTAGAGACCAGGACAAGAACTCATGCAGAACAGCCAGAAGTGCAGCTTTGTAAGTCCTCTTTTTCCTCCCCTCTTTTCCCCAAAAGTCTAAAGATGCTTTTATAAAGAGTATATGTTTGTGAACCAGAAGCAGGCTCTTAATGGAACTTGACCATAATTTATTTTTATGGCTTGCAATGTTAAGTAGTATTACTTAACATGCCATTTTAAAAACTAAATGCATGAGAATATGGAGAAGGAAAAGTATGAGATACAGCAAATACACTAAGGAAGGTTTATACATTTCCACTGAAAAAAACCCTGGTGGTCTGGTTCACTGATACTGTATTTCTCCAGCATTAGGCAACTCTAGCAGGTAAGTCTACAGAGTTTGACAAATAAGTCTACCTGGTGCCTCTAAAATATTTTTTTCAAATGAGGGAAAGATCTCACAGTTTAATATCAATTTACTTACTGGATGGACCAGTGTGTTGGCATACATTAATCACTGCATTAAGACAGGTATCACTGCACAGAATTTTGTTTGCTGGATGCAAAGATTTAGTGGCAGGTCAAAACTAATTTATGTTAACTATCTCTTTGGAGCTCTTGTGTCATATCCATCATCATCACATCTAGTACTCTCTAATTGACAGTTTATCTCAGCCTAACTGCTAAAAAGAAAAGGGTCCTCATATACTCAGGACCTCTAAACCCTTTCTGACTGGAGCTGCTACTGGCTCCACTAGGAAAACTCATAGGAAACAAAGCTTCTGTTCGCGATACTACCATCTTGAATGCTTGCTAAGATCTTTTATCAGGCTCTAGTGATTATTTTGAATTTTAAAGGAAACATTTCATTTTTCTTCTGTTTTATTAACCCTCCAATAGAAGTAAAGAAATAAAAGTGAATGATAGGAATGAACAAAGACAAACTTCCTGTCTGTTGCAAAGTTATACATAGTCTTATACCTTACTCCTATTACTGTTTCAGCACTATATTGCAAGGCAATCTTTAAAAAATATTTAGAGCAACTATGATTGCTATGATTTATTTGTTTTACTTTTTTTGTCTTCTTTTCAGCACCTCATACTTTTGTTGTTGTAAACAGCTGTTTATGATCATGTTTTTGTTGTTCGGACAAAAAAGATGAAGGTCAGAAAATATGGACTGAGAGTCCATCTGGTTAATTAACGTATTTCAAGAGGGCTACAGGAGAGAAAAGAAAATCTAACAGTTCACATTTGCCTTTATCCTTCACTAGGACCAAGGATGTCCCCTAATTGACTTATACGTGAATTTATTCTTGAATTTCTTTAAAGCTAATGTGCCTAAAAATACCTGTAAAATCTTCCAGATACTAACAGGAACATTGTGCTTTTTTCCACAGGAAGCATCATACTCCCACTTCTGCCGCACACCAGCCAATTTCTAGGAGAAACATCAAGCAATTCATTGCATTTGCCATCAAAGTCTGGGTCACTCTGTTGTCAAATGATGAGATTCAAGGCATGGAAACATGGATTTTTGCAAATTACCTGATGGGTACAGCAAGGATTCAGGTGGGCTCTTTTGTAAATCGTTTGCCTCATCTACACAAATCTGCCAAATGGCATTTTTCTGTATGCTTTTAAATTTCTTTTCCCTTACTGTAATTACAAAAAGTACATCAGTGCCTAAGGCTACGTTACTATCTCTAGACTCAGGCATTTTAAAATAAATGTCTGTTTTATGCACCTTCAATTTTCTAGCTTGGTATTAATGCAGACGTATGTCGTGGCTTCTCGATGTGGCAGGCGTAGGTATCCTCACTTCTCAGCGGCCCTGCCTGGCCTCAGTATGTTTGCAAATGTTGAAGCCTAAAAGATGTCTTCCCCACAGAAACCACAAGGTAAATGTAACAAGTAATCAATCTGCTGAACAGCAATCAGGAAACCTCTTAAAGAACATCCTACACAAACACAATAATTAATCTAAGCTATGACCTGAATAGCAATTAATATAATCAGCTGCAAATGGCATGCCTACTGTACTCATTTTTTGGCTGTCACAGGATGTTATATGCAATATAAACATATTGGTTTGTTTTGAAGAATACTAATTTCAGGAGGGAAAGGTGACACAAATGTTTTATGCAGATCAGGTTGTTTGTTCCTACGTGTTCAGACTAAAGCAAAACACAATGTCAATGTCAAAGCAGAACAAAAAGGATATATATACTCAGAAACTGAAAAAAACCCAAGCCACCAAACCTAACACAAAACACCTCTAACCACAAAGCCTCAGACAAGTGATCGTGGTCTGTGAACATTAAGTGGTGGAGAAAGAGAAGTGTTTGAGCACAGGTTCAATTTATGCAGTGTAAACTTAGCTCTCCTGTATTAATTAGGAGGACATGTCATTTTGAAAACCACAGGCTGATCCTCAGCCAGCACATCAGCCTATTGCCATTTTACTCATTTAGTCCAGCTGAAGACAGGTACCACAATTTTTCTGAGACAATACATTTCCTTCTCTGAATTAGTAAGTAAAACACAAAAACTTTACAAAAAGTGAGTGAATTTTGAAAGTCTCATTCACTTTGTATCATGTTGGGCAATAAAAGCAGGCAGGAAGGTTTCACTCCCCAGTGCGCAGGCTGGAGGCAGCTGTGCACAGTAAAGTTTATATGGCGAAACTACAGAAGTGTTTTTAAATAGGAGCAAAAGTGTTTTCCCTAAGGATTAAAATAATGCGACTATCTTCCAGACACACTTCTAACAATCTTTTCTTTTACACAGCTTTTCTTTTTACAAATCCTAACTACTAAAATCAATGTTGGAAATGCCTAAAGAAGTGTGGCTGAATATAAGCTCCTCCTTGGACAAATAAAAGTAACTCTTACTTTCAGTATCAGATATATTTAAGGATGAGATTTACTTCACACTGTTTATTTATTTAGCTCAGCTGTCATTTCAAAATGATGGGGAGAAAAAGAAAAAGGAATTTCTTGTCTTTTTTTCCCTGGTGGTAGCTCAAACCAGTTGAGATTGAGTAGATGCTCCCCAGGGACTGTCAAGAAATTATCAAGACGTTTTTTCCTCAAATGACATTGAAATTGTCTTATGAGTCATTAGATCCATCACTTAAATTTAACTACACATTATACCAGGTACATGAAAAGGTAGGGCTGGCCAAAGGATGGAAAAGTCTAACAGGTAACCATTGTACAGTTACATGTCAAGAAGGAAATTGATTGTTAATAATAACCTCGCTTACTCACAAAGAAAGAGCATGAGGAGCAATGGAAAAAGAAGGGGAAAAATCAGAAAATGAATAGAGCCAGAGGGAGGAGTGGAATACAAGAACAGGAACGTGCTAACGGTGGTTCAAGAAACACCCTAGCACAACTAATAAAACTTAACATATATTTTTTTGAAGATTTTTCCTCTTCAATAATTATTTTCTGCTCTTCTCTGTGGTGTCTCCACAGACAGCTCTCATTTTCACTTCCTCTACCATTCTTCAACACACATCTATGTCTTCCTTCTCCATATAGTGTGAAAGTAAAAAAAAAATATTTTCCTAATTTCTCAGCCATTGAAAAAGCACCTGTTGCCATTTCCACAGTAGCCTACACTTTCTTTCCCTTCACCAAAGAAGGAATCGGCAACTCCCAAATTCAATTTTTTTTGTCCTCCATTCCACAGAAAATGCAATTTTTAGCAAGCAAGCCTCCTTCTTCCCTCTGTCCTCCCCGTTTCACAATGCCTGGCCGTTTCCTTTGGATTTCTTTGTGGCCGCTCTTATCTGTTAGTACCAGCAAGAGCTCCTTCTGCCTCCTGACTCCTGCGGGCACAGTTCACATCCAGGTCCTGCTGCCCTGGGGAGCCCGGCAGCCGCACTGTCCTCAGACAGCCTCCGGGATCTTCTCCTCTGCGCTCAGAGGCATAAGGCAGGCAGATGGGCTCTCAGATGGTGACGGGGACAGTGAGGCACAGGATGTGCAGAAATGTCCCTTGTAGAGAGTGAACGGGAACAGACTGTAAAAGAGGAGTCAGGCAGTTTCCAGTCACGCTCTGAAGAGGACAGAAATTGTAGCTCGTGAAGGAGTTTGAGATTTCAAAGTTGGGGCTCTGAGCTGGACAACAAACTGAAAATTTTGAAATTTGACTTGAAAGAGAATTTCCACTAATAATAATTTCTGTATCTAGCATATAAGTTGTCAAAAATGTTGACAGAAAGCACTTTTTACATTTTTGGGGGGGGAGAGGGGGAAGATAAAAAGAAGAAGTGGGATATACAGAAGCAAGGAATGGCAGCACTAGACAGATCACAACTTTTACTTGTGAGATTTTCATAGTTGTGGCAAAATCAACCTGACTTTTTATTTCAATAGATAACATCTTCTATTAAAAAAAACCCACACCAAAACCCAAACCAAACAGATCTACAGACTATCTCTAACCAGTTGCTATGGTATAAATGAGTAGATTAAGTATGTTAAGTGTATGCCTGCTGAAATGTGAAATGCAAGCACTGAGAAGCTAGCCAAGCCATATGAAAGCATACCAGCTGGGCTGGGACAGGAAAGGAGGAAGGTCAGAAACTCTGAAAAGAACGAGGATCAATGCAGAAGTCTTGAGAGGAATTAATTCAAGTCCTACAGAGAAACAGAAAACTACCTTAGGTGCATCATCAGAACCAGCTGCCTGTTCTAAAAATAATAGTGCTTGCTCTTTTGCTCAAGTTTCTGTTTCTTTCTCTTCTTTTTTTGCTTCTCATTTCCTTTCCTTCTCTGCTTTCCCTTGATTGTTAACAGAAAAAAATTGGTGTTTTCTTTTTTTTTTGCCTCTATATGCTATTGCAAAACTGCTGAAATCTGGCAAGAGCAAAAAGCTAGAAAAATAAAAGATTAAAAATGTTAAAGTATATTCAGCAGCCAGGAAGCTGACCCAAAACTCAGGTAACAAGTTCATGCAGATGTCAACTTAAAGTTCAGATGGATCAACATTTCAAGTGAATTTTCTGCAGGGTTTTTAGAGAGAAAGGTAAGAAAGAAGGCAATAAAACTGGAAGAAAGCTTTCAAGCTTCATTTGGGCATGCAGTCCAGCTCTGCAGCTCAGCTTAGCTGGAAGAGATATTCAGATAGTCTAGATTTTTTCTTTCTACGACTTTCTCAATTAGAAATGGTTTATTAATTAAGAGAAATTGGTGAGAAACCCCACTAACTAATTAAATAGCCTTCCCCTCTGAAGAATGGCTTGCTTTCCCTAGACTTGGCATCAAGGGAGAGCTCCAGGACCGATCCTGGGCTAGGTGCAAGGTGCAGAAGGAAGGAGAGGAAGCCCAAAGCTCGCCCCATCTCATCCCCTGCTCTCCCATCTCTCTGCCCTTCCTGAAGCTCAAATTCTGTCTAAATGCTTCAATAACCCTTACCTTGGTGGGGCCTGGATCACTGGGACCATTAGCAGTTTATGAAAAAGACTAATGCTGATAGAGAAAATGAGAACAAACCTGTACTAATTCTGCTAAAACCACTGATGTTAGTCTGGATTTAACTCATGTAAACCAGAGCAGAGCATGAACCTGAACAGCTCAAGAATAGTAATTACTGTACAAAACGCAGCATCGTGTAAAACTAAGATCTATAAAGTCTCTTCATTCAAATCTTTAGCTCTAAGGAATCTTTTTATTTTCAACTTAGTTACAGCCATGATGTGCAATGAGATATGATGCATGCTGAAGACCTCAGCTATCAATTAGTAATAGGCAGGAGTGAAAGATGAATATCTAATGTATGACTGATACGGTCTCCAGTGAGAATGGTTGGGTATTTTAAGTGCATGCCTGCATTTCTGGGGGAGACACAGCAAACTGCTTGATGCCCACAGCAGTTGGCACTGAACAGTTGGCAGCTTCTTCATCTCCCTCTCAGGAGAGTGCCCACTTTACACCAGGGTTTGGTTTCATGTTTAAATCTTGCACAGAACCTGCCATGGAGAATGACACTGATGGTCGGGGAAGATATGTTCAGCAAGGGCACCCGTCAGACGCGGTAAGAAAGAAATGTTGCCTGTGCGGTTTAAGTGACTGCTTAGAAATAGGTTTAACCTCCTACGGTATGGTCACCTGTGGATTTGGTGGGGCTTGGGGGGCTGTACGCACACTCGCACAGGCGCAAGGTCCCGCTCCGCTGGCAGGGCAGGAGGCCCCACAGCCTGTCCCCAGCCCCGGCACAGGAGTGTGAAGCGGCAGGGGCACAGCAAGCGGGGCTGCTCTCTCTCCCCCCACTTTCCTACCAAGTACCTCTGTTCAGACAGAGTTGTATCTAAGGGGGCTTAATGCTCTGAACATGTGAATGCAAGTGCATATCGTAGACCTATTGATAATCTAAACCCTCAGGTACGTAGATATCTTTTAAAATGGTCAGCTCACATAATGTTTAGACACCTGAAATGAAGACCAATGAAGCTTTTCTATTAGAGAAGTTGTTTTTGATAAATACTTCATTACAAAAAGACAAAAGCCAGCAAGATTGTGTTCCTTATATGCGTAACAGCAGCTGACAGATGCAGTACAAATATATCTATTATTTACTAGCCACCTAAAGCTCTATCAGCACCAGCCACGAACCAGACTGAATCTTATCAGCAAAACTGCTTTGACACCAAGCTGCTTTTCTCACAGACGAAGTTTTCCTGGATTCTGCCAAGCTCTGCAATGAGAGCTGGAGAAACATGCAGGATGGTGTACAAGCTCTCCACAAACAAGCACACAGAAGCAGCCTGTGCTAATCATCGGAGCTGCTGGCACACTCTTAACCTTCTCACCAACAGCTGTGAAAATATTATTTTTTTCTGATCTGAAAAAAAAAGAAACACTGCTTTATTTTTTCCTCAAAAAGTTCCAGAAACAGTAATAAGACCTTTTGGGGAATGGTATAGAAAATGGGAGAGATAATGGGTCCTTTGAAACAATGAATCAATGGGAGGAATGGAAACGGAATTTGTCAGTGAAAAATTCTCTTACGTAGTCTATCACCCTGATGAAATTTGCACTTGCTGTGTTAGGGAATAAATTGGCTATCATTCTGTGGTAGGAGAGTGGCAGTAGTGTGTACTGCAGTCTTTAATGGGGACACACAACTTGGGTTATTTTGAGCTCAGCAATTTATATAAGTGAAGAGCCTAATCTTGTGCAAGCGGGGCTCTGGAGCAATGGAGAAAGCAGGGAAGCAAAGGAAGGAATCACCTAACTTCCACACATCCCTGTGGCTCCTGTGTGGAAAAGAAATGGTCGTGAGTGAGCGGCTGCGTGGTGCTTAGTTGCTGGCTGGGGTTAAACCACAACAAGCATAACCTGGCTGTGCGTGCCACCAGCCAGGCGGCTGGCACAGCGGGCTTGCTGGGGCAATGCCACCTGGCTTTTCTGCTTGCTGGTCAAGTTAAAGACTGATGGTTGTGAAAAAGAAAATCTGTACTTGTTGTTCCTTTCTGACAGTCTAACACACCTTTTGAGAGATGTTTTGGAAACTGTGTATCACACAGTTGAGGACTTTTAAGCAGGGTTTGTGGAATTTGGTGGTACTTAACAGAAACACCAAAGGTAACCAGAGCTGGATTAATGTAGAGTGTCTTGGACTACAGATATTAGTCATACAATTGTACCAAAACCTTAAGAGTTAAGCTTGTAAAATACCCAAATAATACAGATACATCAACAGCAAAAGTAAAAGCATTATTTGAGTGGTGGAACAGTCTGAACCTCAACAACAGGGATGTAGCAAACACACATCTTGATGGAGCATCAACTCCAAAACCATTGCTCTGCTTTTCCCTCCTGAATGACCCAAGGTCAGGACAAGACACCACCAGAGCCTGACTTCACCCAGCAAAGCAGCTGCAACCCAACCACCAGGTTTGATGTCCCTGTTATCCTTGGGGCCTAAACAGGCTATTCCTATCACCCTTATGGTGCTGAGATTATTTGGGAAAGAAGTTCTAGTAAGACGTAGGTGCATCATGTATCAAAGGATTCAGTTAAAGTCGTTTGTCCTACACCTGGTGTGACTTATCCTCTCCATCTACAGATGAACGCAGTTGAGAGTATCCTACTTAATACTCCACTGCACACAAAAAGAGGTCCTCAGTCCCCCGGAAACCTTGCCTTACATTTCAGTGTGCCCTGGTTTTGGCTGGGATAGAGTTAATTTTCTTTCTAGTAGCTAGTATTGTGTTATGTTTTGGATTTAGTATGAGAAGAATGTTGATAACACACTGATGTGTTTAGCTGTTGCTAAGTAGTGTTTATACTAAGTAAGTCAAGGATTTTTCAGCTTCTCACGCCCAGCCACCAAGAAGGCTGCAGGGGCACAAGAAGTTGGGAAGGGACACAGCCAGGACAGCTGACCCAAACTAGCCCAAGGAATGTTCCATACCATGTGATGTCAAGCCCAGTATATAAACTGGGGGGGAGATGGCCGGGGGGGGGGGTGTGCCGATCGCTGCTCAGGAACTAACTGGGCATTGGTCAGCAAGCAGTGAGCAATTGCGTTGTGCATTGCTTGTTTTACACACTCTAATTCCCTTATTATTATTATTGTAATTTTATTATTATTATAATTACTATTTTCTTCCTTTCTGTTCTATTAAACTGTTCTTATCTCAACCCATGAATTTCACTTTTTTTTCCCCCCAATTCTCTCCCCCATCCCACTGGGCTGGCTGCGTAGTGCTTAGTTGCTGGCTGGGGTTAAACCACAATGCACTGTAGCCCAGATCACTGTTTTCCTCTCAAATGGATGCAATTTCCATACAGCTAATCATGGTTACTCTTATTCACAATTTCTGGTTTTCTGCTGCAAAGTCTCAGTTGAGAATGAAGTGTTATTATGTCAGACATTGTATAGATCCACTTAGCACTGCAGAGACAGAGCTATAAAGCAACCATGAGAAACCCACCAGAGGTACTCGTTACAGGGAGATGGGGAAATACTATGAGGTTTGCTGAAAGCAGTTTGCAATCTAGCACGAACCAGAAAAAAAAGAAATTTCCACCAGACACCCAATGATGCTGCAATTCAGTTGTGAGATTGAAATCAGAAGTCTCAGGAAATCTTAACGTTAATGAAAAGCAAGGTATTACCTGAACCTATCATCTTGTGAATTGCTAACTTCTCTCTGTAAAGATCATATACTACCTGGTCAGGTTTCTGTTATTTTTTTTATCACAGCCATTCAATCACTCATAAGGAATAAAACATATTAATTAGAAAATTCATATTCATTAGAAAATGCACAGAGCCAGAAAGTATGTTTCTGGTTTTGAAATGCATATATTTAATTTTTTCTCTTGATTTCTCTAAGCAACTGCGGTGTGATATTACTGTAATATCTGATAGATAAGTAAGTCTAAATGGAAAGCTCAAGAAGAACCAATAAGTAAATATGGGGAAAAGTATTTGATTTTGGAAAAGGACTAGTAAGGGTTCAAATCTTTCCATACCACACCTGTTAAACATAGCTATATGTCTATGGGTATCAAATACAACGTAGAGCATTTGGTTATTTTAATTAAGATGGTGAGCATAGTAAATTAAATAAAGAATGAATATTTGTTTCCAATCTCAAGATAAAAAGATGCATCTGCTAAAAATTACTAGAGCCCACACTAATATAAAGTTTTCTGTAGAGTCTTATAGCTGTCATCTTCCAGCAAAGCCAGAGTCCTTTGGGAATCAGAAATACTTCATGCTTTAAAATCTTTATGAATCCACTATGAAAAGAAATCATAGCACAGCAGTATGCTTAGAAAAAATCTCAAAACTAGTATTCTTTTTAAATGCTGACAAAATTTATAATTCATGGTAATAAACCCCAAATTCAGTGCACTTTTTTACTTGGTCCTTATGGTGACATTATTAAAGAAATAAGTAAAACACCTCTCAGATTTATCTGGCTCGGTTATTTGAGTGAGTTTTAGCCAATTACTGCTAAAGATAAAACCCCCACATTACTACCTGTATAAAATGAAAAGATTGGAGGAATTTTTCTTCTCTGTTTTCTCCCCCCCTTCATCACCTATACATAGGAAAGTACTTTGGCTATAGTTCATTTCATCGCTGCCAGTGCAGGTCTGCCTGCAGGTTAGTCAGGCTGCTTCTCTTGTGCAGGGTGTCAGAAACAAACATGAGAGAAATGAACACAGAAAAGAAAACACTTCACAGTTAGAGTCACGGAAATAGCTGAGAGGATTAGGCAGGCACCATAGCTGAAACCATTTTTGCCTTTTGAAAAAGATAATTATGTTTCAATTTGATACTGTTACTTCAAAACAAAGCAAGCTAACACTTCCTTGAAGAAAACAGTAATTTCTTAAAAGACTAGTCTTAAAGTTTATTTATTTGTTGCTTTTTCAGAACTGGAATAATTCACAGCAGAGAGATAACGTGTTGAAAGGTGCATGGTTTGTTAGCAGTAAACAGTGGTAAATACTATCCCGCTCTCCCCGCTCTGCCATTTATATAGCGGAGCTGGCTGGACTGCCAGCACTTCTGTCCAAGAATACATTAGCAATTCATCAAACGAGCAAATGTCATTATACACAGGAAGCCCAGGGAATTATTTTGCATTTGATTTCCAGCTCTGATAGCATTATTATTGATTTAAATATTCTCCAGCATAACATGCGCTAGACACAGAAGATCATTGTATTTTTGAACTGCCAATCACAGTAATCCTGAGTTGCCCAAATACTGATGGCTTTAACAAAATTGAATATACAACCCCCTTAGGTCAGATTTCTAGCCTGTTAACTAATGAACTTCATCAGAAGCTCCCAGGCTGAAGTGTAATTTCTGAAATAGCTAAGAATGTGATCCTAAAATAGCTGTATTGGTATACTGTATACCAAAAAAGCCAGGAATCTTTTACTGCAAAAATCTGTTTTAGGTTAAAGTAGTGAAAATGAGGAAGGAAACATTTCCTTGTGTTGCCTGTCTCAAGTAAATAACAGTACAGTGAGGTCAGCACAGTGAGGTCATGCACAATCACAGCTCAGCCTCCCCGAGGGAGTGAGACCGGGCCTCCCTGGGAGCACAAACTGCTACTGCCTCCATTAAAAACTTCAATTTTCTGAGGAAAAACAGGAGAAGACCAAGCAGATAGAGAAGAGATGTGATAATTTTGTCTTAAAGTGAAAAGGCTTTTTACTGTATTCCTTAAAAGTGCAAGTTTGTGCTTTCTTTATAGCACAAAACTACCTGGCTGCAGTGCTGGATGTACAACTGGAAGTTACCCCGGTGCTCGGGCTCCTGGGTGACAAGAAAGGTGTTCCTCTGAACGCCTCTGTCAGACATCATGTGTCTCAGACTCCACCTGACATGACCTGTGATGGAGGGTGCCTGTGGTACACAGCCATAGCATCTTTGAGAACTGGCTGCTGTGAGTTGGGTGGTCTGGATGCACAAGAGTTACTGCCGATATGAACGGTGCAGAAGAAGGAGTAAGTTGCAAGTGCACAAAATGGCCATTCCAAGCTGCCTCAGGAAGCTTACGGTGTTGCAGAAAACAAGGATTCGTGGATAGCCTTTGGTCCTCTCAAAGAATAAACAATGTAAGTCATTGCCTGTGAAAGAGACTTGGCAGGAGATGGGGCCACAAAACAATTTTGACAGTGGTTAGCGAGATGTCCGGAAGAAAGATGGGGAGTTGTTTCTGCAGCTAGTGAGACACTATATTCTGCCATGGGTAGGACAGGCAGGGCTACGGCTTGCGGCAATTTGAGGCTGCCTATTATAACTAGTATTGGATACAGAGGAGAACTGACGCTGAAGGAGTTTGATCCCCCTCTCTGGAAATGCCAAAGCAACAAGCAAACACACACAAAAAAAAAACCCAGAGAAGGAGCTTTGTTTAGATAAATGCACCCATCCAAAACCAACAGACATGAAGCACTGCTGGAGCTAGACACGATGACGCTTCCAGCTCATGAAGGGCTTTGACATCTACTCCCCAGTGACTCTGGCTGGAGGGATGTAAGTCACAGCCCTTCCCTGGAGGTCAGAGACCCACAGCAGAGTTGGCAGAGTAGACCGGCTGCTCGCTTCAGTACAAAATTCAGCAGCTTAGCTGACCACCCCAGCAGCTGCAGTTTACACTAAACCAGGAGACCTCAGGCTGAAGTGGTGGGGGAGTCCCCTCTGTGACCTCTGCCGAGGCGAAATGGGCAATAACCACAGCAGGGATGGAGAGAAGGAGACAGCAGCAAAGGACACGCTATCTTGAACCACGTGATGAACACGTTGAGGTTTTAAAGACACTTGAAACATCAGGTTCTGGGGAACTAGAAAACCTCCAGAGGTGGTGGCCAGTAGAGAGGACAATAGCAACAAATACTCTAAGATTACCACCTCTCTTCCAGATGCTTCACCAAATTTTATTTTGCTTTATTGAAATGTGTGTCTAGCTTCAGCCTCCATTCCTGGAAGTGATGGAGTCTGTCTTGCCTTTATCAGCAATGATGGGGGACTGTGGTCCCAAGAGAAGAGAAGAGAAGACGGGACATCTACAGAAATGCAGACTACTGCTGTTTTCCAGTCCCTGAGGGCATAGCTTAGCTTTGTCACATTTAACCATAGACAGGTTACAATTATTTTCTGTTTTCTTTCATTCTCATTAGCAAATTACAGTGGAAAAGTTTTGTTAACCAGAACTAACTTGTTTCTGCCACACTGGTAATTACATACATAACTGCCTACATGCTGTATAAAAATTCAGTGATCCCATATCTAGAAAAACACATGCATGTGGGCTAGGGAAAGAGTGTGCTGAGGACAGGTACTAATAGCATGATTTAGTTAGCTTGTCTGAATGTTAAGCTTCAGTGTGTTATTCTAAGATACCTATTTATTTATGGGTTTAGATTCTTACCATATAAAATATGTACTTTTTTATAAAATTAAAGTATCCTCTACTGAGAAAGCATCACAAATCCCACTCCAGATATCCAAGGATGACAGTGGATTTGCTCTGCTTGATTTATTTCTTGAAGTTTTATCCACCTACATCTTTCTCAGGTGCTACCATTCTGCCTCTAGTTTCACATTTTAAAGGGAGTATTGTCCTTCTAAAAAGAGGCATTCTTCAAATCCTATGTAATCTCAACACTAGACTGTTACTTCTAAAAACACAGGTCTAAAAATGCAGTGCACAAATACATTTTTCATTATATAAAAACAGAGTACTCATGGAATGCTCCATTTCTGAATAACTGAAGTGTGAGTATCATAACATGCATTTATTTTTTTCAACTCAATTGTTTAGGTTCACTTTTGAGAGCCACAGTGCAAGCTTCTCCTCACTATGGACCCAGCTTTCAGGAATGAGGTGATAATTAGGAGTGGATGATTCCCCTGTTTGAGACTCTCCACAAATTTACCCAATTAAGGTCAGAGATGATGATTGTTAACTAAGAGCTAAGTGAACATGTCAAGGCTATTCTATGGGTATTACTAAAGGTTTAGAAGGCTGTGATGACTTTTGGTCATTTCTGAGCAAGATAGGTTTCAAATGTCTTGAATAGGACTTGGGTGGTTTTTTTTTACTCTCCCAGATTTTTGTGGATATTAATTTACAGATAGCATTTTATGGGTAGCCAGTATGTTTATTTCTAACTTTGTGGCTACCTGTAGAAATTGTTGTATGCCAACTTCTGCTCTGTGTGTTGGTATGTATGCTCCTGCTGGAAACGCTCTCAGCAAGTGGTGATGTGGGAGGCCACAGGAGAAAGTTGGTAGGAGAGAAATTGCTTGTTTAATGTTGTGCTGTTGCTGGAGCTGGTACTAATGCCATGGGTCTGTTCTGGATGCTCTCGGTGGAAGTGCTTTGACTCAGTTATGCAGTAATGTTGGTTCTCAAGCTCTCAAAGCTGAAGGATCGGGAGGTTGTGTGCTGTGCCCCCTTAGCTCACCAGGGAAGGCTGCAGCGCATCGTGAGACACCAAGTCAGAGCAAGCCTGGCACGCAGGGCAGCTGGAGTAGCAGCGTGCCCAGAGTGCTAGAGTGTTTGCAATCAGATTTCTCGTCTTGTAATCTAAAATTTGATATGTATGGTGGAAGAGAAAGAACTCCTAACAACATGTGTTTTAGTAATTTGCTAATGAGACACTTAAAAATAAGTTTAAGTAATAAGGGACTCTATATTAATCAAAAGCTATTCTATAAAGGAATACTAAGAGACTACACTTAATATCAGATGCTCTAGAAGCACCTGGCTGCCTCACCAACTGTTTTCCTAAATGTTACCAGTACACGTCTCTTCCAGTAAGCCATGTAAAATATCAATTGCTAAAACTTTCTCAGAAAAGCTTCTTCCTAGATAAATTTGAGACTGTCTGTACTGTATTTCACTTAATACTAATTTCTAAGTATGTCTGCTTCAGCTTTGAGGAGTTCAGTGCCTACTACACCATTTTTGAAATATTTTCTGTGGTAAACCAAAGGCCTTTCAAATTAAGAAAAGAACCACAGACACAGCACAATGCCTATGGAGCAGAAATTTTCACAGGGGGTAAAAAAAATACAATATTAGCATGCAAAAAGAATAGGCTAGAAACACTGGAAATATTGAGATACCACTCGATAAATCATTGTTGTACCCTCTCTTAAAATATACTTTTGCTTACTTCACCTGCCATAGGACATAGCAGAAATAGAAAAGACTCAAAATCAGGTGATGGAAATAATTAGATGTCTGGGCTGACTTCTACAGAAGGAAAAATGAGACCTTGGTATTGTTAAGGGAGAAATACAACAGCATAGTGTGACTTGCACAAAGGTAGTAAATGAAGTGTTCTATTTGCTCTTTTACATAATGAAATGAGACAATCAGTGAAACAGAAAGGTAATATATTCAAAATGTATTACTGATGGACCTTACTCCTATGATGTTTAACTGAAAGCCTGGGCATTGCAAAAAAGATGACAAACATGAAGTAGAAATGGAAGGGAGCACTGTTTAGGTCGAGGCAGATTCTGAATTTATGGTGGTTGTTGCAGAAGGCAGAATTTAGTACCTACTGAAAGAGTATAAAATGGCTATTTAAAACTTGAAAAGAAGAAAAAAAAGTAACAACTCTGTTTCAAAAACGGTTTTCAACTCTCAAAAGGTCAAATTCAGCCCCAGAACAGCAGGTACAAAACACACACAAGCTGAATTTGGTTCTAGAAGTGTATGACTTTATCTTTCATCTCCAAGGTTTTACTGATTTATTTATTTATTTATTCATTTTAAAGCTTGGACTGAGTTGTTATTCTCAGCACAGTTCCATATGCTTTAATGGAACTATCATATTTTATTTGTGCATTTTAGTCAAATGCATTAGTCATGTATCAGATGACCTTGTAAGGGATAACTTTGAAAGTAGAAGAATATTCCAATATTATGAAAGGAAATCTAATTAAAATGATGTAAAGTTAATAAAGAGCATTAAGTAAAAACCAAGAAAAACATATGCTTAGGGAGGGCGCTAACTCTAAATGGAAGTATGCAGTGAATATTGTCATTCTGAATTATTTTTGCTCTAGTTATGTCCATTGCTATGAGCATTTGCAACTGAATACAGTGAGCATGTTCTACTTTGTCAAATACAGAGCAATCTATTTGACACTGACTCCTTTTATTGCAATATTAAAAAAAAAAAAATTGCCCATCAGGAAGTATTTAATCAATAGTGATTGCAAAACAAAAACCAACTGAAATAGGAAATAAAGTAAGAAATGACTACTAAGAAAGTATGATGGACTTGATTATCCATTTTACATCACTGCTACAGGACTGCAAGAGACATGTAAAACACTAAAATGCAGAAAAGGCATGACTTGCTATACAATGCAGGCTCTAGCCCATTCTCTTGGATGTGGGATGGAAAACAACTTTCATGTGACAGTGATGCTACTGGAGGTGCAGAGCAGCTGTGGTTATTAATAATGCTGAGCAGAGCTGTGGGGAGCATAGGGTTAGTGAGGCTCTTCCACAAGCCCTGCGTGAGGGGCAATGGCATCACCGCTGTGTCCCAGGAGCACAACAGGTTCACTGCCTCTTCCGTACAAGCTGATCTAACCAGGCTGGCCTTGCCCTTGGTACCAAAGACGTGCGCTGCTACGCCTGAGCCCAGAAAGCACCACGGATGCTGTGACCGCCTGTTCCTCCCATAGCCACAGAGCTGTATACGTATGATACACAGCAGATATATGGAGGCTGTGCTTATGGTACTGGAAGCCCAAAGAGAAGAGCGAAGAGACATATTCCTATCCACTGCCAATGCAGGGAAGCAAAATATGCCAAATTCTGGCTCCTAACTTGCACTGAAAATGCAGAAAATGTCATCATTACAGCCTTATGTACAATATTGCCTGAGGATGCGACCATGGCAATTTACACATCCTCAGGAAAACTAGTGATTACTTCAACACGGCCAGAAGACAAACTACTGACAAAACAGAATGGAAAAAAAATCCCATAACATAAACGCCACCAACACATAGGAATCTGTTTAAATGCTGCCCTCACTGAGGAGAACGGTGCTTTACATGCAGAAACTGTGCCATGCCTCAAATAAACACTCAAGCTATTTAACCCATATATGGTTAAACTGAAAATTGCATTATCCCCTCTTTAGCCTAAATTATGGGCAGACCTTGGCATACGAAGCCTGACTTTGGAAAAGTGCCGACTGCATGTCACTGCCTCTTTGCACCGATAATGTGACTTCGATTAGCGTGTGGTGGTGCAAGGGGGATGCTGATTGTAAAGAGCAATCCCATCACCTGACAATAGCTCCATGATGAAATCTTTTACACAGATTAAAGAGGGAACAGCAATAACTCATCAGAAAAAGCAGAACTGTCTGCTTAATTATTTGAAAAATGTCTCAGCCACTACCTTTTATGACACCTGGCGGGTATAAACATGTCCACAGTTTTAATTAATTTTACCTCTTCTTTCGCTGCACCTGTATAGCCTGGAGAAATGGAATTCTAATGAAATTACAATTGAGCATTTCTACCGGAGTTTGAAACACACTTTGGCAATAACCAGAAAATGAGGCATTTCCATGGGTTTAATTAGGGAGAGAGAGTATACTTGGAAAAATACCTCCTTACAATTATAATTATTCCAAATCAAGCCACAGTGTAAACTCCCCTCTCTTAATTCACACTGCTTTTTGGTGTCCACTTTAATTTAAAAAGATACTGGAGCAGGCTTTTCCCTGGGGCAAAGTGGAGTTACGGTGAAAATTCCTCTCTTGGCATTTTCAAAGCAGCAACTGCATAAGCTCATACCTTTGACCTTGTGCTCTTGCAACTCTCATTTAAAATTGATGAGTGAGACCCTTGAATTTATTCTGCTGAAAATGACACTTTTTATAATGACGTTTATAAACATATCACTAATTGTCCAGCTTCCTGAAGTGCCAGCTCTGCATAAAAATGAAAGCAGCAAAGGTCTTTCTCACCTCCTGTTTTGGGGAGGGGAGGGAAATAAGTTTGCTTGTATTCTTTGAGGACGCTAGGTAGGAATTGCTGTCTTGTCAAAGCCTGAGTTTGTGCCGAAGCTTAAGAAAAAGGTACCTTGCATGTTCCCTCTTCCACATCGCTCCAGAGAAGTCACGCTCATGCTGGTTTAAAGCAGATAAAATGGAGATAAAATCTTAAATACAAATTTTAGATAGAAATCTAATGTTCTCTAATGCTCGCAATAGTCAATTGCTACATGTAACCCTTCTGCAGCTGAAATCTCTTTCACTCCTTTCTTAGATTAGTCTGTGAAGTTGTTGTGCATCTTGTAAAGAAAGCAAGTGCTTTAGGGGTTGAAATCCATGTGGATGAAATTGGGAAAAATGAAAGAAGCGGGATAAATATTGGGGGAAACAGAATCCAAAATGTGTATTTATAGTCCAGTCACAGCAATGTAGTATTGACATTTCTATCAAACCTCAAGCTCAGGAGTTTGGGTTGGTGTAGGACCAGGACCCAGGCACCAGCCAGTATTTTCAGTGTTCCACAGTGCTGCTGATGAATACAGTGCAGACCTCTGGCTTGGCTAATGCTGACTAGAACATCTTCCATGGGCCCCAGCTGTAAAAACATGAACTTTCTGAGCTGGTGGAGGAATGGTTTGAAGCTAGCTACTAAATTTTACTTTTCTCTCAGTCATTAAATCTCTCATCCTGTGGACAGATACTGCGTAGTAAATGTAGCTCTAGTTTCTTGTAAACTCATTGACTGTTAACGTTTAGCAAGTTTATACTGGCATTTAGATTGGTCTTATTTTATGCCATCAAGCACATTACACTTGTTTTAATTTTTCTTTCAAAGGCTTAACATCTGGAATTTAATAACTCACTTAAAATGTCATCCCAAGTATCTAAAATATTTCTCATATTTTAACCTGGCCATTCAGAAAACATCAATATAATGACGGTAGTCAGATGCAAAGTACCACAGCTAGAATTTGCGAGGTTTTTGTCACCATTTTTAGAAGTATTTTGGATTCCATCTTTTTCCCTATCCAGATGCCCTGTGTTTCTCATTTAGCATCACTGGAAGGCTCTCAAACATTCTAATGCATATAAAATTATTTATCGTAAATACATTGACTGGTTTGGGCCTGTGATGGAAAGCGAGAAACCTGTATGAGTGCAACCTGGGACTGCCAGATGACTCCAAGACAGGCATGTCTTGGAATGACTAGTATATGCTTTGGAAAGTAGGTATCTGAAACCGTCATGTGTTTAATTGCCCTGAATAAAGCCATGAAAACCCTGCCATGCTGAGGCAAGAGAAATCACAATATGCTTCTTATCAGAAATACAGCGAAACAATGGATCCAAAAGATATTCCTGAGTCATATTCCTTTGAGTATGTCACTCCTTGCAGTGTATGTCATTGCTGACCAGCCATTTTTTATCATGACTAAACACTGTTCCCCAATGAGGTGGAAGACAAAGTAGAACTTGACCCTCAGTTTTAAACATGAGGTACTGGGGGAGGAAAAAGAGTTGCTGTAGGGCAGCTGATCAGCAATAGGAGAGAGGCTGTGAGTGACAGAAATTGAAAACTGAGAGTCAAAAGCAGGACTGCAAGCAAAGAAGGAAAACCAGAATTGCAGGAAACATTCTGCAAAGAGTGACTTAAAGCAAGCAGGATCTGCTGTACCTCCTGCCTGTCAGGTGGATTAATTTGGAAAGTCACACTTAAGCTAAATATGTTTACACTTTATTTATTTGCACAGAGATCTGAGCTAGCTATAAATCTGTTGTTTAAATGTTCCTGTAATAGTTACAAACCCAATAGCTTGGGTAGCAGCAGCCTAGCTTTGGCAGCACAGTGCTCATCATGGGCTAATTGACCTTGCTGAGAGTGCACTGGCTCTGCCAGATGATTTATGGCTTCCACGCTACATCACTATCATATCTCTACGATATGGTCTTTCCTATCCATCTTCCCAGTTAAACTCTCATTCAGGCTCTTGCCATACCATGTTTTGATTACAGCAACAACCTTTTCTCTGGCCTTGACAAATGCAATCTTGCCCTGTTGATAACCATCCAGAACGCTGCTGCAAAGATCATTTTTCTAGCTTGTTGCTTTGGCCACCACATGCTCCCATCGCACTCCAGCACAGCTCCCCCTTCTCCATCTCATCAACCCTCGGCTCTTTGCCCTCGCTTTCAAAACCCTTCACAGCCTATTCCCGCCCCACTCATCATCTCCAGTGTGGTATCAGGAAGCCAACTCTTCCCTCGTATCACTGCGTGGTGATAAGAGCCTTCACTCCTTACCTGTTTGATTTTTATTTACTTATTTATTATACAGGCACCCTCATACTTTCTCCCATGTTGCTTTTTACACTTGGGAGGAGTTCTCCGTCAGTGAAATGAGATCATGAATTTCCTTAAGTTGATCTCCTTAAAAGCCTTCTTTTGCAGTGATGACTAGTGGAAATGTGATACTAAATATTAATCATGTGCTGTATTACAACTACTGTCTGTCATGCTGACTAGTGTTGACCTCTTACTTCTTTGTGCTCCACAACTTGTCCATACCTGTTGTCTCCTTAAAATGAGAGCTTGTGTTTGGGGTAAGGGATCATCCAGATGTTTGGACAGCACCTAGCTAGCACAAGAAGGGCTCATAAATATAAGTGCTCCTAAATAATATGGTTGTATAAATAATTTTTACAGTGGCACTATAGAAACTGCTCACTCAGGAATCAATCAGTTAAACCCCTATCTTCACTACGTTTATGGAAATGATGTATCATTAAGTGCCGATGCAGAGTGTAATATTACCCTCCACCTGACTTCCCCTGCAGACTCCTACAACTTTTTAGACATTGTTACTGCTGGTTATTCTTGTGCTATTTTGATGTTCAGAGAACTCTGATTCCCTTGTGGCAAAAAAAGGATGAGGCATGGAAAGATTTTTAGACAAAGAGAATCTGAAAAGGGTGGACTGCTTAGCTGAACAGGGAGACGTGTGAGAAATTATAAGAAACACAGAGACATGCGGGAAGTATATTAAGTTGTTATAACCGTACCATCAACTTTTTTTTTAAGCTTATTGGAATGCCTGAGTTGTAACAGTAATCTTTTAAATTTAGCTGGCATGGCAAACACAAGAGCTATTCCTTGAAGGCTACCACAGCGACTGACTTCCAAGAATTCTGTACAAAATCAGGAACTTTCATGCTCTGAGATATTGAGTGTAGCCTCTAAAGCTCTAAAAAATACACTAAATTCTTTTGAAGGTACTTGAAGTGAACAGTGAGACAGTAAAGGAAATATGAACTATGGTTTCCCATAATTTTCTTATATTAATTTTCCTTTGGGAGAATCCTTAATCGTAGTGTTCATTAGCAGCTTGGACACCAAAATGTTTAGAAGCAATGTGGTACCATGGGAAGTCGCCAGCTCATCTGTGGAACTGGTGTGAGATGAAGTGCAGGAATCCGCTCCTGTTCATTGCATGTTCCTGAAACTACAGGGATTGTCACAGGCACTTCAGATGAACTGGAAGATCATGGTATAAATCACATTATTTGAGTCAGAGGCCCTCAAGTTTTAGAGAGTACCCCTATCATGCATTCAATCCACTACACAAATATTAAGTGCAATGAAAGTCATCAGAGACTGCACATCTGTGTTTCTCAGAAGCAGTCTTCCAACTTTGCTCTATGCTTCAGCTCATGGTAAGAGACTGTAGCTTGATCAGCTACCACTGTACATCTTCATTTCTGGCCCTTGTAATTTAGATTAGTTCATGCATCTATAGGATTTCTGTCAGCCACCCGAGTTACATGTGGATCATTGCTCCGGAGAAGGGACCGACTCCATGCACTTGCAGTTCTCCACATTTATCACAGCAAAAGACCTATAAATGCTTTGGCCTGCTCTGAAGGGCAAGAAGCAGCACTGATTTACATGCTATGAACTGAAAAGGAACATCAGGAGGGAGTATTTTAAAGTTAAGATAATGCTATTCTTAGCTGGCAAGACTTGTGGTTTTGATCCTTCTCGGATACATAGCCAACAGCGAGCTATCTGGCTGCGCAAATCCCCCTGCTTTTCTTCTCTTGGTTAAATCAGTGATTCGAATGTATGTTCCAGTACTCAGGAACATTATGTGGATTTGCAAAACTTTCTGAAAGACTTCCTGTCCATTAGCCATTGGCTGCTTTACAAAAAGGCATAAAGATAGCATTTTCCTCTTGTGACAGATGTAATCTCCTTGCAGCGTTGTTCGTACTGTTTGAAAGAAAGCAATATTCCTTTTCTCTCAGATTTGCTGAAATAGTGGCATCTCTCAACATAAACTGAAAATATATTTGGAACTTAATTTGATTCAGCTTTCAGAATTTCACATGTGAGGGATGAATACATGAGGATCAGCTTTCTGTAATTAGTGAGGCATGTTAGAAGGGCTGGATCCTGCAAGGTCATCTGTGCGGCAAACAACTGTGTTTTTGTGGTGCCAAGAACACCCAAGATCTGCTCTTGGCATGACTAGACTAACAGTTTTATTTAAGTTGTCATTCTCAAAGCTTATATGAAACCGCTTCACATTTTTAATTTCTGAATATATTGTAGAAATTGTTTCCCATGGTGTGGAGCAAATTCATGTATTTTGGTTTCCAGTTTATGCTCATCACAAATGAAGAGGGAGAAAAGTAGTCCTAAAAAGCATTTCATCCTGATTAAGACTTGGAACAACTCTAGGCATAATTCAGAGCATCCTAAAGGCTGCTCCAGCTCATGTTGGTTACACAAGTCCCAGTGTACTGGCTGCACTGACTGTCTGGAAGGGTTTTTCTCAGGTCCACTCCACATCTTCCAGCTGCTGGCATGGTCTGTCTCCTGAATGTGCTTCTGAAATAGGGGGAGGATCAATGAGCAGATGGCACTGAGCTGGCTTTGCCAATCCTCTGCCACTGGAGGAATTTTTCTGTGCCAGCAAAAATCCTTTGCTCCATCCTCAGGCCTGCTTTTTTGGCTACTTTGCATGGCCAAGGCAGCACGGAGCATCTAAACCAGGGTCTAGGCGCTTCCACAGTGACTTCAGTGGACTTGCTCCAAACTCTCCCAGGTGCGGCTGAGGGTGCGGAGAAGCCCAATGGCATTAAAAATACGTGGTTTGTAATGAATGAGGCAGAGCTGTGCAGTAAATTCATCAGGGATACTGTGGCACGCCCCAAAAGAGACAGAGGTCTAATGTCCATTGAAAAGTGAAGATAAAAATAAATGTTGAACAGCTGCTCTCCTCACTTTGCACTAGACAAGGGCATTTTTAAGGGTAAATATTGTTTAGAATAATCCATTGTGCAGAAGCCTTTGGATTATCCACTGCTTCCATAACATGCTTCAGAATAGCTGCCCTGAGTTGTATCAAAGGACTGTCCACAACCCTTTTCCTAAGAAAATAATTAGGAAATCCACTCTATATTTCAAAATCTGAACAAAGTATTCTAACAAACTTCACAGCAGAGCGGGAGCAAGCTGCTGGGTGAGTGGTGACAAGGTGTTTCATAACTGAGGATCTGCAAACCCTTACTGACAGCAAGATCAGCACAGCGGGACCAGTGTTCAAGGAAAGATATTTTAAGTCTGGCAGAAATTTTACAGCTCTTCTACAGCCCGAATAATCACAAAATCAGTTAAGGCAATTTTTGTTTCTGAAGGGCAGCATCTGGCCTACTTGGCACACTTAATTTCAAATGTGTATTTTTCAGAGCAAAAAGCATAACAAAAGTATAGAACTTAAACTGGCAGAACGCTATACTTTGGAAGATATTTTGTAGTTAATAACAATTTAACATAGCACAAACTCCACTTCTGCTGTGCTTCAGCCTGATGCAACCTAGAAAAGCATCACATGCAGTTCAGAATAGAAATGCTAAAACATCTTTTAAAAGCAGTGGTACTACCAGGCTTTGCTGCTCTTACAGGAGCAGTAGCTTCTGCGATGTTTTTAGTGACTGGTTTTAGTGTTTGATATTTATTGTGAATGGATGAGATTCTAAAATTGTAAGGGAACGTGAGGGGTAACATCTTAGTCACAGCACTGCAAAATTTATACTACAGTTTTGTCTGTTCCCAAAATAAGAAAATAAGAAGGCTGTACAAACTTTAAAAGACTTGTACCAAATTTACTGCAATTAGTGGGAGTTTGACTCATGTCTCCATTCACATGAAAAGCCCTCCCTGGGGCTGAACCTGACCCTGCCTTGTGCAGGACTGGGTCCTGCTTCATTCATCCCTTACATTCCCCCCCTGGTTTGCATTCAGTGTCCTTTGTATTTTCCTTTCACAAACTGCCCAGACATAATCCGGGCACGTCTTGGAGAGCTAAGCTGTGCCTGAGCAACGCGATCAAGCGCCAGCTGCCTTTGTTTGTCCTCAAGTACCATGATACTCCTCCACTCGGTACATTCTGGAAAAATCTGGGTAGCCCCCCCAGCGTGCCTGGGAATGGCCAGACCCTGGGATGTGTACATGCACTGTGGGCTGGAGGAAAGCCAAATCGGCTAATTCCTCATTTGTGTTGATTTTATTTAAGCTTCTTCCTAACAATATTTTGACCTGGGTAGAGAAGAGGAGCCATATGGCATCTTCCACCACTGACAACAACTGCTGTTAGTGCAATCAGCGCATTACCTAGGTGATTTGTTTAGATTCAGCTGTGTCACTAACTTGTGGCAAACTCAATTATAATTAAGTTGCGTATTAGGCAGGGTCCTAGTACAAGCTGTTTCCACTTTCATATGCCATTTGCATTGTATTTTCTGCCATAACACTGTTTACAGATGAAGTGTCCTGACCAACTGCTGCTCAGGGCCATTGCCTTCCTCACTTTCTAATCCAAGCCTCACGTGAATTTGTCTAGCGTGGCACCCCCAAGAAATTGGACAGCTACAGCATCAGCCATAAAGCCATGCCATAATTACAATAAAAAAATAGAAATAATGCACAATCATCAGCCTTAGCACCTCATCTTGCTAAAGTCAGCCTTCAGATCCCCGCTTTTGTTATTACTTTTTACGTTTGTATTTCAATTATACTGTAAGCTATTTAAAATGGGGAACAATGCCTTCCCTTATTTTTATACAATATCCAGCCCAGTGAAGCACCAAGCTTAACTGAGGGCTTTGAGAGTCAGAATAAGCCACCATTTGTTTTATCCATTTGCTGTCCTAAGAGGTAAATGATGGGTCAGGGAACAGCTCTGGGTTTCAGCAGCATTTTCTAAGGTGTTTATCATGTATATTTTCTCAAAAAGCATATATGAAATAATGATACCTGTTTATGTCTTCTACAATTCCTAATTTCTTCAGACAGTTTCCTGTGATAAATAACAGGATGAAAGAGCTCAATAGTACCAACCCCCCCCCCCCCCCAAAATCAAGCATCCCCCCCAATGTACTGCAGACAGAACAGTGATAACCCCTCCTTTTTACAGTATAGATTTCTGCATCAACTATTAACGACAATGTTAAGCATAATGTAAATTGGTTCATAAAGATTAATAAAGAACAAAACAGTGTTGAAAGTTATCTAGGGCTATTCTATTTCTCAACTTTACTGTGTTAACATGTTACTTAACGGAAGGCATACAGTTCTTAGAAGCTTACTGCTTAAGAATACTGAATGGCAAAAAAAGATTTGTGGATACTGTCAGATCACACGTAATCGTTGCAGCTGCTTTAAAAGCTTTTTGCTTTTGAACCATAACCTCAGAACAACAGGGAAAAAGATCATAATAATCTAATTACAAATAATGACCAAGTACAGAGTTATGGCTTTGATAAAAAAATACTTTAAAAATTGCAATGATAAACAAATTAGCACCCTTCTACTATGCAGTAAATAGCTACAGTTCATTATAAAAAGAACAAAAGATATCATTTCTGTAGGTATTTAAGATAAGTGTGGGACAAAATACGGAGCAGCAGACAATGGAGACTTAATCCCAAATGAACAATATTAATACCATAAAAATTCAGCAACTCTGTGAATTCTCTACATCCTCTGCCTGGAAATGGAGACGACCAAAATGAGATGCAAATCAGTGCCTTTATCTAATGAATAATGCAAATGAGTGCTCCTCTTATGGTGCAGCAGTCTGCAGGAATCCTCTCTGCCTCACCTCACATTTCTTGTGGATTTAACCACCATGTGTCAGAAGAAATTAGAGAATGGAATTGCCAAGAAATGACAAAGCCTTGGAGCCCCAAGTCAGTGCAGACAGTAAGGTACATTAAGATGCACAGTACAGAGGAGGAGAGAGCAGACATCTCATTAAAATGAAAATGTTGCTATTTTTCCTTCACCTAGTTAATGGAGTTGTACGACGTTGTAATCTGCATTTATTTGTGTGGCTACTAGTTAGAAACATCCTCTAAAATGATACCAAGGTGGGATCTCAAAAACTTTATTAAAATCTTTCAGGGTTTTTTTGTTTTGTTTTGTTAATGCTGGTGCTATTTTCTCTCTCTGATATCAGTTAACTGCATCAGCATTTTTCTTGTAGCATCACAGAGCATACTGCATCTTATCCATTAGTCACAAGCCTTGCTGTAACTTTCCCTTAGCATCTAACATTACCCTCCAAAAATATTCTCAAGCAAACAAACCTCGAAGGTGTGCAAGCCCTGAAAATTAACTCTTTTTTTCCCCCCATCGTTATTTTGCCTGAATGCATTTGTGATTCAGAATCCAGGACAGATTTCATCTGTTCCATTAAAACCTCTTAGCATGTGGACCAGGCGTGCTGCCACAGCTGTCATCAAGTCCTTCCTCTTTGTCATCGCATCGGGTCCCCAACCCAGGGATTTGTGAAACTTAATGCTTTTCTGACAGGTACTCTCTTAAAATACAGACCCAATCTAACAAAGCCATTTACTCCTCACACAACTTCTTAGTTATCAGATACCGGGCTGTGAATGAGCAGCCTGACTGTGAAAGGGATCTCCCAAGGATTTGGGATGCCGGGAGGGGATCCCTCATCATTGAGATGCACAGGGGATACACAGGGACTATAGGTCTGAGCATACAATTTGGCCAGGTGGTGGTTCAGGCAAGCACGTTTTGGAGTGGTGGGAAATCGTCTCTCACTTGAAAAGTGAAGGGCACCTCAAAGTCCTGAACTGTAAAGCTGAGAACTTAATGCAATCACTAAACTTTGGGGTGCCAATCATATACTGCACAACCTTAGGGTCATGTTCCTGTTGCTCACTGAGCCAGCAGGCAACAAATCGATGTTTTGGTTCAGTAACCCATCAAACAGATAAATCTATGTACTAAGCAAAAGAAGAGATTAGAGATGTCTTACTATATGTCCTTTCAGGAAATGTGGAAAAAAACCCAACCCCTTTTTCTCACAAGCTGACAAAGACATCATTGCTATTTATACTTGCACTTCAGTTCATCAGTTGGAGGCACACTGCAGAAGATGCAAAAGCACTAGCGACGTTGCTACTAAATTAAGAGCTTACAGTTTCTTTTTAATAGTTGAAAGCAAAGACATTTCTCTATTGGGCAGCTTGTTGCAAACGTCGTAACAGTGAAAAAAAAAAAGTATATTTTGGATGGATTTTCTCTCAGCTCAATCCTAGTGAATCAAGGGGGAATTGCTTGGGATGCAGGTCTATAAGGAATTTGGTGTGAACTCCATAAAAATGCAACTTGAAATCAATATAGCATTTTCACTCTCTTAAATTAGAGGGACATGGATAGGTTCTCTGCTCCTGTTCCTGTTAGCAGTTACCATGCCGGGAATATACAGAGTTTAGGTTTCTTATAGCAAGGGCAATGATAACTATAGAGAAAAAACCCTACTGTTAAAGCAAACTAAGCAGTTGATTTGAAGCAGGGAGACAATTAAAGCACAGCATTTCTGAAAGAGTAATAAAAATGTCACTGCAAATGATAGATTGTTACAAGTCCTTGGCTTCTTCCTAGCACTGCAATAGAATATGGTGTTAAATCAGTTCCAAGAGATTATCAGTGGTATATGTTATTTTCACAAACTCAAGGAATTGAGTATCATTTCATAAATCAACTGCAGGTTAAAATTAGATTATTTTTTTTTTCAACTTTAGTTCTGTGACCTTTACACATACAATTAACAAAAAGAAAATTATAAAAAAATAGTTGGAACCTGACTCAAACTGAAAAAAGCTAAAAAGATTCCACTAAATACCCAAACCAGATCAGAAAATTGCTCTTCTCTATGGCTGCAGATCTGCTCAATGCCTGTGAGGTTCACTGATTGCAGAATAAGACACTGCACTGCAGATACTGTAGAAACGGACTCTCATTTCTCATTAACTTAAGACTGTGTAAATTACCTGTAAAGCGTGCCCGTATTTTGTGTTATGTGTTACTTTCTGTATTGTTTTTCTGCATAAAGCATTAAGCAACTTAGGTCAGAAAACTGTAAATTATTAAAACCAACAATAACTGAACCCAACTACCTGGCATGAGGAGATCTATGAAGTATAAGGCTGAAGCAGACATGCTTCACGTGTCTGTGGGCCAGATAAAGTCTTCTAACAAAGTCTGTGTGACAACATCGTTGGGAATCTCACAAGCGTTTCTTACATGGAAAAAAGCCGATTTCTCCTGCAAACAAATTATACAAGAATCCTCCGAGATCTGCACAGAAATATGGGGGATCTCTGTCATCTTCTTCCGAGATGCAACATTGCTACGCGCTTTTCTCCATGTGCACAGGCTGCTCAGGGGCTGCAACACCTCCTGGGACACTGTGGGCAGGTGTAGGATCACAGGGCAGGGTCTGCCACCAAGACCAGCATTATCTTGTAGACTGCTGTCACTAGCTCAAGCGAGGAGGTTTATTGCCCTGTTCTTCAGCAACAGCCCTTTCCTATAGCTGCACTGACAATGTTCGTATGTATTTCCCAGTGAAATGCTGTGGGTCTAATCCCTGGTTAAGAGGGATATTTTTGAATTCCAAAGGTGTTTCCAATTTATGATTTATTTTTGTAATTTATGATTTATCATTGTAAAAGTAAACATGTTCTGCTTTTCCTGCAAGGCTTTATACAGCTTATAATTATAAACAAACCAATTGCTAATCCAGAGTAAAGGCAGTGACAGCAAAGGCTTGCTCAGCATCGCCCTTACATCTGCTTTCTGAGGCCTTGGATGTTGGCTAGGATGACAGCCAAAAAAACCCAACTGTGACTGGCTTACGTGACAGCAGTTTAGAGAAGCTCATGTAAGGTGGTGTCATTAAAAAAAAAAAAAAAAAAAAGTGTTAAAACAGGTCATCACAGGTGCCATTCATCTCTAATTAATTTGTGAAAAGCATTATTTTTTTTCTTGGTCAGCTCCTGTAAATCTTCTTTTGGGTTATCAGAACAAACTGGACTGGCAGGAGGAGGATGCTGACAGTTGCATTAGCATAGGTGCAATGACCTTGAGGATGGGAACTGAAAAAAAACCTGAGGCTAAGGTTAAGTTCAGTGGGACCCTGCTGCTGTCTGATTTTTGTTTCTGATCTTATGCACAATTTTATCATTCCAAACCCATCACTTACCAGTACGAGGCCCTTGACAAGATACAATCACCAGAATGACATTTACTCTAAATTCTTAGTCAGATTATTATCGATCAGGGGAGTTGAATGCTGCCGTAAAAAGCTGTGCCTGCTTTCTTGGCACTCCTGCAATGTATTCACTCTCTTGGAGACCGTGCCTAGGAAAACCAGCACAATGAGGGGGTCCTCATAAACCAATCCGCATTTCAGCACATTCTTCTCCCATCCTACTGCTGAACTCCTTAAGACTTCAAAACGATTTCAAAAATATCTCACCTGTACTCATCTAAGGTCCACAACTGAGGTCTGTATGGGTCTGTACCATTTTAAAAGGGACTGCTGCCCCAAAAAGGGTAGAAATGTAAGTTAGAACAAACCCATCAGCTCTGGTGGCTTCTCAAGCCGTGGAGCCCTTAAGGCGTGATGAGACAGGGATCCAGCCAGGAGGAAGGCAAGCTCTTGTGTTCTTTGGAGCAACTCCCCATTTCTCTCTTCAGACTTCCTTTTCTCCACCATTTTGAAGAGCCTCCATTTCAGCGAGGCTGGAGAGAGGGGCTGGTCCCCAGGAGTGCAGGGATGGCACAAGGGGCAGATGTAAGGGAGCCACCTTCTCCATAGTGTTTGCACTGTCCCATTCAATGCACATACACCACTTTACACCAGCTAAGGACTTGTAGAAACAACTCGTAGAAGGAGGGGAAACAAATGTGTGTATGGCTTCAAAAAATAAACCAACCCTGTGTGAATTTCGGACATCGACCATTTGTCCATTGTTTAACATTTAAAAATCGCATACTCTCTATTGTGGCTTAAAATTTCACAGAATGTTATGCTGAAAAACCCATCTTTTCTGATTAACAAAAAAAGGGAACTGTTGAACTCTTGTTCGGAGACTTGCTTTTAAACCTATAAAACCTAAAGTTCATAAATGACGATGCTTAGCTAATGTTGACTGTTGCAACCGATGATGGTGCAATTATGGAGAACTATGGGAAGATTATTCAATAATAGTATTCTGTCCTTTTTAATTATTTACAAATAACCCATGAGATGCATAAAGCTAAAATAATATATTTTAATATGTAAACCCTGATATGTATTCTATGTATGTAGTCTAGTTGGCACTTTCCATCTAGAAGGTCTAAAATACACTTTCGGTGCATTCTTGCATGCCCCAAAATTGCCAAAACTGTACCCAAGAAAAAAATGTATCCCATTAACCAAATCCTGTCCTGTCACTGGAGACAATCAGCCTTGCACTGAAGCTCACAGGGGTGAAGTAATCCAAAACCAAGCACCAGTATAATGAGTAAAGAAGATTTTATAACTGAAAAAGGTTGGAAATAAATGAACTTCAGTGAAATTGCTTCTGACAAGAAAAAGATGAAAAGATAAAGGCATACTGTTAATTTTGCTTTTACTTGAGATGGTTTTAAAGTTTCCAGTTGAGAGTTTCAAACTGGTACAGTACAGAGGATAGTATGCACTACTAAGGAAGCAGTATTTTGGCACAATCCATTGCTGTCAGTTCAAGTCCTTCTGTTGACTTATACAGGGCACACTGATTTCAATGGAAGATCATATTTTAAGTCTGTTTATGGAAAGTCAAACACTGACTCTTAGACATGAAATATACATCATGATTCACCTTTACCTGCTTTTTAGTTATTGAAGGATACCTTTTTTAAAAAAATCAAAGCCAGTGCTTCAGATAACAAAAAGCTTGTATGTTCCTAAACTTTTATCTTCAAAAAGCTTCTCTCACTCCTGTTTCAGGAAAAAGCGAACTCCAGGTGCAAACTGCTGGCAAAAATTTACCCCCAAATTTTAGTGAGGAAAGCTATGATGCTTGAACCCCTTAAACCCATTACTTAATGTTTCTGGAAGTCTCAGCAAGCTCTTGCGAAGTGAGACACCTTGCTAGGCTATTTCTGCAGGCTATCCCTACAGTATTCATACTGCTTGGCAGATCCATATGGTCAAGGAAGCCAAGAGGCATGTCAGAGTCTAGAAGGCTGCAATAAAAATAGATGGGGAGAATAGCACATGCAGAAAGAGTTGTTTTAGCAGTCAGAAAATTACATTCTGTACTTTTTTCTATAGCTATGCACATTGTTGTTCTTAAAAGATGAGGGCTTCTGTGTAGTAGTTTGCTGTTCCTTTTTTTTTTTTTTTTTTTTTTTTTTTTTAATCTTTTTCCCCCCAGTCATTTGTAAATGTCACCCACAAGCAGATCTGTTTCTAGTTTTCACTGGAGGAAAGTGCCTTAAGAGCAGGTGTGGATGGTAAAAATCAAATTGATGAGTTAAAATGATGGCTCCTGACAGTTTTACAGATAAAAATCTAAAATGCACCAGGATGCTGGAAAGACATAGTATGTACGTGTAAGAAAATGCTCCTCTCATCATAATGGTGTCCTCTTTTAAAGGTTTTACAATTACTTAGCTATAAAAATTCTCCCTGGGCTGAAGCCTGACATAAAATATCTCTGGTATAGCACAATTTCTTGCCTGTAATAAATATAATTAAAATTCATTTGCGCCCTTTTCTTTTCCCTCCTTTTTTTATTCCTAAATTCCATATAAACAATCTGCCTAAGGAACAAGAAGATAAGAAATAAAACTATTTTACAGAAAATATGATACAGCAAACATCAAAGCTACATGAAATCACTTATGCGCGTTGCCATGCCAGCTCAATGCCAAGGATTTTCATGTCCCTAGTTATATTTGTACTTGTAGATCAAGATGGTGTCACTGCAAGTGACCTGTGAAAACATAAACTTCCATACCTAAAATGTGTATCAACAGCCATTGTTTCTACAAGTAAATCGGGTACAGAACTGCTTCCTACTTTTCAGCTAGTGAGATTAGCATCCCAGTGTACACAGTGACGTGCATATCATCAGTCAATGACCTTAATAGTATCTGGGATTATTTTTGACTTTTGAAATCCAGCTAGTACTTACAGGCCTTGAAAAAAGTCAAGAAATATTTGGTTTAACAGATCTCTTACCTGGTTTTACCTACTCTTAAATAGGAACGTGTTTTTTTTATGTATCCAAAATTGCAGCTTTGGCAGAACAGTATCAGCATTGTTTAAAAAAAAAAAGCAGGAGTGGTACTCATACTAAAATTCAGCAGCTCCCACAAATTCACCCCTTTCTAAACTCTGTGGATAAAAACAAATGACAGGTTTTCATCCTTGCATAACGAGATGGGTAATTTCCATACTTTGTCAACACGGACTGCTAATGCTTGTTTGGATTTCTCCTGCTCAGCTCCACAGCATAGAGCAGAAAGGATGAGAGCGTCCGATTATCCTCTCAGTCGGTACATTTATTTTTTTCTTGAATGCTCTGGCAGCGTACTGTGGGCTTAAATGTTTGCATGGGGCAACCTGGGCTGTATATAGGACTGGCTGCTTTCTAGGTAATAAATGTCTAAATGTTAAAATCATTATTTGGGAGTCAACTTACTGACTTCTGCCTTCTCGAAGGACTCCAGGGGAACCTGCTAACCAGAACAGTTGTCCTGATGCACACAGGGTTTGCAGAGCTCTCGGCCAAGTTCACTTGGCTTTGTTTCAACTAAGATGCTTACAAATGGAAATTTTAATATATGGAATATATGGAAGTGCCTCAAGAACCTGTATTTGGTTTCCAGCGATTCTTAGCTGTTACAAAGTACAAGCCCTGCAAGAAAGAAACATGAAACTCTGGGGTTTAGAGACATACATGTACTAAATGAAGAAGGAAAAATATGTTTGTCTAGATAATTTGGACAAACCTGGGCAGCATAAAACTAGCCCTGCTCAGTTCTGCCAAGTAAATCCAAAATTCACACTCTGAGACTTGTCCAACACAGCGGGAGGAAATATAATATCACACTCCTTGTACACTGTCCTCAAAATGAGACAGCAGCCTGGAAAGCCTAATGCTGCACAGCTCGCTTGGGACTGCGGGGCATCGCACCCGTGACCGAAACGTGCGAAAGCAAACTGGCTGCTCCCCGTGAGGGAGGTGATCCTGCACCACCGCTCCTCCAGGCCGACAGCGTGACACCGGCAGGTTAAAAAGCAAAGGTCGCTCTGCTGAAAGGCAGACCTACCCCCCTCCTGGAAAAAAATCTCAGTCTGGGGCTTCTAGCAGAGAACGAGCAGGGTCACCCGCTGCCGCCTCCTCTCAGCCCGGGAGGGTGGGGAGGGATGCGCTGTCGTGCCCTAGCCGAGGAGCGCCGGTCGGGATGCTGCTTTACTGCATCGTCCCTCTGCACCCCAGGAAATCCTGTTAGGAGAGTCTCCCTGCAGTGAGCCACAGGCTCGAGATCACCTCTGCCTCACCAGAAAAGGTTCAAATCACAATACGTTGCTAGTAAAGATTTTATTTATAAAGTAGTATTGTTTTATTGCAGAAGATGGCACTAAAGGTGCTGCTGGGGGGACATTTCTGGTCCAGCCGCACTGACAGCAAGCCATTCAGATTCTCCCGTGGATGTCAGGGTATCCATTTCACAGTGGAAGCTGCTTATTTCTTTATAAAATTGCTGTTGCTGTTTCCACACCCAAACAAGACCAAAAGCCCAAGTTCTTGCAGAGTACTTGGGCAGCTCCCCCTAGATACCCCTCTCGGCCGGTGGAGGAAGGTGCTTTTGGGGGGCCCAGGGTGCCGAGGGCAGCGGGGTGGGAACACCAGCTCGGGTATTTGCAAGAACCTCATCTGCAGAGCCACAGTTGCCCCCAGTGATCCTTTGCTTTCTAAGATCAATTATTATTGCAATAATTTGATCATTGTGTTAGCTACAAATGTCGAATATTTCCAGCTAACTCTGGGGAAAAAAACAAAATAGGAGAGCAAGTACCAAATGGAAGAAAGGCAGTGTTAAAAGCAGCAGTTAAGCAGTTTCTACAAAGTGTATTTATAAAATATACATCTCGTTAAAAGGATGCACTTTCACACATAGTAGTGATATGTGCCTTAAAGCTCTGCAACTGAAAGTAAGTAGAAGCCCTTGACTTTCCTTAGAAACCCTGTTTTTCCCCCAAATATTTTTAACAACTTAAGTACTTCGTGGGCGTGCTTTTGCTTTGTTTAAGGTTTGAAAACATTCCAGTACCCAAAGTGTAACTGAGGGGAAAAAAAAAGCAACTGGATAGAGTTTTGTTAATGATTTACTGGGGAATCTTGATGTGTGATACTGAATAAAATGCAAATCTGTTTTACTGGCAATCCTCAGTTTTAATTTATGAGAAATTATTGATTTTTTAGATTGCTTCCAGTTGGAAAAAAAGAGATTTTACCAAACCGTTTTTTTTATTTCCTGCTGTCATTAAGTATATCAATTTTTTTCTCTTTTATGAAACCAAGAACTCCTTTCCCAAGAGGTCGGAGGATCAAGGCGCCTTTGAAGTGTCTGCAGGCAGGTGGCTACCAAAGGCACAGGTAGGCTGTTGCCCCCACGCTGACCGGCACGAGGGGACCGGGGGGGACAACAGCAGGAGCAAAGGGCATGGTGTGCGCTTCTCACTTTCCTCTTGTCCTGCTAGCTGCTTTGGTCTGAGGCTGGAACATCAGGACCAAAGTGGTGCTTTGATGGGGACAGCCATATCAGTGGGGTGGCAGAGGTGTCCTGCCCTACGCAGGGGAGAGGAGAGAAGCGGTGGGGGGCCTGTAGCTCACCATATAGTCTTGCAGTACTAGAAATTAAATGAAATACCCAGTAACTTATGTGGAAACACCAAAATAAAAACTCTGCTCCCTGAAGGATAAGGTTCCTTCCAACAATGACAAAGCAACACTTGTATTAATTAAATGTGCTCAAAAGAGTTCAAAATAGATGCAGGTATTGTAAATAAAGTCTGCAGTAACTTCGAGCTGTACATACTTTTAAAATATACAACTATGAAAATCCACATTAAACAAGATAGTAACAATAGCCTCATCTTTAACTCCCTGTTCCCATTCTACCCCATGCTACTTAATAAGATTGCACAGATGGAACTAAAATGAAGGATTGTATGTCCTTATTCACTCCATAAAAGAAAAAAAGCTTTTTTTCTTATCAGCATCTCTTAACGGTATGGTTCAAAACTGTTTTAAAATGTCTTACCCAAGAATGCATGTATGTATGCCAAAATGCTTCAAAAAGTACATTTTTCTTTCTCATTTTGATTTATATATATGACTCAGAAGAGTATCTGTTAATTTAATTATTTCAGTAAACATAATAAAGGTATCACTAACTACACTACGGAGTATTTTCCCTTTTTTAAGGAATACGAGCCTACTTGCAATTAAAGGAATGCTATATTATTGAAGCTGAAAGTCTCAGAGGGAAAAATTTAATGTCCACCTCATAATATTACGCCAGAATTACACGCACAGAAGACTTTTTAATAATCTTTGTTTCTTAATTTAGTTTTGATTGGCTATGAAATACAGACTAGCACTCAAGGGCTCAAATTTCTACTGTCATCAGCATTTCTGCTCTATAAATCGTACGAATGCACCGGACTCTTGTCTGTAGGCTTCTTTTCCAGCTTCTTTTTAACCTATGAAGAAAATTAGCTGCAGGCAACGATAATTGCTGATAATTTCATCATTTTTTAGCCACTGGGATGTGGGATGCTGTTATGATAGCTAGATCTAAACATAAGCAGAAAACTGTATTTTTATGTTGCCATTTCAGCTGCAAACACAGGTTGGTAATGTAAATTTGTCTCCAGTTTGCAAATTACAGCAATAGCCACTAGGAGTCTCCTAGTTAAGTTCATGACGAATTTACACACTAATCCTGGCTAAGGTTTGAATGCAAACCCCCATACTAAATAAAGGCTGGCTTTCAGCACAGGGGCCAGCCTATGTGAGGAGCAGGTGTGACTTGGGGGCAATGGGACCCCCGAGCTGTGAGTGGCACCATGTAGGCTCCCGATTGCTTGTACCAGGGGCACAGCTGGCAAATGTTTTAGAAATAAAGAAGTCAGAAGCCACCTATGCACTGTTCTTGTAAGGCAAAAGATGGTGATGGTCATGAAAAGTCAGATTTGTTTCTTTTTATAACTGGACAAGAGTTTTGTGAAATTGTAACAAGTGCTTACAAAGAAGGAAGTAGATTTCACCAAGGGTTAGTTACCCCCAGGGATTTAAAGCAGATTTGTTTTGTAAATGGAAATGCTGCAGGCCACAAGAACTAAACTAGCACACCCAGGTACTTAAAAATTTGCTTACAGTATCTCTGCAAAGTGAATCCTGCAGTTCTGAAAACGTGAAGTAGCTTCTTTCTTTTTTCTCTTCTCCCTCCCCTTCCCTCTCCTCCCAGGCCAACTAAGTGTAAGCGTATGGTGCCAGACACACTCTTACCAATGCCAAATGCCCGAAGTTTGTGAATTACAGACCCACAGGAATGGTCACGCTGGCTGAAACGCCATGACAGTCCAGTCCAACTCTGACAAAAGATGGCCAAATTGCCTTGAAGGAATGCCACAGAAAGCTGATGTGCATCATCTGCCAGCATGCATGCCTCCCTCTAAGCAGATAGAGATTGCTTTAAAATGTAGAGGGAAGCCAGAGGTGACCACTCAACCCCCTCTGCAGGGGGCTGGTTATCCCGCAGGCAGGAGAACTGCTACCTGTTGGGAAAGGATGCTGTTCTGTCATCCTTACAGACACAAGCAAGTCCATGGCCAGAAACCGTGAGCTTTCACTGCTCTAAGTCATGCATTTGTTTATATGTTTCTTTCATGCATCTCTCCTCTCGAGCAAAATCCTTTCCCAAGCCCTAAAAGTCCTGAGCGACTTTAAAAATTATGATATTTTAAACAAATAATAATTGGGAGGGCTATTTATTTGGCCTCTGCTTTTTGAGCTTCTCAGTTTCATTTTCAAACTTTTCTCTGCAACCAGAAGGACTAAGAAAATAAAGATGATGTTTTAAATGAAAGCTGAGAATCTCACATAATCATAGGACTCCAGGGGTTTGAGGTTTCAGAATAATCTCATCAGTTGTCAATACTGAATGTCACCAGAAACTATAATGTTACTCTCAGAATAGATTGCATAAAAGCAATTGCGGGATAGTTTTCCTGCTGCATATTCCCCATAATACCTACAGACGCTGTCCTGGAGGGACGACCCAAAGGTACTGACAAGTGGTGAGCTGCCACGGTTTAGCTGGGTTTAGCTAGAGGAGTGTTCCATTACGCAACAAATCCACACGTGCAAAACCTTGTTATTCGGTCTGTCAACTAGCTTACTGAGTAAAAATTCATAATGGACTTGTAAGAATATTTAATTCCATGGGGAATATACAGAAATAAGCAGGAGGCAAATTTTACCATTAACTGCCCATCTCCTCTGTATTGTATGCTTGGCGTGCACTGCAATGCATGATTGCATTGTATGTTATTACAGACTATTACCATCTCCATCTCACAGACTGCCTTAGATTTTACCATGATCTCCCAGCAGGATTTGGGTGAACCTCTCAGTCTGGTTGTGTTTCAGGGATATAATCTATACTACACTGATAGCTGACACAGGCTCAGCAGCTAGTACCTTAGTCCGTATAGTCTGTGGTGAACAGAAAATTACAAAGCCTTAACGGAGAACTGATATGGAAACAAAACAGGAGGCTGCTTCAACCTCCTCCTCTTCCTGCAGAAGCAGGCTCAGCTGTTTGGCGCCCTTGTTTATTGTTAGGATATCTGAAAGGACCCTGATCTCCTCCAAGGCAGCGTTAACCTGATTTCAATAACAAAACACTGGCACACAGGTTTAGCAGCAAATATCCAATACTCACAACAATAAAACCAAGCATTTGTGCAAGGCAGTTTGGCACTTCACCATGCTGAAAAGAAACCTTTGCACCTCTGTCATTTCCAATTCAGGATTTTTTAGTGCAAGAACACGCCTAAGAGGAATGCACTCTTTTCTACTGCCCACCTTCTCCAAGTATGTCAGTGTTATCTTCTTAACTCATTTTCTAAAACTAAAAACGAACACAAAAATAAGAGATCTCCTCATTAGGAAATGCCAAAGGCTCAGCCCTACAAATATGTAAAACCTTATTTTGAAGGAAATATGTAATTTCTACATGTAGCTATAGTAAAGATAGACATGAAGCATTTTGAGGGATGAGAGTGCTCTGCTGCTATGTAGTACCTCAGGAATATTGAGTATTTCTGTCATTTTCCCAGTGTTTCAAGTAAGTCAAGCCATTACCAATGCACATCTGAATATAGTGTATATGTACAATATACATCTATACTGAATGCGAATACAATAGTTTATCATGTAGGAGTCAGTCACTCTACACTCACGTCACTAAATACACACCCTCATTGTGTGCACTCGCTCTCCCTCTCCCCAGTTCTTCCTCTTTCTTTACTTCTTGTGTCAGGATTCTGGTGGCCTTTTGCATCTCAAGGACTTAAGCAGCAAGCAAGCTACAGCTGTAACCTCAGATCATTCCCAAGCAAACCTTCATCCCCCATCACAGCATCAAGGCCCTTGCTAGGTCAAGTGTTTTCAGGGGGAGTTATGGCACCATTTTTAATACTTAGATTTAATCAAAATGTCTTTTTGTTTGTTTGTTTGTTTTTTGTTTCAAATCATTTAACTAGAGAGTGGACTGATAACCAGGCCCTTCAGAAACTTAAAAAATTACTTAAGACAGGAACTGCTGCAATGTTTATCTCCACTAAAAGAAAGAAACAAGTTTTGCTGGGCAGTTTCTTTTGCATTAAAAGAACAATTTTTCTTATTCACTACATGATGAGTTACTAAACGTCACCGATTGAGGGCTAAATCACAGCTGTTACTATTCTGAGGGAGAAAATACATCTCAAGATAAAGAAAAAAGACCCTCTTACGTGGGGCACGTTGCTTTTATTTGTTTTTAAACAGTGGCTGCTTGAAGCTGCTCAGAGGTTTTGAGTGTCAAAGCCATGTCAGCAGAGATGGATTAGTGGGCAGAGAGCAAGTGGTGCAGTCAAAGGTTCACAGTGAATGTAATTTATTCACGTAGCTCCGCAATTTATCACGTGGCTATTACCATAATGTACGTGGGAAGCAGCTGCATGCGTGCACATAATGCCCTAAATGTATATGTGGTTGGACCTGAACTCCTTGCAGAACAGTAGTGGTTGAAAATGATACCATAAGGCATTTGAAAGCAAATTTCCCTCCTGTGGGGATGCTGTCACACAGCAATGATGATTCATACACAGGCAAATAAATACTTTGTAGACTTTTCCCAGTTATGATAACCTCACTTACCAGAACTCACTGGTTTTTCAAATCTAAATTATGTAGGTAATGTGATGTATGTTTCCACTGCTTTATTAACAGATTTAAGTACATACGCTTTGCATCTCAAACTCACATTTTCTAGTCAAGGAATACTGTATTTTCCACTCAATATTTAACAGAAATAGTCAGTGGCAAAGAAAATGAATTTTCCCTGTTTGTGAGGACAAGCTGAAGATTTCCTTTAACTCGAATGACCTCTTACACCACGATCTATCAAACACCTGGGAGCAGCACAGCTGTAAAAGGTTGATATATATAGTGTCTGCCTGGTTTCTCATACCTGTACAATTATTTACCAAGCCAAACATTTCCAAAACTAGTCTCTAATTTTAGGAGCATCTAAATTAAGGAACTTGACTTTGGTCTCTTTTAGTTGGGTTAAATGCTTACCATTTCAGTTAAAGAAGAAAGCTGTCAGTGTTGCTAGAGCTGGCCCCCACCCGAAGGTGTTTCTTCCTGCACTGTCCATACACGCAGATATGGACCTGCTGGTACGTACCTGCTGCATGCGGTGGCAATGCTGCCTGCGGCTGCGTGGGCTTGCCAGAAAAACTCCACCAGCCCAGCTCCCACCACCGCTTTTTAAGCTTCTGCAGTTGGAAGTTTCTAACAACGGTCTCACGTTTGGAAATTATGCTGAATTATATCACACTATGATGCTTTCAGGTGATCACATTGGAACCAATTCACTCAAGTCTTTCGTGATCCAGGCAAATGCACCCCAGTTACCAGTTAGCGCACTTAGAGTTTTATGCTGCTTTCTTTTAAAGTCATTAAAAGTTGACCTAGAGAGACACCGAATTCAGGTAAAGCCAAGTTAGGTCCCCATAACTAGAACATCTCATCGCCCGGCTTAATGTACTGCTCAGCATTTTGTTCAGAACCTTTCACATTTGGAATATGATGCAGATTTTCTTGGATAATTACATGTATGCTCTAGGGCTTCCATTTTGAAGCCATCTATCACAAATATATACCCACTAATTATGCAAAATGAAAAGCTTGCCTTACCATTGCACAGAAAGTCTCGGGAGGATCTCCACACGTTATGTCTGGGGGATCCAGAGTCACTTTTACGTATTTGATCATGTCTCTGGCTTCTGGCTGGCAGGCCATGTAATCCCATACTTTTCCCTCTTCTGTGTAAATTTGAGTCTTACACACATCATAGTGTCCCCACACGGAAGGGTAGTGCTGCATCACGGAGGATACGGTAACCCAGAGGGCGTGAAGTGACAGGAATCTTGACAAATACATTTCTAAATCCTTTTATGTCACCGTCGTAAGGATGCTCAGTACTGGCGTACGTGCAGTCTATAGATTATATGTATATATACATATACATGTATATATTTTGTAAAATAGGTTCCAACTCAAACGTGAAGCATTAGGATAGGGTGTTTGTTTTCACTAAGTTGAAGACTTTGGTAGAAGCCACCCAGACCCCGATGACAGCCTTTCACAGCAACGCAGCGCTTGTCCTTTGTCTTATAACTTATCTGTCAGGGCTTCTTGTAAAAGATGTCCAACAGCAGATAATAATTTGTGAAGTTGCAGGTCTTCAGCTACTGTCGATAACCCTGAGTGATCCTCCGTGTTCAGGGCTCGCAGGGGATGCCCAGATGCACTGATAAATCAGTATCCGAAGCAAAAGGATGAGTGTCTACAGGCTGGTGTCTGTTTCCCATCAATCATTCTTTTCTTCTGGCACCAGCACCCTTTTAGAAACAATAAGAGTTAGAGTTATTGTCCAAGAATCAATGCATTACAAAATATATGATATGTTGACATTTTGGAGGTTTGATGCAATATAAAGCAAATTGGTATAATATGGATAACCTTTACCGTGGGTGCTGTGCTAGAATGAACAAACTAACAAAATCATTCACAGTGAAAAGTATTTTGACATGAAGGATTTAACTCTTTTCTAACAAAGACAGATTTATAATGTTGCAGGTGAGTTACAGGTTTCTGCTTCCCAAAACTGTATTTTCACCCTAGCAAAACAGAGAACAATCTACCGAACGCAACCATTGCCCACATCGTGCAGGCAGTGGAGCAGGCAGCCCAGTGCCGCGGGGCAGCAGCAGGAAGGCTCTTCTATTAAAGTGACACAGAGATGCGTATCAGGTGCTGATGCTCTCTTGGCAAGGGGACCTCAGCAAGCTCCAAAAGCCTCACGCATTTCTTAGATTCTTTTTTTTTTTAAGGGTAACAAAGATATTGCAGCACACTTCCGTTTCCTTGAAATTTCTCATTAGCATTGGAAGAGCTTTGCTCCTTTTTCTTTTTTCTTTGAACTGTGATTTACTGATCACACTGATGATAAACTACTGATAAAGATAATGGTTCATTTGTAGCCGACTATAAGGATGCTTTCCCCCTCTGTTATGGCAGTCTTACTTTCCTAGGTTTGGGGGTGGGGGTACCTGTGTACTCAGCGTTTATTTCATAGCAGATATATCCCCTTTCCTCTCTTCAGAAAGCAACTAGAAATTCCCTTTGTTTGTATCACCTCAATCATATTATCACAGGTATAAAATCCTAGGATGTTATTACAACGACTTAAAATTAAATTAAATAAAATTAAAAACTGCAAAGACGGAGTAAGTACGCTAAACACAGACAAGGAAAACTGGGGCTAGGAACTCCAACTCATTTCTCTCAGCTTGTGCCTGACGTCAGCCCATGCCAGGCAAGGACGGGGAGCCTGGGCGCTGGGCTCTCTGCAGGAGGAGGATTTCAGCCAGCCGCCGCAGCACCTCTGCACTCTTTTTGTCTGGATGCTAAAATCTAAGCAAACCCATCAGACAGGTGGTAAGAAACAACTGTAAGTCACCACTTTCTGCAGCCCGCTTTGCTTGTTCCCAGTTTTAAATTATGCCCAGTGTCATGAACCCTCCTACACCCCAAAACCATGAGAAGTGGTATGTGACCTGGGGAGCTCCTGAGCATGACACTTTGGTAATACACATTTTCAAAACTTATCTTCAAAGCTATTCGCAAACGGCCTCCCTATATTTAAATAAAGCTTCATCTTAAACTGAGCTAAACTACAGACACTATGAAATGCCAACAGATGGTTGAATTGTGTTTCCATAGCAAAGTAATTTACAATAATTGCCGTATGGACGTAAATGCAATTTTCCATTATATTCATTTTATCAAGTGTTACCATACAATTCTCATATATTTTATCAGAATATGCAGAGAATATCTGAATTTTCATGCAATAACAATTTTCAATTAGTTCAAATATATTTAAGCTTCAAATCTGAATCTGACACAAAAGCAGAAATACCTAAGACCAAATTAAAATTATATCTTTTCAAGAAGCACACTGTGTAGTACCACTGTTTTTTTGTAGCGACCTTACATTATTTTTGTTTCAATGGGAATGTTTACTTATTATCTTGGAATTCAGTAATTCAGAGAACACTTTCCATGTGATTTTAAAGACACCTCATGCTCTTTCCCTCTCATCCTTTCCAATCTATTTCACTATTTTGCAGGGGAAAAAACCACCCCCAAAACCCCATAGCTTAGAACAGTCATTATACAAAAGGGAAACTACTCTCTGCTAAAAAAGGAGCCAAATGACTTTAAATTTGTGACAAATCAAAACATACTCTGTATTGGAAAAGGCTTGGTCATAGCTGGAACAAGCAGTAGGTGAATTTCATGTTTCTGTGTAGAACTAAGAAGTTACTGAGTTTAATTATCCTTAGACTACAAGCCTGTATATTCAGGCAAAAATAGATTTGTTTTCTTTAATATTTTCCTTGCTAGCTTTTCAGTTACCCGTAACCTTTTATAACTGCTGAGACTCAGATCCACTAATAAACAGGACTGGATAGGACTAAAATAATGTGAAGCAAGCTACTACCTTAACACCCTATGCTAAAATACTTCCCATATAACGAATTCTCATTAAAGTAAGCCAGAGTCATAATGACGGTCATTACACAGAATTATAGACTATAACATTGATCGAATTTAGTGCACTGACAAGGAAAAAGTGCAGAGGAGTGCAAGACATCTGAGCATTAGGCAGATGTAGCAGCGTACGACAGGCATTCCTGACAAGAAGCAGCCAATTATAGCTTAAATTTCTGGCATATAACCAGTTCTGATTAATAGTTTTCCATTACATTACAGACATATTATTAATGTATTAAAAATGTCAAGCTTTGGCAAGAACTAATATGGCATGGCTCAGTTAGTCTGCAGTATCTTCTTTTAATGAGCTTCCATTGATACAGAGAAAGATATTGACCAAAGCACATTAAGGATCATGTGCTGAGCGCTGCTGGGGTTTTTCTGACGGAGCTGTTAAGATTTGTCTTGCTTATATTTATTCCTGCAGAGTCACTTTTGACATGCATTCTACATTTCAGTGGTCTATTGCTAAGGACATATGTATTTGAATTATTCTGTACAACACCGTTTAGACTAACATTTCTGAAGTTTACAGCTGTACCAGTTGTGTAGCGCTAACCCTCGTGCTGTGGGCAAGACAAAGCGATGTTTTTTTGTCCCCAGTAATGCCTGTGCATTTGACCTTACAAAAAAGCAATCAAACAAATCAGGAATAACTAATGCCTGGTCCCCTGATCCCCTGCACCCCGCAGTGCTCTGGTCTTCACACACCCTGGGTGCTGGGGGCCCGTGGGGGTGGCAAAGAGGGAGCAGCATCCTTACTAACTGAGGGCAAGGGAACGGCGAACTGCTGGAAGGACATTAGCTAATGTATGCAAAGCCTCCAGAGCACACTGCTCCTGGAGATCTCCTTCGAGGGGCAACAGCGGTATGAACGGCAGGACGTTTTGGGCCTTGAACATTCCCATGTGCCATAGCCCCTGCAATATGGAAAACACCGGGAGGCACCCGGGAGGCACCGGTGCTGAAGGCCATTTCTGCTGTCTCTGCCTTCCCCCAGAGCACCGCTCCGTCTGCAAAGTGCTGGGCATTCAGGCCACAGCGAGTATGTTATGGCTGTTTGAGAAGAATGGCACGCAGGTGATGCATGCATCCCTTTCCAGGTGGGTAAGTCGCACCTTGCGCAGCATTTTTTATTCTGCAGCCTGAGCAGATACCCCCTTCAAAAACCAGCTAAAAAGCATCTCGTCAGAATCGGTGCCGCTGAAGAACTTCAGATCTCGTTGGGGGTTGTTAGCAAATACTCCTCCTCTGTCTCCTTCCATCACTGTGAAAATCCACCCTCTTCCCCAAATAACTCCCCCCGCACAAAACCCGTGTCGGCTGCATGCCCTGCAAGAGCTCCCTGCTGGGAAGTCACTCTGCAAACCGTACGGGTGGGCTCCTGGCCTCCCTCTTTGGCACACAGCAGGTACGCGAAGGAGGTAATAAAATAACAAGCGATTGCCTCTCACGCAGCGCATGCATTTGATAAAGTGTACGCCGCCACCGCGCACGAGTAAGAGCGACAGCCAAAACCAGTTATTATAATGCATAGCAGTCTGAGGAGAACCGGTTAAAATCATAAGCAAGGCAAGGAGTGCTGGCTGTCACCTCCCAACACTAGCATCTGCAGAACAGTTTTTTTTCCAAAGGAAACATGCTTTAAGTTTGTATCCCTAACAGCTTCACCAGATCAATGTATCTAATCAAGCCCAGGTAAAAAGACCTTTTGAGTCCACTCCAGTTACTAATTATTTCAAGCCAGTTTAGAACGTATGAAATAATGTGTATTACAAAACAGAACTAATCCTCATACCTGCAAGTTACAACAGTTAATAAAAACCAAGTGTTTTATACCTTGCTACACCTAGACAACTTGAGAACCCGGTACATAAATCCGGTATTTAAAAAACCCCACCAACCCAACCTCTTTTATAAGTGCAGAATCATTCACCTATGCAAACAAGAAGGGGGTCTGTGTTTAATGATTTAACAATTTTAGCTTTCCATCTTACTTGGATGAAATACAATTGCTGTGGTGACTTTGGATTCAAATGCTGCTCCAAATGAAGTTTAGGTTCTATTTTTATCCAGCTTATTTAACTATTTAGCAGAAAAAGATTTCCTTGCCTCAGGAGGAATTTAAAATGTCAATACCTATTGGCTGAAGGAAATAAAATAGTGTTCTGCTACCAAAAAACTGGGATTCAGCACTATACTTAAAATATTTCTGGTATTCCCACATCATTCTTTGCTGAGTGACACCTCACACTACTGTTGCCTTTACTTGCTGGGTATCATCAGCTGTCAGCATATGGAGTAAAAGCACTTCAGCTATTTAAATTGTAAAGGCTTTGTATGTAGATCCTTTAAGTTTTTCCTCTAGAATCTTTATAATTGTGGCTTATTGCCTTAAATATCTCTGTACCTAGCATCAACCTGTTCTGCAAGTTTTTTCTCTTGGAATTCAAGTTAGCATTTGGGGTGGTTGCAGGTTTTTTGGTCATTATTTTTCACCGTCAATAAGGTAATACATGCTCCTCAGGCAGTGTATCCGGCATACAGGGCTACCCAGCTTTCAAGTCGTGGTGTGAGCTGATGACACCTCACAACTGAACGAAAACGAAAGCCTACGGGACCCTGAATTTGTTCTGTCCTATTGCCAGGTTTTACATACGTAGCTAGAAAGTTGTTGCCACTTCTTATCAGTGTCACAGGGCTGAGGGTTGATGGCAAAGTCCACGACTCCATGAGAATATTGCCACTAACTGCTGGAAGCTCTCTGGTAAATATCCATTAAAACTCCAAAAATATGCCAGAAATCAGCCTTTATTTTGTTTCCAAATAGAAAACCAAAACAAAACAAAACAAAAATGCCACACACCAAAAAACAAGCCGGGGAAAGTTCTACTGTGGTTTTCTTCCCTTTGACTGGCTTCCCAGGCCACAGCTTCTCATCCTCAACCGCATTGTCCTTAGGCAAGACAGTGATTTATTCCCTCTTTAAACGCATCTCCACCGTTTGTTTCACTCACTGTCTGTGCTAACACCTCCACAGAAGTAAGACTGGCTCCTAGCACATCAGATCCGGAATATTGAAAAGTTGATTGCAGAACAATAAAAGTATATTCAGCGGAGGCCAAAAATGCACATGCACAACTCTGAGAGCACAAAAGCATCTGTTTTATCGGGTTTAGCTGATCTGCGCTGCTCACCGCCATGCGGGGTTTCTTTAGGGGGTTTTGTGTGCGTGTGTGTGTGAGCGAACGTTTAGAAAAGCCGCCTGCAATTTCCGATGCAAGGGAGGGAACTGTTTCCAGGTTGAGTACCAGTGACCGGTCCGCTGCTCCTCGGCCAGCGCGGCTATTGCCCCGCCACCGCCACCGCCCTCTGCCAAACGGGACTTTTGATCTTTCTCGCCCCCCCGCGCGGGAAAATCCACGCCGCGGGGCGGCAGCCGGCGCGAGGGTCGGGCCCTTCCCTCAGGGCTCTCCCGCCGCCTGCGCGCCGCGGCCGCGCCCCCTTCAAAGCCCGGCGCGGACCGACCCGAGCTCCGCCGGTTCCCGCGGAGGAGGCAGCACCGCGCAGGTACCGCCCCGGCCTGGGCCCCGGCCCCCGCTCCCGCTCCGCGCCGGCGGCAGGGGGCGCGCGGCCCGCGCCGATCCGCCCTCGGTCCGCGGCCCGAGCCTCCGCGACGGGGAGGGGGGGACGGGGACGCCGCCGCACACAGGGACCGGCACATGCACAGACCCCCTCCGCGCCGCGCAGCCCCCTCGTCCCATCCCGCCCCGGGGCGCGCCGAGTTGCGGGCGGGCGGGCGGTACTCACCGCGCGGGCGCGGGCTCGGGCTCGGGCTCTCGCCCTCGCCTCACCGCGGGGCGGCGCGGAGCCGCCGCGGCGCCGGGACGCGCTGGGGCTCCCTCGGCGGCGGCATGAGGGGCCGCGGCGTGGGCGGGGGGGTGCTTCCCCCCGGGAAAGTTGCCGGCGGGGCGCGGTGTCTCGGCGGGCGCGGGCCGCCGCTGGCCCTAGGTACTTGTCGGCGTCGAAGTTTGGCGGCGCGCGGGCGGCGAGCGGCGCGGGGCGGGGCGGGCGGGCGGGCTACCGCTCTCCTCCGGCGCTCGGCGGGGCGGCGGGCGGGGCCGGGCGCGCAGATCATCGCCGCGGGCGCGGGCGCCGCGCAGGTGCTGCCCGCCGGGGTTCCCCGACCGCCACCGCCACTCAGGGCGGGGGCGTCCCCGCGCGGGGCGCCGGCGGCCACGGCATGAGGCGAGCGGCGGGCGGAGCGCGCCCGGGGCCGCGGCGCGGCGGACTCCGGCGGCGCGGCCAAACTTCGGGCGGCGGCGGCGCTTCCGCACTTCGGAGCGACCTCCCCGCGACTGCCGGCGAGCGGGGCGGCGGCAGCTACCCCACCTCCGGGCCCGCGCGACGCGCGGCCCTAGTGCCGCCGCCGCGCCCGCCCCCCCGCGCCGCCGCGCTCCCCGCCCCCCCCCCCGCCCCCCGAGCGGACCGCCGCGCCGCCCCCCGCTCGGGGTGCTCGCGCCTCCCTCCCTCAGCCCCGCGCGGGCGGTAGCCGCCCATCCGGCAACCCGGGTTCCGGCTCCGCGCTCTCCCTTCCCGCTGGAGCAGCCTTGTTTTTCCTTTTTTCACTTCGGCTTCGGCCTGGTAACGCGCGCGCGGAGATCGCCGTAAGTGCTTCTGCTCTCCGAGCCCGGAGCCCGGGCGGGCTGGCCCGAGCGCCCCGCCGCAGCGGCGCTCGGGCGCGGGGACAGGGCAGCGTCCGTCCCGCCCGCCTCGCCGGAGGGTCCCTCCGCAGGGCTGGACGTGCCTGGAAAGCGCTGGTCCTTCCTCTGCCCGCTGCACCGAAGTGCCACCGAAAGAGAGGGAAAGCGTTATTTGTACTGTTGCGGTGCTGCTGTGACCGCCCTCCTCGTAGCGGTCCTTCTGGGCTTCAGAGAGATGCGAAAACTCCGGCCCCACAATCTGCTCTGCCTGCCCGGTTTCATCCTGCACCCGCTCCACTTCTGTCATTTGTATGGGAGACGTACACAACTCTCCCCTCCAGCCGTCTCCAGGCTATAAAACAGTATCTAAAACTCATAATGATTAGTGAGTCCCGTGTAGGAATTGTGCTTACTCCTGACAACTACCTGGTTACTGAATTTGACCGACTCCGGGTGCCAGCTCTGGCCAGTTGGACACTGGCTATATCCTGAACGCTCGGGAGCTGTGTTTATCGTTCATTTGTGTGTTTTGCATGTTAAGAGGTGTTAAACGGGTTTATGCAGGCAACGGTGCCATTGTATTCGGTTGACAAGATTTGGCATTTTGCAATGCCGGGATGTAGCCAGGTGAAAGGAGGCAGTGGAGTTGTGGTAGAGTAAGAGACTTGTTCTCCGTTTGGGCTTCAGAATTTGGTAGGTTGTGTAAATAACTGGCAGAAGTCATTGAGAAGGACGTTTTACTTCCTCCCCTTATGGACTGGTAAACCAGCAAAGTCAAAAAGATGCCTTCTAGTTCCTCCCAGCTTTTTTTTCCCCTGTGTGGGCTGTGGTGTTGCTTCTCTCTTTCCATTCCTTCTCTGGCATCTCTGCGGCTGTGTTAGTGCAGGCACCACATACATGGAAAAGTCATTTGTGTGGGAAAGCCGGGAATGATCAAAGGGGTGGGAAAATTCAGCTTCAGGGTTTTTCAGCCCCCAAAGCAGTTCTTGCTCTGTTTGCAGCCTCCTGGTGCAGGGGAATTGTCCCCGACCTGGTACAAAAGGATAGAAGATGAAAATGAGTAATTTTCTTTTACCGCTTGAACTGGGAACATGTCAGACATCGAGGCTCCTTAGGGCCTTTTGTAAAGGAGAGGGGCAAGAGTTTCACTGTGGTTGGAAGAAATGGGTTGTTCCCCTAATTACAAGACAGACAGATGGCTGTACAGTAAAGTGCAAGACACCATACTCAGTGAGCCAAGTGCCTGCGGCAGCACGTGCGGACAGACCAGCCCTGCTGCCCATGGGAGCTATTGGGGACCTCTGCCTCAGAGGTGCTCCAGGTGTGATGGCTTTGGCTGGCTGTGGGCAGGTCTGGGTCAGCTGTTTGCAGATGCTGCAAGGTGAATGGTTTGGCAGCACTCGAGGAGGGCTCTCTTGCTTTAGAATTGGGAGTAGAAGCCTCCTTTCCATGCGCCCAGAGCACAGCTCTTCATGTTACAATAATGCCAGTGACAGTGGTGTACTTGGTGGAGAGCAGAGCCGAGCCTGCCGTATGTACCTGCTCTGCACCTTGTGCTGCTCGGGTAACGTGCCCTAAACCTCACCTATGGTGTTGTGTTGGAAGTTTTCCATCCTTGGTGCTGAGTCTTTGGCCTGTCTGCTGAGACCATTGCTTGGCTGGTGGGACTGGCTGGCCACAAAGATTAAAGGCAGGACCAAGTCATTTGACATGTTGAACATCATTAAGTTCTTCTGCTAATGATATTAGCCTCCTGTATCAAAGCTGGAGCAGCTGGTTCGAGTGCAGCGTCACCAAGTCTGAGATTAGATGTGCTGTACTGGTAAAAATGATGGCCAAAAATCAAATCCAGTCTGAGAATGCGGCCAAACTTCGCAGCCAAATTTTAAGCTTATCAGAAAAAAGGGATCTGATTTAAATTCTTTGTCAAAGGCTGTTGCAAGGATGGAAAAGCAGATGGAATTCGGCAGCTAGAGGAGACTTGCCTGTGTTGGTTTTGTGCTTGTTAGAGTCATAAGCTGGAGTAAAACATGGAAAGGATGATGCCTTTATAATAAAACTGAAAATATTGCGCGAATGCCTGTACTGAATTTCTGACGGCCCCTTTAGTAGTGAGTAACAATTGTTCACATGTAAATGGACTGGTGACCTCACTGCCACAGCACCTTGAGGCTGGACTTTAGCAGGATTCCTAAAGCAGATTTGATATTTAGACAGAAAATAAGATTAACCAGAGTTTGAATGGAATATTTTAAAACGTACAGATTACTGCAGGTCCCACTACCTGCTTTACCAGGTTGGAAATTCGCTAAAATGAAGATTTAGGCAGTCATTAAATACTAAAGGATGGAAAGTCACAACACTGGGAACGTGTTATCTTGAAAGTGTTTCCAGCAGTATTTCTTATGTCTTCTCAGTAATAGCTGGTATTGGCCCCTAATGGAATCAGGGAAAGGGATTAATTTTTAATTACTGGCCTGAGCATGGGAGCACCTGTGTCTGTTAGGACACTCCTTGCTACAAGGCATAATTTCTACTGAAAGCGGCATATATTGCTGGTACAGAAGCGGTACCGCTGATTGCAAAGTTTTCTGTAAAACAACAGCTGAACTCTGAGTTTTTAACCAAGTCCTAAACCTAATCAAGCTTTGCATGATTTCAAGCAGCGGTTTGGATATTTAGTGCATCCCCTCATGTGCTGTTATGAATCTTTTATTACCTGCTGTAGTCCGAGTTGACCTCTAATGATACAGCAGAATTATTTTATTAATGCATTTTCCCGCAGCAGAGGACACTGCACTGGGCAGTAGCAGAGTCCCTGGCTTTGCCTGAAGTGACAGGTGTCCCTGGAGATGTGTCCAGAGAAATGGGGAGCTTCCCTGCCTGAAGCCCCGAGTTTCAGTATAGTGGTATCTGAGGCCTGAAGTGAAATATGCAGATGTGAGGTGATGCAGCGGCTGAGGCCTGACATCAAAACAAAGAGGCTGATCGTGGCGGGGCTGGTGCCCTGGCCGGGCAGCGGGGAGCGGGCAGTGGGTGCAGCCTTTCTGGGCTGAGCGGTGGCAGGGAAAGTGCCGCTGCGCGGGGAGCGGCTCGGTGCCACTGGGCATCTCCGCGCTGCGGAGCCGCTGCCTGGTCCACATGCTGCTCTGCTCCTCCGGCACGCTGCATACATGTTTCTGACCTCTTTTGCTGCCAGCTGAAGGAGGTTTTGCGAAGCAGCAGGCAAAAGGTGCGGGAGGCAAGAGCAGGAGGAGTGCTAATTTGCCCCTGCCTCCCCCTGCTGAGCTGAGACAGGGGTAGAAACAGCCAAGAAACAGTGAACTCTCCCAGAGGCAGAGCTCATCTGTCCACTTTATTGCTGCTTTGCCCACAGTCATTTAACCTCCTGGAAAGTCAATTGGTTCGCGAGGGTTTGAATGTTGGTCTGGGCTTGCACCTTTAGTGCCTCCAGCAGCGTCATTTCCAGCAGAATGATTGGAAAACTGTATTGAGATAAATGACAAAATCAAAAGGTTTCTGCATTTGTGCAGGCAGGGGGACAAATCCTGACTCTGTTCAGCAAAGCAGCGAAAATGCAGACGTTCCCAAGCAGTGTTTTGCCACTGCTTGAGCTTCAACACAGCTGAAGGGCAGGGGACAGGGAGGCTACTGAAAAAAATGTCACCCCTTGCTCTGAAACCTCCATCACAGTACAGTTTGCAAGAGGTTTTCTCTGAGCAGGATGGATGGCAGAACAGAAAAATGCTGGCAGCTACAAGTGCCTTGTCTAGACCAGGGCTTCCATCGCAGCGCTCTGCCCAGGGCAGACCCGGCTAGCAGCACTGGGAAGTTTTAATGGAAAAGGCTGGTGGAGGCACGCAGCGCTCTCAAAAGCCCTCCAGCCCCCGAGTAAAGTAATCTGCGCGGCCAGCTGGGAGTATGATGTTGCACTGATGCGCACTACATAAAGAGACGTGCGAGTCTGACATCCTACTCCTGCCTCCGTTTCCATACGGCTTGATAATGACTTTTTCTGCTTAGAGGGTAAGGAGATCTTTCCCAATCATGTTTCAGGGCTGAGAGCTTCTCTGAACAGGACATCTTGGTCTGAATCTTGAAATTGGGTATGCATGACATCTGGGAGAGAGACTACCTCATCAGCAGGGTTCTTCATTTGACTGGGATTGTTGCCCACTGGCAGGGCATGCGACCCTATTACTCATTCCTCTGGTCTAGGATAGAAAAAAAACCCATTTCAGGTCTTCTGTGAGAAGCATTTTTGTAATTCCCATGCACTTCCCCAGGGAATGTGGGCAAAGGAGTTCCATGAGGTGTACTCTCAGTGAGAAGGCAAAGTCAGTTATTTGATACACAAAGGGTTATTCTTAAGTATCAGACTTGTTGATTCAGAGGTGCACGTAAATTACAGCCTGGATTTCCGCTTGCAGGATGAAAAATGTTTTGTTCTAATAATAAATACTGAATCTCTGCTGTTTCCATTTACATAACACACATGACACAATGTGTAAATCCTTGACAATATTTTTTCAGAATTTAGCAGCTTGTTTTTCTGCAAACATAAACATTTATTTTTGGTGTTAATAATTAATAATACGCCACATGCCCATAATAAATGCAAAATCTAATCTTGTATAGACATAAATGTGTCTGCCAAAGTGGTCTTTCTGTGCTGTAAATGACTTTCACAAAGTGGTAGCATACATTTTATTTTCAATCACTGGTGATTTGTTTTGTGAACAGATATGTCATTAAACTAAATGCTTTCCTTTGAAAATAACAAATACTTCACACATTTATTTTTTTTCCCAAAAGAAAAATAGTCAATTATTAAAAAAGGGGAAGTGGCTAATATCAAAATCTTTGCAGCTGTATCCAAAGCAAAATGTAGACAGGAATGTGGAAAATCCCAGCAATGGAGGCAAGGGAACATGAGATATGAGAGTATCAGTCCTCATCTCTGCAGTGGAAAGAAGGAAACGACCTCCTTGGGGTCAAAGTCACTCCTGCAGTTGGACAGAGAGTGACTCTACATGGTTCAGAACAAGATACCGGAGCGGTGCAGGGTAGCAGTTCTAGGTACACCCTTCTCTCACCTATTGATTCCTCCCTTCAGAGCCCAGTATTTTTAGGTTTCATCATTTCCTAGAAACCAGCAGTAGCTGAGAAACCTCCTGACAAAGCCTTTAGGTTGTATTGCTCTTAATGGCTGTCCCACCTGAAGGCTGGCACTGCGGCTGCTCTCAGTTAGAGCGTGACAGCTCTTCCTTACTGTGTTAGCACAGCCAGCAGCAGCTGCTGGGCTGAAAGTTGCAGCTGTGCTTGTGAACCCCGCTTAACAAACTGGATCATATTTTAAAATTGATTTGTGGTACAAGATGGAATGTAGATTGTCTCATCATCAGTGAAGCCACACATAACTGTGGTTCGCTAAACTGCACTGGAAATAGCTGTCCTTACAGAGGAGGCTGAGCTGACTTTTGGGGAAAGGTAGGGATATGCTAACACCAGAGGAGTAACAAAACATTGAGGTGTTTTACTACTCTGTTTTGTAAAGACTTCATAGCTTCTATATTTGTTCTGCTTTTATTTATACTAATCCAACCAACTGATAACTCTTTTTTAGGTACCTCTCATCTTTGTGGAAGGTTTAACTATTCATTCAGTTCATTGGTGGTGGTTAGCAGTGTGTATGACATGAGGGTCCTCAGAAATTGGTCAAACCTTCCAGAAAAGGTAAACCTTAATATTCCAGCATGAAATAAGAGAGGAGATGAAAGAGATTTATCTGAAGCATTTTCATGCTATCATTATGCATTCTGTAGAAGACAAAGATCATAAAAGTCCGATTGCTATTCATGGGCCAGCACTTATTAATCAAATGAAAATAAAGTGCCTTGGTAAGGATGGGTTTAGAGTAACCGGGCTGGGCTGACTCAGCCATTTTTACACAGTGACAAACTCCCTGAATGGTATTGTCTGAGGTTCTTTGGAGGAAAGTTTTCAAAATTCCCCGTTTTCTGAATTTCTCTCTGCTCAGTTCACCTTCTGCTTGGGCACTCTTTCTGCTGGAAACCCAGAGGCACGTAGAGCTTCATGGAGGCTCACGTTGCTGTAGCTGAGCCGAGTGCTGGGGGAGCCTACTTACCCACATGGGTGGCCATAGGGTACAGCTGTCAATACAGGTGATCAGAAATGTGCACAGCAAAGGTTTTTTCGCCTTTGGAAAAAGGCTTTTAAGAATGGAATGTTCTACAGAAATGGTTTGCACCAATGCAAGCTTCAGTCATTTTTCAAGCATAGTAGTAAGCATAATACATTATAAAAAGGAACAGATTATTTGTCAAAAAATATTAGACCTGTTTTTGAAATGGAGGTTCCATCTTTTAATTCTATGTTCTGAAAATATTTCATGTGCTTGTTTTTTTCAGCAGATAGACTTGTCAGGTCTTGGAGTCAGGGACTGTTTCTTACGTTTGTGTACAGAACCTAACACTGCTCTCATCTGAGTTATGCATCTAAGGTTGGACTTGCTACATATAATACATACAGTAATTAACAGTAATGCGTCATCTGTTGTCAGGTAACTTCTAGCTGTTAATACTATCCTAAACATCTTTCCTTCTCAAAAATAGCTTTTTAATGTCATGTAGCTCTCATAGTATGTATGTGATAGCTAGCTTAACCAACCAGCCACTCCAAATTCAGTTCCCAAATGGAGCTTAATGTTTGGGTACAATGATGATTACGTTTGCTGTGTTAAATAACCAGCTATATTCTGTTCTCTCAGCAGGGCAAAAGGCACATATTGAGAACTACCAGTTATTTACCCAATCCCACATACGTTCCTACACAAATACGGACATTTCTTAGTACCAATTTTAATCAGCCCAATATTTTAATATGGAATAGAAACACTCCAGGGATGATTTGCATTGTTCTTTTGTTGATGAATTTCTTTCATGGAGGAAAAGCATAGTTTAACATTCAGGAGTGAATTACAGTAGCGCTCTGGCATGGGATAAAAACACAGAACAATGGACAGAGATAGCATTTAAATTAACTTTTCCCTCCCAATGAAAAGGAGAAATAAGTATATAAAAGCATTCACTACTCGAAAACCTGGATTATTAAGAGGCATTTTTGGGTGTCCATTTGATAGGAGTGTGGAACTCCTGGAGAGAGAAGTAGGGAAAACTCAGTTTTCATAGGGCTGAACCACACTTTTGTCTGGTAACCGTTAGTTTTGATTTGTGGTATACCATTACGAACCAGTGAAGGGCAGCACTAACCAACTCTTTTAGGTAACTAGAAAGATTACTAATTATGTTTTCAAGTTTAAAATTATGTAAACATTAATAATTTGACTGGATTTGCTATGAAATTGGTTCTGTTGCTGTATTACTGCAAAACAGTAACTTCAAGAGCATTCTGTAATCGTCAGAGTGGAATTCTGCAGCTACAAATTAACAGCTTTTAATTTTAGGAAGTTTTAGGAAAGGGCATTTTATTTATTGAAAAGCTGAATCTCTTGCTAAGAGTATGGTCAATTCAATTGCTTTTTTAGGTTATAGCATAGGATCTACACATCAAAGCAGATTTTAGCAGATTGAATTATGGTTCATATCAGAAATACGTACACAATAATACAGATATTTTTGTAGTTCAAAACATTGGAGGCGTGCTTTTCTACACAAATTGGTAGACGAGATTAGTTAATTTATTTCTGAAGTTTCTTTCAGCTTGCTTTATAGGAAATAATGATTTGTATGTCTGATAAACTCGTATTTATACTCAATATAACAGGATATTGGAAAGAACTTTCACTGGCAATTTTATTTTTTTCCTCATGTCTGAAGATTTAGCTGTAAACTTGTACAAACTCTTTCAAAATACCATCTTATTTACTATGGTGTTTGGGAAGGAATAAATTAGAAGGTGCTCTACTGTTTAGTCTCATTTTAAATGTCCTATGCCCATGTGCACATCTAAAAATTACTTTAACATCCTCCCCCCACCCCCCAAAAAAGAATAATATCTTGACTTTCCATAGGAAGCTATGTTATAGTATAAGTTAATGCAAACAATAGTTCATCTGTTTACTTGTAAAAACAAAGCTATACATCATTCTGAATTGGAAGTATTTGTTATGGCTGTGAAAAACAGATGAATCAGTCCTGTTAGATGATTAACTGAATACCCTGTAAATAAAGATCTTCACTGTGATTTTATAGTAGAGAAAGGTCTCTCCATGTATGTTCAAATAGCTACCAACAATATTAATTTGCAGCATTGTTCTTTTTTACAGAGAAAATCATTATTCTAATACTAGGAGTATTTTAGTGCTAAAGAGAACATGTCTTGACTCAGCTCGTAAATGCAAGCGTGCGCGCATGCAGCCTTACTGTCTCCTTCACATCCACGCTGCCCACCGTAGCCTCTGGCCGCCCAGCCGGTCCGCCGTGGGGTTGCACAGACCGAGGGCAGTCCCCAGGGCTGAAGAGAGATGGAGAAATGTGTCTGGGGTCTCCAGGAGCAGTTCTTAGTGGAGTGACTCCCGCTGACCCTTTGGGCGGTATGCTGCTGATTAGCTTTTTAGACACATGATAAAGATTAGCGTAAAGCCCACCTGTCAGGCAAGCCCTTGCCTATTAATCCAAAAGTGTCTACTTTAACCTCAGAAGTTTTCGTGTGTGATATATGTAGAAGTAATCATTGCGTACACCTCCACTGTGAGCAAAAAGCAAGTTTGTGAGAAAAGTTTTAAACAGTTGCTAGAGTTAACAGAACTCCTTGCTTTATCCAGAATTATTTTTGTTGTTGTTTTATCTGCTCTGAATATGTGAAGTACTAACATGAATTCCATAGTGTCACTTACTGTGTACTTGCAATGTTTTGCATGATGTGAATGCTTTAGGTTTTTTTAACGACATCTTTACAGAAGTCTTTCTGGCATACAGCTGGCCTTCCTGCCAAAAAAGTCCAAGTGGTGGAGAACAGAGTAGGAATAGCATCCATGGCACTTCAGGCACAGAAAAGTAGGCGTTTGGCCAAAGTGAGTTACCTTGGCTCCCTAGTGTGAGGAGATGCGATAGGCAAGGATTCATCCCATGTAAGAGATCTGAATTAGGGAGGATTAATTACAGAGAGGACCCAACTGGCAGCCTTAAGGCTTAGGGATAGAGGCTCCAGGTGAGTCATCCCCCGGGCACAGTCTCTGCAGCCCTGGGACAGCTCTGCTGAACTGCTTTTGAGAGGTGCTGGTTTTATATCCTCGCCCTCTCTTTCACACAGATGTGCGATTCCTTCAGCCTTGCAGTAGTGGAGGGAGGTTGTGAGGGCCAAGATGACTCTAGTTGTTTTCTTTCTGTAGTAGACTTGTGTACTAACTAAACATAAATATCAGGATTTTCACATTCCTATAGTCAACAACATTTATTTATATTTTAAATTTCACCTGCATTGCAAGACATTTATTACTATATTTAATGTACAAGACTGCCCAATTAATTAATGAAAAATTCCCCTTCTCCTTTTAAGGGATTAAAATAATATTTTATGGGATGCATCTGGGACACTGGTTACAAATTAAAATGGTGACGTTTACTGCAATAATGGTTTTTAATGCTGGAGAACCAGACCAATAGATCAGATTATAGAAGAGATGAATGAATCGACAAATTAATTAAATAATTAAAAGCTTAAGCTGACACTGAAGGTTATATGTTTATGCTGATATGTAAAACATCTATTGATCTGAAGTTTGATCAGTAATATTTACAAACTGATTCTCATATACATAATTATTATCGTATTCTCTTGTACTAAAAGTATCCTAGGTTACCTGAGCAGGCCCCTGGCACTTCAGCCTGAACACTAATTACTTGAGCTGCTGCAGTTGGTCAGACACGTTGAGGAGCTCTGCTTTCCATGCATTGGTAGGGCTTCCATCTAAAAAAACCCAAAAAGAGCAGGAGGGAAAATGTTTCCCCCAGGTGAAGTTATACTGTATAGGTGCATCACTAGTGGCGGCACATACCGTGTGTGAAAGCGGGCTGAGGAGAGCTGCTGGGGCCATCCCTGGGTATGGACGGTGCTGTCACGTCCCGGATGGCTGTGGCTGGAGAGGGAGGGCGAGTGGACCAGGGCCCTCGGGAGTGCCCCCTCCCTTGGGACAGGGTGGTCTTTCTGAGCAAGAACAGTGGAGTGGAGAAGGCCAAGGGGCAAAGGCTGCATGAGTTTGGCTGTTGGCATGAATAAGAGCTGGAGGAGAGGGAAGGCAAGAGGACGTCAGACCCATCTAAAACACGGACCCGTGTCAGGCTTGTGAGCTCAGACCGCAGGGCAGTGCCTCTCTGGAGATTTCTTTTGGGTTTTTTTTAGAGATCCCTGTTTCTCTAGGGCTTTTAAGAGCAAGGTTTCTGTGGTTAAGCATTTCTTTTCCTAATGCCTTGTTCCTCATGTTCTTGACACATCCTCTGAAAAGGCATTATATTAGACATCACACACGGTTGTGACCTTGATGCCACTGGGGAAGGGTGCATGCGTGCCCTCCCTCCTCTGAGTTCGGACCTTTTAAGGGGTCTAAGGGCTGATTTCAGGACCTGAGAGCGTGGGTACTCACTGTACCATGCTCCAAAAAGGCATGTACAGAGAGCAAAAGACATGAACCTGGAGGTTTCTCTCATAAAATAGAGCTTGAAAAGGACTGCTTACAACAGACAAGTAATTCCAGAAAGGCAAAACTGGATCAAGCTGAACCCGAGGTTTGTTAAGAGTGGAAAGCTTGGCAATGGACATGGTCTGCTGGTAAAAGGGAAAATACAAAGGATCTCCAAAGGCAAATAGTTTAACAGAATTGATTTTTTTCAGACTTATGCACAAACACAGAAAAAAGGATTAGAAAGAAAAGTTTCTGAAATCAGAAGTTAAATGCTAAGGGGATGCATCTAGCATCCATCTGTAATTGATGCTAAGCTATAAGTGCTTTCAACAGGTGCAGGACTCAAGATTTGGCTCTTTTGAAGATGCCTGCAATGTGTCCTTCAGGCCATCTACCCTCTTTGGCTCTTTGATTTCAGCAGCTTTGTTTGCAGATCTGGGGCAGTGTTCACAGCGACTGAGAACCATGTTTTGACATTAGCATCTGCCACACTGGGGAATCTGGCCACTGGCTTCCAGTCCTGCCCAGCATTTCACACAGATCAGAATTGACGTCAGCTAAAGCTGTAACTTTAAGTATTGGCCATGTGTATCCTTCTGACTGTCCAGTTTGCAGTACCCCTCTATATTTTTTCCTAAACAGAAAAATGGTAATTAAAATTATGTGAGGAATGTACAATTGGACGTTGAAGCAGTAGAGCACAAAGAGCATAGCCAACATATGTAAGAACATAAACTAAAATACTTGTTCTCATTTTTCATATTCTTCACCTAATAGCTGAAATCACAGAATATATCCAGAGTGAGAAACATTGTGCGCTTGACTAATATATATTGCAACATTTAAAAAATGTATTATTTATAGAGAGTCATAAATATATTATTTTACATTTGTAGATATTTAGTGGCATGGATCTAAACGATACTTTTACGGGAAATATAAACATGCTGCTCTGATTGGAATCTGAAGTGACCCTGCTGGAACAACCCATAACGGGCACCACCAGCAGGCAAAAGTGGAGCCAGCAGGAAGAGTGTGCTAAATACTCCTATGAGAGTCGAGGCAGTACAGCTTATAACTGCAGATGCTGAAGCTTGTAGGTAACTCTACTTAGGGGAATAATTTCATATTAGCTCTTAAGGGTTCTTTTGTCTTTGTAATTGCATTCTCTTGTAAATAAATATGCAGGATATCTTACCAAACAGAAAGCACAAAGTCTTTTATGATAGGGAATTGCAACATTTAGAGTGATGTCATGTCACAGGTTGTTGCCTGAACACTCATTTACTTCTGAGAAACTTGGTCCAGCTGCCCTGAAATAACTGCTTACTCCATTTAGGTTCTTAAAAAAAAAAATTCTATTAAAATTGGGATCTGAAGTAGTTTTGTGTTTTGTTTGGTTTTGTTGTTTGTTTTTTTTTTTTAAAGGCCCTGCAATCTGAGAGTTCAAAAGATAAGCATTTCTTGACATGAACAGTCTGAAATGTATTTTAAAAGAAAGCCATTAGAAACATTGTTTTCTAATACATTTCATGGTTTACTGATGCTGAGTAGTGCAAAAAATTATGAAGAAATACATCTAGAGTCATTTTGTCACTGGACTATCATAGAAAGTGTGATTAGTCTCGTAATGAATAATAAACAATGAGCAGCTGGAACTGCAGGGAGGAAGCGCGTGCATGACTGCAGTGGTGGTCTCATGGGCTAATTGTGGGTGTTAAGGTCCTCTGCCCTCCCCCAAATGCAGAAATGAGCATCTAACGGCCTGAACAATTGCTGTTCTGTTGTCTTCCATACACAAGCTGCTAAAAGAGTACAGGAAATGAATTGAGATGTGTGTCAAAAATGACAATTAACATGGAAAGTCTATTCCATTGCCATGTTGCTCTCTAGAATAACTTGTGTGTGGTTGTCTCACTGCAGCTGTGGTCTTCTCATTATCACCATCAGATGCATCTGCTTGCTTATTTCTGCATCCTTTTATTCACAGCGGATGAAAACCACAAGGTCCATTTCAGCTGTATGCATGTTCTCCAGTCAATCCAATAACTTCATATGTTTTCTCCTGCAGATAGGTTTCTTTGCTCCCATCTCCCATGTAGATCTCTAAACTGTTGTGGGAATTGCTTAAGCAACATTGGTGTATCAGATGAGAGAGGCATTTACTGTGGGACAGATAAAGAACTTTTCTTCCCTTTTAACCGTTTTGAATCAATTAGTTAATACATGGTTAGTGGTTCATGTAGCTTGATGGCTCCTTGGCAGCTTCCTGAGAAGGCAGGAATCCTTGGATGGTGTAATTGCACCATGGTGACTTAATATATGTGACATCATCCTCTGCCACAGTGGTTGTCAGCAGGAGGAGGGAATTAATCCAGCAGCCTGGGGATTTCTGGAGAAGCTATTCTAGTTTTGTCCTGGCAGATAATGGAAAATAATAAGAGTACCAGTAGGATGAAGTTCTTGTTAATGCTATCTTTGCTCCACCCTATATGGTACATTAACCATACCTCGGTCATCTGTCTACATCTGCACCTCTCAAGCCTATTACCAATTACTGGAACCAGCTACTCTCTCTATGTATTTTAGAAATTAGTCTCTGATTATTAAATCATGACTGCATGTTAACACCCATTATTTTTATAAACCCACTGCAGGCTCCCATGCATTATAAATAAATTGTATTAACTCCATTTCATATGAAATATTTATAAATATTATGGAAAGGGCTCACTTTCTGTGCATAGTTATTAGACATTTTAGATTATAGAAGATTGCAAATGGTCAATTATGTAAAATTATGAGAATACAGACTTAAAACTAGGCTCATAATCCTACAACAAGAGAGACACAGAAAACCAAGATTCCAACTGGGCTCAAGAAGAGTGACGTGCTTTATGTTTCTTAATTATCTTTATTTCCCAGTAGTATTGCTATTGCCAGAGCTCAATTTACTATGTGCCAATGAAAGACTAATAAGTTGCAGAGGCACTCCTATATCAGATGAGAGAGTTTCACTCTCCTGTGTTGTCAGAACATAAACCCATAGAGGACAGGTGATTTTAGCTATACTGTGTTTGACTCGGAGCAATTTTGGAGTTTGGGAAGAATTCAGTTGTGAAGTAAGTGGTTCTTACCAAAAACCCTGCTGGAGATGGGCAATGAGGCTGTTGATGTCACTGAATGTTAAGCAGCTAATAGGAATTACAGTTCCAAATATTTTTGTAAATCTAGGTCATAACTCGTAACTGAGTCTTTGAAAATATCCCCTAGTGTGGTAATAAAAACCAGAAGCCAGAGCAAGAGTACTGAGGCTGCTGGTTCGCAGTGCTCTAGTTTATAGATTAGGGAAGGACATGACTGAGTGATGGGAAGTTTTTAAAACATTCAGCCAGGTTCCACTGAATCCAATGAAAAGCATCTTTGCTTCTCTGGGAGAACCTGGGGAGACCAATGACAAATACCTCTGAAACCCTCAGCCCAGTGGTCCAAGCTGTCCTGTCATCCAGCTGCCCATTAGTTTGCCCACCAGGGATTAGAACCTTTTGAGAAGTTTTACCTTTTTGGTTTGGTAAGGAAGCTCTTCTAAGAGGACTCAGTATGGTCTTTTACATAAACATGATAAACCCGTTTATCCAACCTCCTCTCATCCACAGCTTTCTTCTAACTAAATCTAGGTTATGTCCCTAGTTAGAAAATTTAATTAATAAATAGCTTAAATGTTTGTACAGCACCTTGAAGCTGTAAAGTTCTGTCTAAATCCCAAGTACTAGCAAGTGTCTCAATTATGATACAGCATGTTTATACAAATATGTTTGATGTCCTCAGAACATTTGGACTAAGTGGAGTGTATTTCCTGTTGAGAATAGATTTTGCTGGTTGGAAACCATGCCTTATGAAATACAGACTGCTGTCACAGCATCCAGTTCAGGAAGATAATAACATAAAGAAACATAATTTGCAGCATTAAAACTGCATTTTCTAAATAATTGAAAGCAGGAGTAAAAGATTTCAAAGAATCCCCTCTTCCTTGTTTAATCTGAATTGTGTTGCTTTGCTGATTATAGAAGCACCTGCAAGTTTTATTATAGTGGTATTGCATTTGACTGTAGTTAATGGTCTGACTGGTTTCATTATGTATTTTTATGAGTTTATCACTTGGACATTTTAAAGTGGAAACACAATGAAAATCATAATAGGATTAGGATGTTTTTCTCTAGAAGAACAATTTCCTTCAGAGCCTGCTCCTACCGATACCATTTTTCTCATCATAGTTAATCAGAGGAGGGTGCTGGCTTTGGGAACACTGGGACTTGCTGTCAAGTCCAGGACTGCAATCAGGGAGGCAGCTTGCTCTAAACTGGTCTTCTGTCACCTGTAGTTGCAGGAGAGATGTAATAAGATGCATGATAAGACTAAGAGAAAACGTAGTCTAAGTCAGAGTCCTCTTCTATTTTCACACTTAAGACAATGACTTCTCTCTATATATACCAGGCTGTACTTTATTACCATAAGCTTTCTTTGACTTAAAATATCTTTAGCTTCTGATTCTTGAGTGTTGAAGCTGTCAGGCAGTGCCTCTGCAAGCAGAATCTATTTTTCCAGGGAAATATTTCACATCACTGCAATGCTTTTCAACTCCAACTAAAGATAGTTTATGAACTACGATGTCACTGCTAATGCCAGTAAAGAGGTCACATTTTGCTGTGATGGAGAAGAAAAATTGTGCCTAAGGACACCAGAGAATGCATGTACATTTTAGGTAAAGAGCTGTTAGACTTCTAACAGCCATGTCAGAATTCATATGCTTGTAATTGAAAACCGATACTGGATAATTAAGCCATGCCAACAGATAGCCTCAAAGATATGCTACCAAGGATACAGCATGCTATTCATGGCATTAAAAAAGCTTTAAGGTAGAAAACTCTGAATTGCTCACCATTAGGCTGGCTCTGCTGCCAGTGAAGCCAAAAGTAGAACTCCTGTCAGCCTCCATAGGAACCACGCTGCACTACTGACACATTTGTCGGACAATTTCATCATTAATTGCATGACCAAATGTCTTAATTGTAAATGTGACTCAGCCTTACTCATCAGTAATATATTAAAAGTATAGGTGGGCAAAGAGCAACTGTTCTTGCAATGACTATCAAGCCTTCAGCAGTATGGGGTTTTTGCCAGATGAAATTAAAGTTGAGAGGAGACAGGGAAAACTTTGTTCAGAATAGTGATCTGATAAGAAATAGCTGCTTACATGGTGATTAGGAAGTCACCTAAGTGATGGTTAAGAGAGTAATTCCACAAACTTGAGCGCTAGCCTGCTTATGCGTTGCTTTCCCTCCACTCCCTGGGAGCCACAGTGCTCCAGCAGAAGTAATAAATCATGGCAGGTAGCGCTGCAAAAGGCTGCCTGGGTCCCCCGCCTGTGCCCTCCCTCCTGGGTGTCCCCTGGGTGCCCTGCTCCCTCGCGCCTCCCCTGCCACCTGCTGCGGGCAGCACCCGCGCTGCACAACTGCTTTCACTGGCAAAAACTAGCTGGCCTAAAACTCTCCTTTTGCGGCTTTTGTCATGCTACTTTCTGAGACCATGATTAATCCCCATCTTTTACGTCAGCTGTTACCCTGAAAAGCATTTCTGAATGATGCTGAGGTTCCCGGGGAGCTTCCCCCTTCCAGGCTACAGCCATTTGCTTCCTGCAGTTGTTCTTCGTAAGCCAAAGGCAGTTTTTTCTGCTGTTCTTGCTTTTAGCTTGATTTTCGCTGGTATTTTCTATCCTATGGAAATCAGATGTCGGGCAGAACTACAGATGGAATTAAACTGAGTAATCCTCAAATTCATTATTCCAGACTTCTACCTGTGTTTTGCATATCTGAAAGCTGGTAATGATTTTTCTGTGGATAATTTATCATTGGTGCAACCTTTTCTTGTCTCACCTTTCCCCCTATCTTGCCAACTGAGACCAAGCCCGTTGAATAGAAACATCCTCCACTTCTCTGCCTAATGCTGTACTGAGACCTGCTGGTTTCTCTGCCTGTGATCCAGTACCTGCAGCACCACTCTGCCTTGTTGGACTTCCCTTAACTATCTCATGGTTTTTGTATTAAATATATGAGATGGTATTGCAGGCAAACTGAGCTGTCTTTAGTATATGCTTTTTGTTCCTATAACACAGTGGCCGTGGGAATGGGCTGTTCTACTTTAGCCTGATCCTGCTAATCTGGACAGCCAGTACTCTGCCACAGCTTTACCAATGCATAGGACTTCTGTTTAACCAAATACGTGTTCATCCCATACCTGCTTAATTACCTAAACCTCTGGTTTCCTGTTTGTCATGGTTTCAGCCCCGCTGGTAACAAAGGACCACGCAGCCGCTCGCTCACTCCTCCCGCCCCCTCCGGTGGGATAGGGGGGAGACGGAGGAGAGAAAAGGAAAAAAACTGGAACCTCGAGGGTTGGGATAAGGGCAGTTTACTGGGACAACGCAAAAAAAGTTACAACAACAACGACGGTACTAATGAAAGAGTATACAGAAAAGAGTGATGCACAGTGCAACTGCTCACCACCCGGGACCCGACGCTCCGCCACTTCCCCCACCGAAAGTCGAGAGCAGGAGAGCCCTCCCCCCGGCCCACTCCCCATGTATATACTGAGCATGATGTCACATGGTATGGAATAGCTCCTTGGCTAGTTCAGGTCAGCTGCCCCGGCTATGCCCCCCCACCTCCCAGGTTCCTGTAAAAATTAACTCTATCCCAGCTGAACCCAGGACACTGTTTCATCTGCCAAACAAGATTTAAAGTAATTTTTTGATGTGTCATTTGGGTGTAGAATCTTCTCTTGTTTTCCTGTGGGTGTCTTTCAGTTGAGGTAGCCCACCAGTGCAGGCTCCCTGGTCCTGTGTGACTTCAGAGGACTTCTTGTCCACAGGAACTTCGAATTACTATTTAAGCTGATTAGTAAAGAGCATTTACTATAGATACTAAAATCCCAAACACTTAAGAGATCTTCACACTGCATAAGCTATTATGCAGTATCTACCCTGCTTGTCTTTTTTTCTGAGATAGTCATGTAAGTCTTATAATTTCAGTTCTCACCGTGAGCAATTTCTAATGTTGGTCAAATGTTTTCTGGTGATTCCTAAAGCTTCGTGGCTGTCAGTTGGGGTAGTGACCCAAACTGTATTTTTGGTGTAGGCAATTTCCTTCTTGAGAATGATCAGGAATCCTAATACAGAGTTGGGAGATTGCTGTGTTTTGTTCCCAAGCACTGAGCTTCTTCACGCACAGGCTGTCCAACTGGGCAAAGCTGCAGCAAGTCTCTAAAGTATCTGTTTTGTTTGATGGGGAAGTGATGGATGATCACAGTGTGGATCCCGTCTTTGTTTCTTCAGTAAATATTGAGAATTTTTCATGCTTTACTGGGTGAAATCCTATATTCATTTACACAAATGTAATAGTACTAATGTCCATTGGATTATATTGTTAAAACTGAGCAGAATTTAATTTATTACATTTTGTTTAGTTAAATGCAATTTCTAATTAAAAAGTAGTAGTTCCTATGATACTCTTTGCATTCTTTGTAGAACGTGTGCATTTTAAAGAAATGTACAGTATATACTGAGATCATACTAACTGGCATGAGGGTTTCCAGAGCAATTGCTTTAACTGAAATCTACAGTAAATAGAAGAATGAAGCCCAAGGTAAATATCGGTAGCTTTATAGCTTCACATAGCACAACAGGGAGTGCTACAGGAAAGCAGTCAATTTCTATACAGGCTTTATTTTTCAGCGCTAGTTTTCCAGTGGATATAGCGGTCTGCAACTGAAAATGCACAAAAACAGTTGCTTTCACATAAGCAAAATGCTTCCTCCAGCACTCTTGTCCAAGCGCCTGATCAAGAAATGGCCAGTGAGACGTGTAAGAGATCCCCAAGCTACAGCTCCATTAGCCCAGCTGAGATGAGGACCCTTTGGCACGTCTGTGTGACGCTGTGCGGTGTGAGACCCCCTGCCTGTCCCAGCCAAGGTGGCGTGTCCACAGTGCGAGGTGGGCCGGATCCCCGTGGGATGCGGGAGCGGCCAAGGGGTGCATCTCAGCCTCTTCCAGAGATGAACACTGCCTCTCTTCTTGCCCCTTTGAGTTGTCCCATGTAATGAATCTTTAAAACCTTCCTTTGTCTGGTTCCAGTTCTAGCTCTCCAGCTTTATTCTTCTGTTACTGTGAAACACATATATAGATAGAGAATATTCCCCAATGAAGCATATGAAGAGAATTGTACTTCCAGTACTTATTAACATGTTATCTGGATGTGACTTCACTAGGATTTATAGTACAAATGTGCATTAAAATACATGAATGATTTAGCTGTTGAAATATTCTTAATAAACAAAATTAACAATACCCCTTTCACTGACCAGTGGAAGAAAGAAATCAAGCATGGGCGAGTGAAGTTGTTTTGTTTTGACAAGAAGTATGAATTGCACTTTCTTAAACCAGGATGCTTCCCAGTTCCCTACCCCACTCTGAAATTCAGACTGCAGGGCCAGAAGGAGCTTGAGATGGGCCAGTCAAACCTTCTCTTTCTGTTAGAGCATTCAGTTTCTCCCTGTTTGCTATCAGGCTCAATAACTCACTGAATTCATAATTAAAAATATGTTCTTAATTTTTAGTTTGAATTAATCTGCCTTCAGCTTTCAGCCCTTGCTTCTTGTTACACTTTTTCCTGCTAGATTAAAGATCCCTTTAGTGCCTGGTATTTTCTCCCCACGAGGTGCTTATCTGTTGTAATCAACTCACCACTCAATCTTCTTCTTGATAAGATAAACCGATTGAGCTGTTCAGGTCTCTCACTGTAAGGTATTTCCTCCAGCCTAAAATAATGTATGTGAGCCTCTTCTGCACATTCTTCAATTTTTTTTAACATCCTCTGCCTTACACGGCTTCTCATATCTAAAAGGAGCAATCTACCACAAAAATTGCCTTTTTTTTTTTCTTTTCCCCCTAAGGAACAATCATCATACAATGACCCTATGCAAGCCTCAAAATAACAAGAACTGTATTTTTTTTGACAGCATTCATTTATTAGGCAGTGAGGCCAGCTGAACATATCTGAATCTTACTGCTTCACTTTCACATGAACCAGATTGCAGTAAAATCGTCTGATTCACTGGAGGGGAAGGTGAACAGTGAGTGGCGTATGTCCCCAGGAGAGGCCACCTAGCCGTGTCACAGCTGCTGATGTGTTGGACTTCAACCTGGAAGCTTTGTGAAGAGAATAGGAATTGTGCCCAGCACTGGGACAAAGCTAGGGATCATGCTGTGGCCAGCCCTGCTATGCCAAACCTGGGAGCATGCTAACACTATAGCGATTTGGTGATTTTTAAACATATCCGATATCAAGCGGTAGCAAACATATGGTGGTGTGGAGTGCTCTGGGGAGAAAGGCAAGTCAGATGAGTACCACTGGTACTGCAGCCTTCGGGGGGCTGGGGAAGGTTTATCCTGGCTGTGCAGGGGAAAGCTGAGAGCAGAAAGAAACTGCTTCTCCATTTGCAAATGACGCGCAGACTCCCTGCTTACTGCTCTTGCGATACTGATATTGTTGGTAGCGATGTGGTCCAAGAACCAAATGGTATCAGCCATCATAAGTTTAAAAAATTTGTGATTTGCCCACATTTGGTAATTACCTCACTTTAAAATACAGAGTAAGTTGTATGTAATTAAAAAGGCAGTTTTAGGGCTAGTAAAAGAGTAATTAAGTTCCTCTCTAATCTATATACGTGGTGGAATCAAACTGCCTTTTAGAAGCCAAAGTGAATTACAGGCGAGTTCCACCTGACGCTGTGTTACAGAACCTGGCTTTTCTGCTGTCTGTACCTGCAAACCTCCATGTGTATGCAGGGAAACCGCCCACAGAGACTTCGCTGTGTGGCCAGGGTCTAAATAACCAAAAATTCCTGCACTCATACAGGAATGCTATATATGGTGAAACACGTGGCATTCATGCCTTCAGCCGCTGAAGGACTGAGGAGATGATGTGTTGGGATTTCAATAGTCATCTATGACCGAAAAGTCATGGTTCAACAGTTTTTCCATGCTGTTTAAAAAAAGCTGTTTGAGAAATTGCTAATACCTCATTTAAAACCTTGATCTTTTTGATGTGATGACAGGGGGTCAAGCTTGGAGGCGGTGTCACAAACAGAAAGACATGAATGTTCAGCATATAGAAGTTTTCATTAATGACTCATAAGCAAGTATGCTTGCCTACTAATTGGAGATTTTTGTGCAGAAGGATTGTATTTATGGGCTCCATACAATCTAACTTATTTTCATTCTGCTGCTTGCGAGCCTATCTTTTTGGCAGGAAGAACTCATTAATCAAAATCTTTCCTTTTGTAAATGACAGGGTATTGGGAGGGTGGGGGGGGAGGAGGGCAGGTAGAACATGCATCTGAAATGCCAGAGAGATGCTGCGCGGATACAGCTCATACTACCAAATAGTAAAAGGGATGTCAGAAAAGAGGAAAGCCTCTATTCTAGTGCTCCTTATGTCAGTGCATCATTGATGAAACCCAGCTCTACCTCTGTGTGTGAAATCTGAAGTTAAACTTTTATGATCCTTTTATATCTGTTAATTTTTTTAAAACAATGCAGTTATAGTCCAGTCTGCTTACCGTCAAAGTATTGGAATTAACATTTTACCTTCTCGGCTGATGCAGTTTTCTCCTTGTCTCAGGGTTCTTGCTGGAGTTGGGGTTTCTTGGTGAGCTGTGAGATTTGGGCAGGGAGCCTGCTCCTGCTCCCGCCAGGTACAGGGTACGCCCTTTCTGCCCATGTGCAGTGGTTGCTCCCCCGCAACCAGAGGCAGCGCAGCCTGGAGAGCAGGGTGTGCAGAACAGTAGTGGAGTGCACGGGGTACCTCGTAATAGAGAACCGCTTTGTATGTGCTTAACAATGTGCAAGGGGAGACTGCAAACGTTCCTTGGCTTGCTTCCCCTCAAGCTAAGGCCTCTGCTGGTTTTTCATTTTATTGTTCTTGAGCAAGAAACAGATATAATTTAAACAGATAAAAAAGGTATCTCCACCCTTTTAAAGGATTGAATTATGCATTCTCTGAAACAGTTTTCTTGGCACAGAAAACTTGGTATTTAAGCTCTTTTTGCTTACTCTGTATCATAGGCTAACAGATAGGGATTTCACATTTTTCTACTGGCAGAACCACCTTTTATCCTGTTCTAGCAAGGCCAGACTGATCTATTTTTTAAGATAATAAATACGTCATTGACCCTGTCTGCTAGCATGCTGTACGAATTCATTAACACTTTCCTATGTTGTATTATTTACTGTCCTATACAGCTATGCAAAGAGAGCCCCAGCCATTGAACTGTAAATCACTGATACACAGACTGAAAGCAGTTGCTGTTAATGAGGTAGCTCATCTACCACTCGCATGTCAGAGACGTTATTAAAAGCAGTATGATGTGCAGAACTTTGGTGGAGGCTGAATTTGTGTCTGTAATAAATGGAGGAAAAATGGGCAGGATGGTTGGCCACGCACCTGGACAGACTGCCTGCCATGCCAGCACTTTGCAAAGAACATTAGAGAAACTAACTTGGGTGTCCTTCTGATTAACCAGCTTTTCAAAGTCTAGCATAAGCTCTTTATTTTTTGGAAGGAAATACTTCCAAGGAGGATAGAGAATTGTTTTAGTGGAAGTGATCTTCTAATAAATTACTTCTGACCAAGGGGAGACTTGGAGGAGCAAGGTAATCCCAGAGTAAAGTTGATTTAAATTCTCCATTATTCTGAGGAAGGCTCTGGGATTGGAGCTTTGAAGAGCTGTATGTGATGTTTTTAAAAGGTTTCAGCAGAGGTTTAAACTCCTATAAAGTTAAATATGTTTTCTGAAGCAATGAGCTTCTCATACCAGGGGCAAGACATGAGCAACATTTTTGTGTGTGCACTAAAGCAGATTATGTTGGCTTTTTGACAAGGTTACAAGATGCAAAAATATTTTTTTTTTCTTCTGAGTACGGTCTTACTACTTTCCCAATTAGCAACAAGCAGGTGTTTTACATTTGTCTCCAGAATCCAGCAATATATGCATAGGGAACTTGTGCTTTCAGTTCAGTTCCTAGTGGACACGACTGTACATCAAAGCTGAGCGTGATGCAACCTCTGCCCACATACTCTAGGTCTGGCGTGAAGCACATTGGCAAGGCTCATAGTGTAGCTAGCTGCCCTCACTGGCCTGTGCATAAAGAAAGTATGACTCTGCAAGTCTTGAGAATTGGCACCTTTTTCATTCGGGTACAAGAAGGAAACCTGAAATTGTCATTTTTCAACAGGACGTACTGATTTGCATTACAAGGCTAGGAAGAAAACATGCATTTCATCTGCTTTGACAGTTGGCCTTCTGAATTACACTTATCAGCCATATTAGCCCGACGGCCTTTGGCAGAAGAGGAGCAGGGGTTGGTAGCGTTGTTCTTGCCGATCAGGGACAATGCACGGCTCTGGATTTCTGCATTCTCTTTGGCACTTTGGTGGCATTTATAAATGTGACAGCTGCGAATTAGCACAGCTATTTACAGGCTGGATTGCACATGGCTCACTGACAGGGAAGGTGCGATAGATTTTTTTTTTTTTTTTTTTTTTTTTTTTTCCTTCACTTAGTGTTTGATATCCACCAGGAAAGCTGCGGCAGCCAAACATAATAGCGGTCACAAGCCTCGATAAGACTCTGCTGATCTATTTGCCTTGCTAATTTCTGTAGACAGTTATGTTTGCATCTGCGGTTGGTCTCGGCAGGAGGATCTTCCTTTTACAGCTCTATGTGGTCGTGTTATGGGATAATGAAGATGAAGGAGGCCACGCACCTGAATTCCTGCCCTCGCAGAGGACTGTGCCTCACTCTTGTTAGTTGTTGTTCGGGTGCTAATGGTGCTTCTACCTTTCACATGGCCTATTTGATTGGTGTTCCCTGCTGGATGGGGCTCTGTAATGAACAGTAATGCATGGTGAGAAGATCACATAGCCCCTGCACCACTACTTTGTCTTCCTTAGTAGGAGTAGGGGAAAAAAGCCCATGACCACTCAGCTTTTATTTTCAGAAATTTCTCTCTCTATTCTACTTAGCTTGAAAGTTTAAGTTTTTGCTGATTTTCTCGGCTGTAGTAGACAGAAGTGAGCTTTTCCTTAGACTGTACTGGCATGTCTGTGTACAAAGGTGTGCAGAAAGGGCCTGGTGGGGTGGGAGGAGAGGGGCAGGGAGCTCAGATGGAAAGGCAGGAAGGGGGGCAGAGAGCAGCCACAGCCTCAGATCCGCCCAGGATGGGGGAGATAGGGATCTCCTGAAGCCCCGTTTCGCCTTGCAGCAGGCTGTGTGCTGGGGGGGTCGGGGCTGGGCGTTTACCCAGACCGAGCCACTCTAGGAGTGGCTGGCAGGCACTTGCCCACATCCCCTTACCTTGGCGAGAGTTCCTGCAAGCCACCAAGGGGTTAAACAGGGGAGACACACTCCGTCTGCCAGACACTAAAAGGTCTCACTGCTGCCTTCTGTATCAGCCACGAAAATCTCCATGTCCTTATTGATACTGGTGAGGTTACCCTGTGCATCACAAACAGTGTCTATGGGTCTTAAAACAGGGAGATGCTCTCCCCCCTCAGCTCCGGGGGAAACCTGGACTTCTCTTGTCAGACCTTGCCTCAGCAGCACCTCTGCAATGCCTTGTTGTATAGGCTTAATCGTATGGCTCTCTTATGTTCTGTACCGTGGGTTTGTGGCACAGAGTAGAGGATTAGTGTGGAAAAATGTTTTCTGTCTTATAAGAGTTATTTCTGTGATGAATGTATGTTTACACATGCACACCCCTTCAGACTGTTAGAGAGTGATCTCTTTTAATACCTTCAATACCTCCCATACAATTCTGCGCAGTCACCACCAAAATCAGTTATCGTGGAAAATCCTTCCCCTTCTGCCCCCTCACATTGCTAAAATCCAATTTTAGCCTGGGAAACAATGATTTAAAGGATTCATATGGGCAGGGCGCATTTTGTGACAGACCGGTCCAGAGCTCCACCCTGGAAGCAGTCCTGCCTGTCAGCTGAGCCACTGCAGTTATTTGTAATTTTTATGTATTGGTGATCTGGCACCTTTCTCTGGCATCTTATGCCATACAAAATTAGCCCAGCATATGGGTAGTGTAAATTGGAGGACATAGGTTTGAATAATGAACAAACAGTGACAATGCTAATTGCCTCCATGGGCACCGATTTCGGTGTCTGCAGAGTAGAATCACCTCAGCTGTTTGACAATAAATAAATAAATAATAAAAATGAGAGTCCCTGATTTGGGGATTTTTTTGTTGTTGTTGTTTTGGCAATGGCAAATATTTCCAGCCTCCTACTGATTGTGATTAGAGTTTGCATGCAGCCCAATTCTCTGCATATTGTAACGAATGGCTCTTACAAACAGGTGAGCCAACGTCTTTTTCCTCTGAGTTTTTAATGTAGCTGCAGTTGATAATAAAGATCGACGCATCCAAAGGTGTTCATCAAGTTCTAACATCAAAACAGTAAGGAAAGCAGAAATCGCTGTGCTCGTAAGAGCTGTAAATATCTTGTAAGATTGAATATCAATTTTCAAAAAATATAGCTTTCTATAAAAAGAAAACCCCAGAAAGACATATTTTACAATAAGATTTATTTTACGAATTTCTACTGACTACACTGGTTTCCAAGCTTGCCAGGCTGATTTTTTAAAATTTTTTTAGCTGCAAGTGTTTTAATGACCCTCATTTTTCCTATGCCTGATCCTGATTCTGCAGCCCATGGTCACTGCTGGCTTCTGCGCTGGAGTGACCTACTGCACCAGCAAACGCTGAGTTAGCAGCAGCAGCGCCGGCTCCCTTGCCCAGCTCCGTTCCTAAATCCTGGCTGGCAGAAGCACCCGACTGCCGGAGGGCTGAGCATGTTCTTTGTCCTTCCGAAAGTCATGGGCCCTGCCAGGTAGGGAAGGCAGATCCGGCAGGGAGCGGGAAGCTGGGATGCATTCGGGCAGTCGTTTGCTGCCGTTTAGTTCCCTGTTCTCAGTGCAGTTCTTGCCAAATGCTAGCGTTGGGATTTAGTGCTTTTACTCTTTGTTACTTTGATGCAGGCTGAACTTGTGCAAAGTGAGTGCAAGCAATTTCAGTTATCCTCTCACTATAAAAAAAAAAAAAAAAAAAAGGGTAGGGGAGAGGGAAAAGGAGAGAAAAAGATAACTTTGCCTTGCAAGAGCTACTTCCCTTTGAGCAGGTATGTTTTTTCCTCAATGCTGTACAAACACACCTCAGTCCTTACATTAAATTTTACCATCTGTGTTTTGGGGGACATAGAAAGTGATCTTCCAAATGGGGTATTCTGGCTTTTGGCTGTGGCTTTTTGGGGATATGGAGGTATCCAGAAATTGTGAAGTGGGATCCAAGTGCAGTCTGCGGAGGACTTCTTAAGCTGCCTGCATTCCTTGGGCTGGTTTTGAAGACCAAGTATTTTAGGTGCTGTTCCTGTAGTTTTAACTGCAAATAAATGAAGGAATTTGATAGTTTTATCTGTCCTGGATGAGAGTTAGCTGCTGTAGTTCTAACTTAAGCATTTTCCCCAGCTGGTCATAAATCATAATTCATAAGGATAGATCATTATTCATCGTAAATGAGCTAGAGAAATTCTCCTTTCTGTCATGCCCCTCCTCGATAACATGATGATCATTATTATGCTAAAAACCTGAAGAAATATCCTAAACAATCTGCTTATAGATACAAGCCTTTATAATGGAGATTTGTGTATATGGATAAATGCGTATTTAAGAGCCTAATAGTATTGTTATTGTAGTGCTGCTGTACTAAGGATTTAAAGGGGCAAGGTTTTTAGAAGGATGATGTCTTTTATTAGATCAGCAGTTTTAGTTGGAAAACACTGGCAAATTTTGGTCTCAGTTCTCTATCTGCCTTGCAACAATACTGCCTTTTCAATGCAATGCTCTCCCTCTCTTTGCCTGTTGTTATTTACACTGCTGCTTGGGTTCCCCCTCTAATCATGAACAATTAAAAGCACAATTTTGTTGCTTCAGATTGCATCTCTGTGTAATTATCTGTGGGAATAAAGTCCTGATGGTGGCCCCTCTAGCTGGAGGCGTCCTCAAAGTATATGTTTCTTAGAGATTTCCTATTTATGGCTGTCCACAATTCTCCTCGGTTATTTTTCAGGGATACTGCTCTATTCTTAAAATTGGATTGCGGAGTACTCCTCATCTCACAGCTCATGCAATAGGACCAGGACGGCAGCAAATGCTGTAATTCTTTGCCAGTGTTTTATATCACCAGCTGACCTGCGATTTGTTAGAGGAGTCTGTCTGTTACTGTCCATGCACCTCCATTGGTGAGCAATAACTTCATCTGCTGGGAATGCAAGTAACCTAATTTTGAGTAATTTTTAGAAGAGTCATGGCTACAATCTCCTGGTGGCTTTGATATCTCCAAGATTTTATGAAGTAAAAGAGTGAGGACTGCTCTACCTCCCATATGCTAACTTCTGTCTTGATAACTGAGGATTATGAGAAAAATCAGATGGGTGCTGCCACGGTAATGAAAAGTTTAGCTAAACATGAGCACAGACTTTAAAAGCAAAAAATCATGATCTACACTACTTGTTTTGGCTCTCGCATTGTTTTCATGAATACTTATATACAGCACATGCAACAATAATGTGCTCTTGATACTCTGATAGCTGACTATGAGAACAGCTGCTCATTCTGAAACCTGAGCATCAAACACTTTCACCCTTTCTAGTACATAATTTTTAATTCTTTTCAAACAAAGCAGCGCAATTCAGGCGGTGCAAAGCTTGGCAGGTAGCATGGTGATGAAGATTGAACAACTTAATTGTGTTCTAGATAGAAAGTGCCAAAAGGAATCAATGATACAGGAGCCAATAAGAAGCACAACTTGGGCAGTCACACTCTCTCTCACTTTCCATCAGAGAATAGGGTGGTTTGTAATTTAGTATTCCTGCATCAAATGTTTTTTCTTTTTCTTCCATAGAGGTGTTCATAGGAGAAATTCACAAACCTTTACAAATATTTAAATTATGTTTCAGGTTCCCTTTATTATTATTCCGTTTGTATAGGTATATCAAGCGAAGCACCTTTTTTAAAATCACAAATAAAACAAACTAACTGTATTTTGCAGATCACAAGCAGAAGCTTGGTGAAAAGCATTTTCCAATTTTGCTTCCAATTTTTTTGCCTGCTTTGTTTTGCATAGAGAAATTAAGCACACACATTATAAGTGTGTTTAATAACATAGTATCTAGCGATTTCATGTGGACAGTAAGGAATTAGCTTACCGTCTTTTAAAATAAATAGAAGCATACCCTATAGGTTACCTGCTTGATGTGATCCCTTGAATACCAAGGGTTACAGTGGCAAATCTACAAGAAAAGAAGCAATAACGAAGACAAAAATTCTTGAACAAGAGAGATACAAGTTTCCAGCTGGAGAATAACCTCTCTGTGGCTCCTTTTAGAATATAATGGATTTACTACTCCCAGAGCTGAGCTGATGGTCACCTCTACACAAGTGCTGTTAGCAATAATCAAGTATACCATAACAGCACTTCAGTCTTACACGTTATTGCTTTAATTGTATACAAAATAGAGTGAATAGGTATCGTATCACTACTTCTAGATTTCAATTTTAGCTGCTCTGTGAGTCAAAAAAAAAAAAAAGAGAATGAAAAGACACTTTTCATCTGGAGGCAGGAACCGTTTCACCTGCTTCTGGTCTGGGCCACAGTAGCTCAGAAATATCACAGAACAATCTGGCAGAGAAAGAAAAAATAATTCTGCATCTGACTGTAAATCCAGCAGTAATTTAGTTTATCCAAATTGAAAATTTCTCCCAGATACCGTTATGTTTAACACTCCCACACTTGCACAAAATGCTGTGGGCTCTTTAGCAGTTGGTGTCCCTGGGACCTTGGCTTTGTGCTTTCCCCCTGAAGCTGGGCTGCCCGGCGGCACAGCCCTCCCGCCCCTGCCCCCGCAAAGGCACGGGGGTTGCTCCTGAAAGATTGTATTGGATCACTGACTCTTCTCGCAGACTTTTATATCGGGGGAGGGTAGCAGGAGCATCCCTGCTGGAGATGAAGCATCTTGACATGGCTTTTGTTCGTGGTGTTACCGTTCTCAGACAGGGCAGTGTCCCTGCCCAGGAGCAGGGCAGGAGCTGGGGGCCGAGGGGCACGGATGGCCACGGAGGCTGCTGCACGTCGCCGGCCCCATTGGCAGCTCTGCTTTTATAAATGCTACACTGCTCTCTGGGCAGGCGATACACCTGTGAATCAGCCCTTGGGGGGCCCTGTTTGACCGGTACCACCTTCCCTCTTCCTACGTCTTTCTGAAGCTGAACGAGAAGAAGGTTGGAGTGATGCAGGGTGCCGGCTGCCCACCCCTTCCCTCCTCCCCGGGGCTCCAGCTGTGCTTCTGATGAAACAGTAATGCTGTGGCAGATCCTGCTCCTGGAAGAAGCTGCCTTTCCCGGTGGCTCAGTGGCACAGTTTTCAGGAGCTGTTTACACAGTCTCCTCTCTGCTTTGTGAATCAGTGAACCGCAGCGAGCTTTGAGTGTGGTTTGCCAGCCCTTGTGTTGCTGGCAACGCCTGCCATATCTCTCTGTTGGATGTGCCTTGAATGTGACGGGGTACGTAGCCAGGCTGGGCAAGTGTCTTCTTGCAGGCGTCGTAGGGCATTGCTGACTCTTCCGCTTTATTTCCCTAAACTAATTAGATGCAAAATGGAAACCTGTGCCTTTAAATGCTGACTATAAAACCTGCACTAGTCTGGAACTGGAATAAACTGTGTACATAATTCTCAGTAAAAAAGGCAGTCTGCTCCGGTAAAACACGCAGATAAGTATATGTGGCAGTAAAAAGCAAAAAATCAGAAAAGCACGAGCAGTTCCTGTGCTCATTCATGGCAGCAATTTACTGTTCCCTCCCTGCTCCCACCCCGTGTCCGAAACTGAATCATCCCCTCATGGGAGAATAGTTATAATTTGGCACTACATCAGGTTCAAATTAGAATGAAAGTTAATATTTTCAACAGTTCCGCAAGAGGAAAAACTTCCAAAAAGTTTTAGATCAGAAGTGCCAAAGCAGGAGGTGCTGACTACTCCATCAGTCAGAAGCAATTTCACATGTTGAAATCAAATTTCCCATTTAGAATCAGCAAGCAAAAATAAAAATCAGTTTCAAATTTTTATTTAAAATAAGCACTATTTTGAAATGTTACTTTGAAGTAATTGTTCTTCAGTTGTCCTGGCTGGAAGATAAAGACCTTTAAACAAAATTGAGTTATTCCTGCAGAGAAGTAATATATTGACAATGCTGTATTTTCCGAAGGAAGAATCTTTCCGCCAAAAAGATGTGAAATTGGAACAAGAACTAAAGTTACATTGTTAGACCATGTTAAAATACATTTGAAAGTGCTAGGCTACAAAACCTGAAGCTGCAGTCTGCCCACTCTTTCTGAAAATGTAATGTAGCAATGGAAAACCACAACTAGCAGTGGGAACTCTGGTGCAGGTAGAGATTTGGTGTGGTGTACGGGCCAGACGCAACTGTGTTTGTCCAAGTGACCTTGGCCCCAGCCGGTGAATGGCTCCCCTGCCTCTGCTGGCGGCATGCATCCTGCAGCCCCCCCTGAAACTGAGACAGCAGCTCCAGCTTGCCCAGCTCCAACCGCTCTTGCAGACGGCGCTGGAGGGACAGGTTTAAACAGCTCTGCCCACAGAAGCGAGCCCGCTGCCTGGTGTGCCCTACGCATGTTTGAGCTTCCCATGGGGAAGAAGCAGTATGACCTGGGAAACCTTGGGTTTCTTTAATTGCCAAAATGTGCTGGTTGATACATTTTATATGCTTTCTACTCATTTACCAACAAATCATGGTGGGGAAAAACCTCTTGCAAAGCTGCAGAGTGCACTGACTGATATTGCTATGCTTTGTCTTACTAGAAGCAGCACCAACTTGCTTACTTGTGACAAAAAAATCTGAATTACATTTTAGCAAGTGGTACGGCTCCCCTGGGCAAAAATCTCACTTGAGAAGTGTAAGGGGACAGGAAGATGGCAGCTCCCCTGGGTAATCATACAAGGAGCTAAATTCAAAACAGTTGTAATTTAGCAAAAAAAGATAGATTCATTCTGGCAGTTTATTGTTTGGAGTTTATAAAATGGGGAGAGGAGGAGGCCAAGAGAACAACTAGTGGAAGGACAAGAGCAGCTTTTATAGTACGTACCCCAGTATAAACATATGCTGTGACTGTAATTTCACCTTCGAGTTTTGGTAACATAAACCAAAGTCTTGAGCATCACTGTCAGGGTTGCTGCTCTCACCAGAATCCCGGGCAGGAATTAGAAACTTGTGCAGGAATGAGCACATATTCCTCCTTGTGTTCTCTGAACTCTTTTAAAGGAGTCTGGATTAAATGCAAACTTAACATTTCCATATATTAATAGAATGCATAAAAAAGAGAATTTATGTTGCTGCCTATGTTGTTTGCACTGCACTGTTCCAGTGAAGGCATCGGTATCAGGAATATACATAACTGGAATCACTTTCCTGATGTCATGGTTATTAGAATAGGTGTAGGCCCACACAGGCTGAAAGAGGAAGCGTTTATTCAAAGTATAGTGACCGATCCTACATTTTAATGCTTCCTACTATATACACACTTGTTTTTATTAGAGCATAAAGTACTTTTCCATGGTACAATAAATAGAAATACAGCATATGCATGTGTATTTATCACATTTGTGGCTGATATACTTCTGGTGAAAATTAGGAATAGAAATAGGACTATGAATACTAGGTCAATGTAACAAGTAAATTTAGAACAAGATAGCAAACTGCTCTCTGGGACCAAACTTTGTACAAGGATTTTCTTAGTAAGAATATAAGTCTGAAACAACTCCACAGAATTTATTAAGGTGAAAAACAAATATCAAATTGAGGCAAATAAAGTCCTAACTCAGTCCTCTCTGGTTTGGGAGAGAATTTTGGAGACTGCAGGTTAGGCCTAATTCTTATCAGAATGCATGTTCAGATATAACTGTTTATAGCTGAAGACCAAGCCCAGGAATAAAAACACTGTGTGGACTGATTTTATATTAATTCATTAATTATATCTGTAGTTATAAAAAAATTGGAAAGAGTCTAAATTTTGAGGAAAACAACCATTATTCAAATCCCACTTTAACGTAGTCCTTGCCAATTTGCCTTCCATAACAGATGTTACTTCTCTTGACAGTTTGTTGTGGCCAAACCATTTCTTTCTAGCCAGAAAATTGAATAAATGATAAAAGCCAAAAGGGAGGAAAATGCATGCTGTTGCATGCTTTGCAGTTCAAAGGCTTACTTTTTTTTCCCAAGATGATGTTGGTTGCACAGGAGGCTAAGTGTCTACCCATGTGTGCGTGCAGACACGCACATGCATTTGCCTTGTTCTTCACATGCGTTCATTAGCTTAGGACTTGTTTGTTTACATTTTTGCTCTTCTAGCTTATTTCTTTTTTTGTCTCCTCAGAAGTCTGTTTTCTCTCTGTCCTTTCTGTTCTGCTCCAGGGCAATCCTCTTCACCAGTTCAGAACATTTTGTCTGTTTGATCTGATAGCCCCTTCTGTCCTCCTGCATCCACAAGCAACTTTACATCTCAGTTCTCAGCCTTTCTATATGCTGTCCAGCTTCTTTCCTAGACTGAAAAGTACACCTTGCTCTATAGGGCAGAGTGCTTTGAAACCTGTAGTCCTACTTTTGGAAGATAATTATCAGACTCTTCCACTTAAACTCAAAATACCTTTAATAAGAACTTGTTACTAATCCAGTGTTGTAGCCTGCTGAAGGTACCATTGTTTGGAAGAGATGGAAAATTATAATTACAAAATGATTTACTAATTTATGTTTTTGCCTCTCAGAGATTCTAAGCAGGTAATTGCATTGCTTCATTTGTGACAGCAGCAAGATTTTTAGCATGGTGTGATACTTTGTGAAGTAAGCAAAATTGCCACATAATATTGTGTTTTATTAGGGTATAGAGTTATCACAGCCAACCACAGAGGTAAACACTTAGTTTTAGTGGACAACAGTTACATAAAACAGAAATGATAAATCCTAAAGGAATGTTGAGGGACTCCTATTGCCATACCAGTGTGCCCAAATTCCCTCTGCTATTGAAAGAACAACCCATCCACGTGTATTTCACTCTTAAATGAGGAAAAGGATCCATGACCTTTGAGTACAAACTGTCCTCAGAAAGCTTGCCTTCTCTGAGCCAATAGTCTGTCTATCTTTCAGTCTTCTCCAGTGTCCTTTTCACAGGTTTAACAGCCTCATGCATACGAGAAGCATGCAGAGGCTGAAAGCATCTTGGCCGCAGTTCCACAAGAAGACCTAAGATTTCAGCAGAAATGCCAAGGAGTTGAGATATTTTACCAGAAGCCATTGGGAGATGGGTACAACAAGATGTAAAGAATTTTTGCAGAGGTAAAGGTAAAAGCAAATTTCGGATCTCAGATTCACAGGGAGGATGTGACTTCTATCATGATGATTTCTTCGTCTGTGCTGAGCCACCAGGATGCTTCTGCCCCGGCTGTGCACGTGCAGGCACAGCCGAGCACTGGGCTGAGTGCTGCCTTGAGGGTCTGAGAACAAGATGCTGCCAATGGTTTGCAAGAGCGACTAGGAACCTTTCTGGATGAAATGATCTGCGTAAAAATAAGATGTTATTCTTACTAGTAATGCTTTTCATATTCCCTTTGTTACAATTACCTTCACAGCATGACTGAAGAGACATGCTGCTAAGAATAAACTTGATACTTACACTGCATTATAATAAAGTTGAAGATAATTTTCCTTAGAAAGAGCGAGTAAAACGAAACATTTTTTTCTTTACCAATGGTACAGCAAACTACCAGCTGTTCAGCCTGCCACCAGCTCTACACTGCTGCCTTACATGGGAAGGAGGCAAAGGTTTCATGCACCTTGAAACCTTTAATTTCTCTGACTAAGAAGCCAATTTTGCATTATTTGTGATTTTACACATTTCATGGCTTGTCACAACCTTAACTGCATTTGAATGCAGTTTCTGTGTGTGTTAAATATAGCCTTTTTAAATAAGTGGCATTTCCCATATTTTACGCAGTGACAAATTGCAATTGTCAAAGTAAGGATCTTAAAAACATTAAATAACGTGCATGGTAGGCCGGTGAAAACAGGAATCTTGGTGTTTCACCTATTCTAAGGGGTTCAAGCAATACGTAGTTGTGGTGGTGCATTTCTTGGCGGTCCAAACCACTCCATTTCGCAAGAGTAGTCCATGTGCAAGGTGCCAGCAAAGACACCACAGGATGTCATGTAATGGGCATAACGGGCATTGTTGTGTTACTCCTCTTTGTGCCAGTTCCTAAAAGTTGGAGTCATGATTTGGGTTCAGTATGTCTTGGGTACTGTGTGAGAAGGCAGTCTTTGCCCCGAAGGGTTTGTCATCAAAGCCAATCTTACTCTGATTTTTAATTTTATTTTTTTTTTCTGGAATATTATAGAGAAGAACAAATTCTACTGCCAATGGTGCAAATAGTTTCTCTTGATTTCACTGGATAAGCACTGAGCATATAAAGTGAACTATTTTTTATCAGGTTTTGGAAGCATTTACCCTAAATTGTCTTATTCTGTCCTACAGCTATGCATACAAGGAACCACCAAGAACTGCAGTATCTTTAAAATATAATTTAGGACGTGCTGAACCAAGTTTTTCCCTCATATGCCAAGGCAACAGATTTCACTTTCTCTGGCATGGGAAAGATCAAGGGAAAACTTTGCTCGAAATTTGTTAGTAAAAAATCACTGACCATCACTAACATCATAGATAGGTGTGGGCCTGCATTAAATAAAAAAAAACCCCAACCCAGACTTGCACAAAATTAAGCTCAAAGGTGATTCTAAGTAGTATAGCACATCTCTATTGCATATTGCCTTATCTTGTTAATGCCAGCCTGAAAGCGTTCCAGGCAAATCTGTTCAGAAGAAGGGCACAGTATGTACAAATCTCTCTAATCTAAACAAGATAGGATGCTTCTTACAGGTATGCAGTTTACAAGGTATGGAACATATGCTGAATGAGGAAAACAAAAGAAATCATGATCATGTAGCAGTCAACCATATGAATAAACAAGGATGCTGTGGATGAAAGTCTTTCATCACTTAAATGATCACAAAGAGAGCAAATTAAGCCTGCACTTTCAAAAGGCTTTATTAATGTATTTTCGTGACTTTTTTACTTCTAATGCCATTGTTTTATATTCAGTAGAAGTACTACTTAGGGGGACACGAGACACTCAGTGTACCTCGTGCAGACAACAAGCAAAAGTCTTAATAAACTAATAAAAAAGTCTTAATAGACTGAGATTATAACAAAGTATCTTAGTTAAAACAAACCCAACACCCCTAACCCCCCAAATCCAACCTGATTGTAACTGTGTATTTGCCAACTGTTCACATGGGAATGGGCCAGGATTCATCATTTAAAGTAATACCTAATTAATGCCATTTTGCAAGAGATGTCAAGCTTTTTTCTAGTCTCGTGCGCATATAACTTTTATCTCGTATTAAACATGTCCTCTGAATCCCATTTTTTACTTCTGTTTTGGTGCAGGCCAACCAGAACTTGCCATAAAGGAATAGCTGAGGATCACCCTGATGTTCAGATGTGCAAAAGTCAGAGCAGACAGTGGCATACCGGGGACCAGAGCTGAGCCCCAGGGCTGCCATGGGGTATGTAATACATGATCTGGGTCACAGCCAGTCGATTGCTTCTGCTGCACTAATTTAGCTCTGTGACCTCCTGGAGTCTTAGGACAGTAAGACTGTGATAATTGTTTTTCCTCAGTTTTGTCTGTTTATTGGCCAGTCAGTTCTGCCTGTATACTCCTATGGCTTTTATGCCACTCGTTTTCCTGATAGGGGTGTGCGGAGAGGCTGTTTGGGACAAGTCCGTGTTTTAGCCAGGCAAAGCAAAGTGAGTCAGCTGTAGCCTGCAGAGCAGCGCTGAGCTGTGTCTCAGCAGAGCTAGTGACGTGTCCCAGGCCTCCCACTGCAGGTAATTTTGTTCTGCAGTCAAGAGAATTTGCTACAATTTGCCTGCCGCCCCCCCGCCCCGTAATTTCCCTCTGCTGCCCCAGCTCCCTGCACCCTGCTGCCATGTGGGCTTTCCAGGGCTGGCACTCACAGCGCTACTCATGAGCGGCTTCAGGGGGTTTATTTGCTCTGTGCTTGCCAGGGACCTTTACATCGCCAGCACAGTGAGTGATGCCGTCGTGCACCTTTCTACCAAAGGCACATTTATACAGTGTGCACGGGGAATTATTCACATGGGCATCTGAGGAATTTTACAGAGAAGCCCCATTTTACAGACTCAGACAGACAGCCCCCCCCTCAAAAAACAAAACCCAAACTATAAGAAAAATTACAAGGAACATGAAGAAGATGGAAACTGGAGAGACAGCAGAGAGTGCAAAGATAGGGGATGCAGCTCTGAAATGCTGCATGGTTTTGTTTTCTCTCTTCTCTCATCTGCTGTCTAACCTGCAGAGCTTCCAAAAAGAAACAATGCACAGCTTAGCTTGTGGAATTATGGGGAGCAAGTTTTGAGGTGGATATGGCCCTATATATCTTACTTTGCATAGGGCCCCCAAAATCTGGGGATAACAGTGTAAGCCACAGGGATGACAGAGTGGAATGAAACACAGAGACAGGCAACAAGAGATGCTCAGCAGGGCGGGCTTGATATATTTAAAACAAAGTACAGTAACAAAAGACATGCATGCATTTGTCTGTGCACATACCTGAACCTATCCAAAATAAAATTCCAAACTAAATTTTGCCAGTGTGACCATAGATTTAAAAGCTCAAGGAAAGACTCATACTTTCCTTCTCCAAACCTTATTCTGCTTCTGTTTTCACCTGTGAAAGGAAGGTGAAACAAAAGTGGAGTCGATGCATCTTGTAGTGTGAGCAAGATGATGCTTCTACAGCCTGACAGTGCTGGCTAAGGCCGATATTAATGAACTCTCTTTGTTGGTTTTTTTTGTTTTTTTTTTCACTGCTGCTTTTAAATATCTAAGGGGCAGAGACTAAAGCATTTGAAACTGGCAGATGACATGAAGAAAACAAACGTTGGGGTGTACAATCTATATGGATATGTTAAAAGCCTGATTTCTGGACTCTAAAGGCTCTCAAATTCAGACATTAAAAAAAATGCTTTGGCCAAGAAAGAGTATTGTTCTTTATTTTGAGCTTCCCAGCTTTTGTTGGCTTATAACATGAAGAAGTGTAATAAAAAAATTATTTGGCATGCACTAAACCTCTTTAAAATTTGACATAAAAACCCAAAGTATTTACTTTCTTTAAAGAACTCATTTATTTTTAGGACCTCTCCCTTCCCTCCTTCCCCAGTTTATATGAATGCATTGGGAAAATTTGAAAAATGAAAATGTTATAATGATGGGATGGCTAGCTTGACATTCCTCAACAAAAACCGAGTTCTTGGTTTCAGGCTATTTTTCTAGCTTGAATGAATTTTTATGGGTACATCATAAACCCTTAAAAATCACAGTTTATAGGGAAAAGGGTGATACAACCTTAGTTATGTTATATCATGAGCTGCCATTCAAAAAAAAAAAAAAGTTAACTCCTTCTGGGAACCTGAGAATATATTGTGATGTTCATGTACCATCTGTTTGGTTATATTCCAAAAAACGTGATGGTGAAACATGTATAGTCTAAGTGTCAATCTAGATTAATTTATCAGCTCCATAAACTACAAACACAGACACGTACCTACGCAGCTAACCAATCTATACTTCATTTGTCAGTACAATGTGTTTCATTTGGAGGGTAGAGGAAAAATGCATATGTTTAGGGTAGTTAACTTTGGAATGAGAAGGCTTTTCCTGGGCTATATGTTTTCCTGGGGTATAATTCTGCTTTGGTGACAAAATTTGAAAATGGTGCGTCAAACTCTCAGGAATCCTGATGTTGGCTTAAAAATAATGACTTTCCAAATGTAAAGACTTGGAAAACTTTTTAATTAGTCCCTAGACTTTGAGGCTTTAGGATTTGTGTCTCAAAATCAATCAAACAAAAAAAAAACCATTAAAAACATAGCTATGATTTTTCCAAATTAGTAGACATCCAGGGGGTGGGACTTTGAATACGTTCTAACAATTAGCAATTATTTTGACAAACAAACATTTTCAATGGTTAGATAATCAGAGTCTGTGAGCCCTCCAACATCACTAGTGCGTATCAGATACTAGCTAGAACTGCAGTATTGGATTGTTCACCATCTTCCACTACTGCACTTCCACCACACACATGCAGAGCACTTGTGGGTCACAAAGCTGACAAGACTGCAGATACAGGGAGATTTTGTTGTTTTAGTACAGCTATCAAAAGTTATTGACCAAAGAACTCTCAGCAGCTAAGGATGGATCTAGTAGAGCTGCCGGCTGAAAGACACAAACAAAAAAAATCTTCCTCCCCCCAACACTGCAGACAAGAAATGAGTGAAGCATAGGAATTTCAGTTAAAGTTAATGCCGTGTTGGCTGATGCACAGGCAGCTTCAATTCTCTTTAATTAGTTCAGAGTTAAGTGACAAAGTATTTAATCAGTGAGCTAACAAGTGCAGCAGCTGATTGCTCTGTGCGTGTGCTTGTGTGGGGGCGTGACTGAAAAAAGTAAATAAAATTACTTTCCTTGCTTTAAATGAAATGGGATTCCTAATTTTATTACAGCTGCAATCGGTTTAGAGGCATGATAGAGCAATAAAAATTGATTCTATCCTGTTTTATTCCTTTAACAAAGTATTTCATTTAAGAAGATAATACTGTAATTTAACTATTTGGCTTCTCAAGGTATGAATTTAGGCCTTATTTCCACAGCATCTCTGTGAAAGAAATGACCCAGCAGGCTTATCTTGATGTTGTACTGTTGTATTTAAAGCATACCTATTTCTATTTGCCACTGATCAGATTGAAGATTAAGCCCCCTTTTCTTAGAAAGGTCTAGAAATCATGATCCACATATGTAAGCTTATTAACTTTCAGTATTGCAATTCATTACATCAAGGTCTTAAGATAAATACGGTGAAAACCCTCTAACTGCTGCAAGCCATTTACCGGCTTAGTAATGCAGATTACCATCAACACATCACCTTGTGCTATGCTGTCTGCCTGCGTGCCCATTGAGTAAGGTCCAGTTTGTGATTTCTGCCTTAGATCCAAAGCCCCCTGCGTAGAGCCTGCAGTTGCCTGCAAGATTGTCTCTCTAATGCACTGAACTGAGAACACGTCAACTGGCAGAGGATGGCATATACCGTCTTTTTCTGGCACCGAGCTCGTGGATCTCACGCATGTGAGCTAGAAATGGCCCGTGGACATGTTCACTTTCAGAGTTATTAATTCCAAGCCAAATTATTGCTGTACCTGGAGCTCCAGACACAGATGGCACTCCGTGTGTTAGGTACATGCAGGGCAGAAAGGCAAACCTTGTCCTAAGTGACTTCTGAACCTGAATCAGACTGGAGGCAATGGAGTTAGGTGGAGGAGCTCAGGGAAATACTGAGGCTCTATCAGTTAGTGTGGGCAGCAGTCTGGGAACAGTAGAAACTCAAATGGGCTTTGAAATAAATGAACCTACTACTTTAGTAGTAGCTAACTACCTAATCAAGAACTTCCTTTATAAGTCTCTACAGAAGGAGAGAAGAGACTTTTCAATTAACTGATAAAAAATATGACTCACAAATACAAAGTGACCCTTCCTATCTGAGTGGCAAAAGTCCTGAAAAGTCATTGAGATTTTTGTCATTGCCTTCAAAGAGACCACAATTTCAGACATAATCAATAATTTATAGTAGAGCCCATCCCAGAAACACACTTTGAGATGGCAATGGGGGCTGAAATAACTCAGACATCAGGGCTGAAATAGCTCGGATGTGAATAGCTGGTTTATGGAGGGGAGTGGTGCAGAGTGCACCACCACAGAGCCCTCAGAGTGGCGGAGAGGGGCATGTCCCCACTGCTCTTCCTAACTGCCCAGTACATCCACGCCTGAGGCAGTGGAAGTCACCAACAATCTGTAGTGTTGTCTCCGCTCTTGAGCAACAGACACACTCCTGGGAACGTCGTTTTTTAATTTACAGTAGAGTGCTGAGAGAAGTTAGCTTCAGAATACAGACATGTAAAACAGACCCTTGAATATGAAGCTGACAGGTTTTATTTAGAAAGCCAGCATATGCACTGGCTGCATTCATATCTGCAGTGTTCCCCAGCTTGACAGGCAATCTAGAGTATGGTGTATATTAAAGAGAAGTAGTTTTGGATTCAGATTTTGGTTCCCTTCATACAATTCCTGTAACGCTGAACATTTTTAGGCAAGTACTGGTTTTGTTTTTCAATAAAGACTACAGATTCAGTTTCTCTCATGGCTTTTTATTTAACAACTCACCGAAAAAAATTGCATTTTAGCATAAGTCTGGCTGCCTAGTTAGGCACGTTTACTTGCCTTTTTTTCTATGCAAGTAAAATACCATCAGAGTTGATCATAAAGCCCTGCCTGAAGAGACTATAGGAATGCATGACAAAGTTTTTTATGGTTTTAATTTAATCTCAGAAATAATATCCAGCAAGTAGAATGCTCTACATAGCTACATAAACAATATTCTCATATTCAGAATTCTTGTGAATTTCTCAGTGTCCTTAGGAGGATGGGTTGATACTGCAAGTTTTCTTAGGCTAATGCCACTCCTCTGAGACGGCAAAGTAAAGTGCCTGTTCATGGGAGCTAATGTCGAGTTATGTCATCTCAGTCATAAAGAAATGTATATATAAGAAATATATGATTGAAAACCACATGCTATGGACCTCAGTTCAAGTCCTGACTCAAGGAAATATCCTTAGGAGAGCACTTAAACACAATGCATGTGTTTACATGCTTCCCTGAGAGGAGGTGGGCTGCAGAACATTTGCAAGTTCTTTCTTGAACTAAGATCAAAGAAAATGTATGTAGTACTGTTTGTAAATCTTCCTAGAACTGGAAAAATTAGGAAACCTAAAAAAAAAAGGCAGACACAGTTGTTGAAGTGTAGTGGTCCAGAGTCAAGGTGTTGCTAGATCTGTGTAATAAATAGCACCAGCTAAGGAATAAGACCATGAAAGTGGGGAACTAATTTAACCTGTCTTGAATTAATATTCTGTGAAAGGTATAGATAAAGCACTCTGTTTACAGGATCCTTCTCTAAAGATAAGAATAACCATAAATGTTGCACTTTAAAAAATTTCTCTCAGTTATTAAAGAGGTGGTTCCCACACAAGTCTTCTCTTGTGTGTAGAAGTGTTACTAAAGACCTCTATCAGATAATTTCTTAACCTGGTGCATAAATACACATGCAAAATCTGATTGCATACAGCGCACACCAACACCAAAGTGGTGCTCCTTCATGGTCTTGGAACTGGGTGACCAGCTACTTCTGTCCCTCTCTGCTACATGTGGAGGTAACTCACGCTAGCTACGCTTATACAGGGACAGATGCTGGGAAAACAGCTGAGTAGGTCTGTAGATTCATTTAAATTGGTCCCAATGGTTAAACATTATTAACTATTTTAGAGTTAATGAGATGACTTTTGTAAAGCAGCAAACAGAGAAGCCTTCTGCAACTTTAAACTTAAACCAAACTCAGAGATGGCTAAAAATCAAATCAAAATAAATGGAAGTTAAAATTTTATTATGCAAGTTACATCAATTGAGGTCTCCCATTAGACTCTGTAATATTTTCTTTCTTTGACTCATACAGACTTATGAATATATCCCATGATTTTTACAGCTCTCTTACAGATCTTCATTACGTTAATTCTGTGAGTGCAAGTGTGAAAAGAACAGAAAATGAGAATATGGCAAAAATGAACCATTAGGATATCCCCCAAAGTAGGGGCTTAATGTATATAAGTACTCTGACATGGAAATAATCCCAGGTGGTAAAGGCTTTTTACTTTACAAGAGACCCAAAGTCTGACAGGTGATTGACTCACCTGATCCTTATCAATCTGCAGATGGGGATGATTTTGCTGTGGCCAATCAGGGGATTTCCTAAGTGATATCTTGGAACCCTCAAGGTAATGGTTGCTGAATAAGTGATTTTAAGAACAGGCTTTAGAAAACAAAGTTTTAAAATAATAGTGGGGTAATGTAGTTCTTGGGAGTGTAAACTGTTTTGACTTCTGGATATAGCTCTGAAGCCAGCTGGAGGAGTTACAGAAAGGTGATTGTTTACTGACTGGTAAGTGAAATGAACTTGTGCTTTTAATCCAAACCCCACAAGTGTGTGTGTCGTGGTTTAACCCCAGCCACCAACTAAGCACCACGCAGCCGCTCACTCACTCCCCCCCACCCAGTGGGATGGGGGAGAAAATGGAGAAAAAGAAGCAAAACCCACGGGTTGAGATAAGAACAGTTTAATAGAACAGAAAAGAAGAAACTAATAATGATAATGATAACACTAATAAAATGACAATGGCAATAATGAAAGGATTGGAATGTACAAATGATGCGCAGTGCGATTGCTCACCACCCACCGACCGGCACCCAGCTAGTCCCCGAGCGGTGATTCCCCGCCCCCACTCCCCAGTTCCTATACTAGATGGGACGTCCCATGGTATGGAATACCCTGTTGGTTTGGCCAGTTTGGGTCAGGTGCCCTGGCTGTGTCCTGTGCCAACTTCTTGTGCCCCTCCAGCTTTCTCACTGGCTGGGCATGAGAAGCTGAAAAATCCTTGACATTAGTCTAAACACTACTTAGCAACAACTGAAAACATCAGTGTTATCAACATTCTTCACTTACTGATCTCAAAACATAGCACCGTACCAGCTACTAGGAAGACAGTTAACTCTATCCCAGCTGAAACTAGGACAGTATTCACCCCTTATTCTATACCATTGATATCATGCTCAGTTCCCATACCTTCAGTTACATCCTGGTTAATTATCATCACCTTTTCCATCCCTTTGAGACAGATGAACAATGATATATGTATATATATATGTATACACACACAGAGATATCATTCCTTTAGTTTATGGATTATGTTCATTAAATGTTCGTTGAGTTCATTAGTTCCTGACTCTGGGCTCCATCTGTCATACCAGTCTTTCTGGGCAGGAGGGATGGTGCAAAGTCCTCTCAGTCGGTAGAGCAGAATTGGGCTTCAGTGCAGTGTGATGAGCAGATGACATTGGAGGCAGCAGGAGGATGGTGCACACCGTTGGATTGTTGCATGCTGGAGTCAGTTCTGGTTCCATCACTACTGCGCTTTGCTCAGTTTTATCACAGTTCTTTCTTGCTTGATCTAAGTGATTCTTACTGTAGTACTATGGATATAGCGTATAACAATTATAGTAATGATAACATACAGTAGCAGGGTTATATAGCAACTAATATCATACAGGTTAATTCTGGCTATTGTCACCTAAAATTAAATCCCCTTGAGGCACACATTGGACTTCCCCATCTTTTTGCATCACCCACCAAGTGCACCCAGGTCCTTGAGAAAAAGCAATCCCACAAATGGGTTTAGCTTTGCCTGAGGCAGGAGTAACCCAGACTGTCTTCCCTAACATATTTTTTATGTGCACTATAGGGACTTTATCCCCTTCTACAGTACGTAAAAATTCTGACTGGGCAGGGCCACCCCGATTGGCAGATCCTCTGGTGTTGACTAACCAGGTGGCTTTTGCTAAATGTGTGTCCCAATGTTTGAAGGTTCCACCCCCCATTGCTCTCAATGTAGTCTTTAACAGTCCATTGTATCGCTCAATTTTCCCAGAGGCTGGTGCATGATAGGGGATGTGATACACCCACTCAATGCCATGCTCTTTGGCCCAGGTGTCTATGAGGTTGTTTTGGAAATGAGTCCCGTTGTCTGACTCAATTCTCTCTGGGGTGCCATGTCGCCACAAGACCTGCTTTTCAAGGCCCAGGATAGTGTTCTGGGCGGTGGCATGGGGTACAGAATATGTTTCCAGCCATCCGGTGGTTGCTTCCACCGTTAGGAGCACATAGCGCTTCAATTGGTGAGTTTGTGGGAGTGTGATATAATCAATCTGCCAGGCTTCCCCAAATTTATATTTCAGCCATCGTCCTCCATACCACAGGGGCTTTAACTGTTTGGCTTGCTTAATTGCAGCACATGTTTCACATTCATGGATAACCTGTGCGATAGTGTCCATGGTCAAGTCCACCCCTCGGTCATGAGCCCATCTATATGTTACATCTCTTCCCTGATGGCCTGAAGCATCATGGGCCCATCGAGCCATAAATAGCTCACCCTCATGTTGCCAGTCCAGGTCCACCTGAGCCACTTCAATCTTGGCAGCCTGATCCACCTGTTGGTTATTTTGATGTTCTTCAGTGGCCCGACTCTTGGGTACGTGAGCATCTACGTGACGTACTTTTACAACCAGATTCTCTAGCCGGGACGCGATATCTTGCCACAGTGCGGCAGCCCAAATGGGTTTACCTCTGTGCTGCCAGTTGCTCTGCTTCCATTGCTGTAACCACCCCCACAGGGCATTTGCCACCATCCATGAGTCAGTACAGAGATAGAGCACTGGCCACTTTTCTCTTTCAGCAATGTCTAACGCTAGCTGGATGGCTTTCACCTCTGCAAACTGACTCGATTCACCTTCTCCTTCAGCAGTGTCTGCAACTAGTCGTGTAGGACTCCATACAGCAGCCTTCCACCTCCGATGTTTTCCCACAATGCGACAGGACCCATCAGTGAACAGAGCACATTGCCTCTCATTTTCTGGCAGTTTATTATACAGCGGGGCTTCTTCAGCACGCGTCACCTCCTCCTCTGGCGACATTCCAAAATCTTTGCCTTCTGGCCAGTCTGTGATCACTTCTAAAATTCCTGGGCGACTGGGGTTTCCTATGCGAGCCCGTTGTGTGATCAGTGCAATCCACTTACTCCACGTGGCATCAGTTGCGTGATGTGTAGAGGAGACCCTCCCTGTGAACATCCAGCCCAGCACTGGCTGTCGGGGTGCTAAGAGGAGCTGTGTTTCAGTACCAACCACTTCTGAGGCGGCTCGAACTCCTTCATATGCTGCCAATATCTCTTTCTCAGTTGGAGTATAGCGAGCCTCGGATCCTCAATATCCTCGACTCCAAAACCCCAGGGGTCAACCTTGGGTCTCCCCAGGTGCTTTCTGCCAGAGGCTCCAGGTAGGTCCATTCTCCCCGGCTGCAGTATAGAGCACATTTTTAACATCTTGTCCTGCCCGGACTGGTCCAAGGGCTACTGCATGAACGATCTCCCGTTTAATTTGTTCAAAGGCTTGTCGTTGCTCAGGCCCCCATTTAAAATCATTCTTCTTCCGGGTCACTTGATAGAGAGGGCTTACAATCAGACTGTAATTTGGAATATGCATTCTCCAAAAACCCACAACGCCTAAGAAAGCCTGTGTTTCCTTTTTATTAGTCAGTGGAGACATAGCTTCTATTTTGTTGATCACATCCATTGGGATCTGACGACGTCCATCTTGCCATTTTATTCCTAAAAACTGGATCTCCTGTGCAGGTCCCTTGACCTTACTTTCTTTTATGGCAAAACCGGCTTTCAGAAGGATTTCGATTATTTTCTTCCCTTTCTCAAAGACTTCTTCTGCCGTGTTGCCCCATACAATGATGTCATCAATGTATTGCAGATGTTCCGGAGCTTCACCTTTTTCCAGTGCTGTCTGGATTAGTCCATGGTAAATGGTGGGGCTGTGTTTCCACCCCTGGGGCAATTGATTCCAAGTGTACTGGACACTCCTCCAAGTAAAGGCAAATTGTGGACGACACTCTGCTGCCAGAGGGATTGAGAAAAACGCATTAGCAATGTCAGTTGTAGCATACCACTTGGCTGCCTTTGACTCTAGTTCATATTGAAGTTCTAGCATATCTGGAATGGCAGCACTTAGCGGTGGCGTAACTTCATTCAGGCCACGATAGTCAACTGTTAGTCTCCACTCCCCATTAGACTTTCGCACTGGCCTTATGGGACTATTAAAGGGTGAGCGAGTTTTGCTGATCACTCCTTGGCTCTCCAGTTGGTGAATCAACTTGTGGATGGGAATCAGAGAGTCTCGGTTGGTGCGATATTGCTGCCGGTGCACCGTCGTGGTAGCAATTGGCACTTGTTCTTCAACCCTCAGCAACCCCACAATCGAAGGGTCTTGAGAGAGACCAGGCAGGGTAGACAGCTGTTCAGTGCCCTCTGTCTCCAATGCAGCTATACCAAAAGCCCATCGATACCACTTCGGGTCCTTAAAATACCGTCTCCTGAGATAGTCTATGCCAAGGATACACGGAGCCTCCGGACCAGTCACAGTGGGGTGTTTCTGCCATTCATTCCCAGTTAGGCTTACTTCAGCTTCCAATACAGTTAACTCTTGGGATCCCTCTGTCACACCAGAAATATAGATGGGTTCTGCCCCTGTATAACTTGATGGCATTAGAGTACACTGTGCACCGGTGTCTACTAGAGCCTTATACTCCTGTGGGTCTAACGTGCCAGGCCATCGAATCCACACAGTCCAATAGACCCGGTTATCCCTTTCCTCCACCTGGCTGGAGGCAGGGCCCCTCTAATTCTGGCCAGAGTATCCGGTATTCACTTCTTGTAAAATTAGCTCAGAAGTCCCTTCAAGAAGATCGGAAATAAGATCAGCCCTTCTACTCTGTTTGGAAACCAGAGCGGCATTTTTCCTAGTAGAATCCCCTTTTGTGGTGGTTTTTCCTCGCAGCTCACGTACCTGTGCATTTAGGACCGAGGTGGGTTTTCCATCCCATTTCCTTGTGTCCTCTCCATGATTGCATAGGTAAAACCACAGGGCACCTCGCGGTGTGTACCTTCTATACTCTCTCTCTTGGGCAGAGGAGCGCTCACTCCTAATAGCTGAGACATTGGTCCTTACAGGTGGGGAGTAGGAAAATCCTTTTTGAACTGCTGGAAATCCTCGGACAGCTTCTCCACAGCCAAAATGCAGGCTTGTAGGGAGGAGGAGAGATTTTCTTCGTATTGACGGAGTTGGCGAGCCACTTCATCCACTGTCGGTGCCTCTTCGTCTTTCCAGGTCATTATTGCCAGTGAGTTGGCATAGGACGATGGTGCACTCCGTACAAATTTCCACCACATGGGTCGTGTGCATTGGACTTCGTCTGGATCTTTGGGTAATTGTGGGTTGTCCGGGTCATGATGAATCGTCTCTAGCACAGCTAATTCCCTCAGATATTGGATACCTTTTTCCATGGTGGTCCACTTGCTTGATTGACATATGATGTCTTTCTTAAAGGGGTACCTTTCCTTCATACTTGACAGGAGTCGCCTCCAGAGGCTGATGGCTTGTGTTCCTCTTCCAATTGCCTTGTCAATGCCACCTTCCCTGGCAAGCGATCCCAGCTGCTTGGCTTCCCTACCTTCTAATTCCAAGCTATTAGCCCCATTGTCCCAGCATCGGAGGAGCCAGGTGATAATATGCTCACCTATACGGCGGCCAAAATCTTTTCGCATATCCCGCAGCTCACTCAAGGATAGGGACCGGGTTATTACCTCTGGTTCTGCCTCTTCCTCCTGTTCCCATGATGACCCTGGTTCACCTTCATCCTTTGCTAAGCGAGCTGAATTTTTTGTATATTTCTTTTTCTGTACGGGGGCAACTGATACTGGTGCAGGTTGATCCGCTTGTTCAGTTGCAGTATCGCTCGCCAGGTTTTGGATAACCGCAGCATCTGTCGCCAAAGTTTGGGTAGCAGTGTCTGTCACCAAGGCTTGGGTTGCAGCAGTGCTCGTCGCTGGGGCTGGAGGGACCGCAGTGCCCGTTGCCAAGGTTTGGGTAGCTGCTGTGCTCATTGCCATGGCTGGAGGGGCTGCAGTGCCTGCTGCTGAGGTTTGGGTAGCCACAGTTCTTGTTGCCAGGGCTGGAGGGGTCACGGTGCCTGTCACCAAGGTCTGGGTGGCCGCAATGCTCGTCGCCGGGGCTGGAGGGGCCGCAGCGCCCATTGCCGAGGTTTGGGTGACCGCAGTGCTCATCGTTTTGTTGTTAGGTCCAGAGACCTTCTCTTCCCCTTGAGGGTGCTGAGTTGTGTCGAACAGGGCTCAGTAGGCATGGGCCAGGCCCCAGCACGTTGCAGTGATTTGTATCTCTCTGGAGCTGCCGGCGTGACAGCATACCTTTCCCAAATATTTTACTAGTTCTTCTGGATTCTGCACTTGTTCAGGGGTGAATTTCCAAACCACTGGAGGTACCCGCTTTTCTAGGTACTTGCCCATACTACCCCACACACCCTGCCACTCATAATTATCCAGCCTCGGGGCAGACCTCTGGGTGATCTTCTTAAATAGTTGTTTAACCTTAAACAAGAGCTGAACCACATTCAGGAGCATGCTAATTCCCAGCAGTAGGGCTAGGACCGTGCTGGTATCAACAACCCAAGGGTATTCAAATTTTTCAAAATTCTCAAACACCATTGTAACTGGACTGAAGGAGAAAGGAGAGGGGAAGAAAGGTATCCCACTCATAGACTGGTTTTCCAAGGAGGAAAGGTAAATGGTATAATTATTAATAGTTTCCCACAGATGGCTCCCGCAGTATAGAGGTGACAATGCTGAGTGCAAATACCGGATTAATCCCACAACTGATGACTTTATCATACCATAAACCAGTGTTATACAATACATCAAAGCGAAAACCTTAATCCACCTCCCACGGATGATAAGCAGCAGAAGAGGGACTACATACAGCAAGTGAGGTGATACATAACAGAACTTTAAAAACCAGAGCAACAACTCTAAGAACACATAAATCAACATAATGACCAGCGACTATTAGACCAATATAATGAATGCTTATAATAAATTTGTTTTAATGAGCTCTGGTCAGGTTTGTCGTTATCTCAACCCTTCGTGCCCCACGTTGGGCGCCAAAATGGACTGTCGTGGTTTAACCCCAGCCACCAACTAAGCACCACGCAGCCGCTTACTCACTCCCCCCCACCCAGTGGGATGGGGGAGAAAATGGAGAAAAAGAAGCAAAACCCACGGGTTGAGATAAGAACAGTTTAATAGAACAGAAAAGAAGAAACTAATAATGATAATGATAACACTAATAAAATGACAATGGCAATAATGAAAGGATTGGAATGTACAAATGATGCGCAGTGCGATTGCTCACCACCCACCGACCGGCACCCAGCTAGTCCCCGAGCGGCGATTCCCCGCCCCCACTCCCCAGTTCCTATACTAGATGGGACGTCCCATGGTATGGAATACCCTGTTGGGTTGGCCAGTTTGGGTCAGGTGCCCTGGCTGTGTCCTGTGCCAACTTCTTGTGCCCCTCCAGCTTTCTCACTGGCTGGGCATGAGAAGCTGAAAAATCCTTGACATTAGTCTAAACACTACTTAGCAACAACTGAAAACATCAGTGTTATCAACATTCTTCACATACTGAACTCAAAACATAGCACCGTACCAGCTACTAGGAAGACAGTTAACTCTATCCCAGCTGAAACCAGGACAGTGTGTTCAGATAATAAATCCTGTAGCTATTACTAATTGTGTTTTGGTAATTTTAAAAGAAAGTTCCCTGGAATTTTAGTTTGTGACTGAGGCTGGAATACAGAAAATAAGGGGCAATAATCACACTGGCAAGGCGGTTTCCGCTTTCCTTTGTCCGCTAGGTGCTAATTTCTGTTTGTAGCTAAAGGTTGCTCATAATAAGACAAAAGGATTGACTTTCTGTGCAGGAACATGCTACTGCACGGTCTGAACGGTCTTATTTAAATGAGCATCTAGGCATGTGAAGAATTATTCCCTGGCAGGAGAGCAGAGCTTCTGGAGAACCCTGGACTAGGAAAGAACATGTCAACAGTGCTTTGCCTTGCTACAGTATAAATACTGTATCTGTTTTCTGTGGACTGACTGATTTCTGGCTGGACTAGCCATGCAGATGTATGGCATCTCAGTGGCTTCATGACACTGCCTGCTGTGCAAACCCTGGAGCTGGTTTCCATTGAAAACTGAGTACAGCAACACAGTGAACATAAATGCAAATAGAAGTGAGAAATACAAATGGAAATGATAATTTTGGAGTGATCCTTCCCTAGATTTTTAAGGCTCTTGCTGTACTGCATTGGAATACCACTGGTATGCAGGAAATATTTTTAATATGTACTGGTTTTTCCTTGGTTAAAATGAATATTTAACCTAAGATGTTAAACTGTGTATGCAGACAAAGGGGAGTAAAGAGAAGGGGGACAAGGACAGGGAAAGGGGAGGAAAGAGAATCTCTGAGGAAGCTGAGGAGCTTTCCAGAGAACAAATAGTATCATCTACTTTGTGGGTAAACTGATTAGCTCTCTTCTAATCACATCTCAGCTGATGAACTTTATGATCTTCCTCTGTAAGAGGCTGTTCTATTTCATTCTTTAAGAAGATTAAGTGGGTAATCCCGAAGCTCCACAAAACCACCTGTTGTTTGAGCCCCTGTGTAATATGGCTTTTGAGGCAATCCTTTGACAGTTCAGTAGTAGGATTGTGTGTAGGCTCACTTGTTTGTGTGCCTGCTGATTTCCAGTCTGTATGTGCTGTGTGGCACAATGTGCTAGATTTCTAGCAGTGTAAGTAGCTGACAGTTGGGAAAACTGGGCCAAATCAACCTGTTGTCTCCCCTGCTGTCACCTCCTAAGGGACAGTTTCTCTCTGCAGGAACATTGCTTTCATTGCTATAATGGCATTTGCAGAGAGATTCTCTTCATCATCTGGCTGTTCCAGTGTTTGAAATGCACCATGTGTTTGTGAATACATCCACTTCATCAGGAAGGGTCCCTTGCAGCATGCCTAGAACAGAAATTCCTATTAAAAAAAAAAAAAAAAAAAAGACAAAAAAGATAAATGCATTGGAAAGAGAAAGAGGTAAAACCAGGAAAGCCAGTCCTGGTTTTCAAAGCAGGTTGAGCTTTAACCAACAATCATGCCAGAACTGGGTCAAAATCCTTGTTCTACATAATCTGCTGGGACACAATGGCAGCTGTTCTGGCTGGGATGTATTCCTGTAAACCACACTGTCTGACCATCCTACTCAAATGTCACTCACTACAAGTGAAATTCCTAAATTTAAACCCACAACCTTCACTCCAGAGGAATGTAGGAACTCTTATTTCCGAGCAGTTCAGAATCCTGCAATGATAGAACATATTTGTAAGATGCGAGTTAAATATTCTGGATTTCCTGCTTTTCGGCTCTGCCAATATTAAGGCCACAATCCAACAATATGTTAAGCCTGTGCTGAATTCTAAGCAGCTTAATGATCTGATGGTAGTAGCCAGTAGTGTGGCTCTTTGTCTGCTTTGATTTAAACACTTCCTTAAATGCATTGCTGACTTTGACCTTCTCTACCACAGCTTAGTATATTATGATTAAAAATGAATAAGTTCATTTGTTGTCATCCACAAAACTGTCTCTGTCAATCCATTAATGTAAGGTTCTTATCAGTATGTTTATTCTTCCCTATCTTCCCCCTTAATGAAGCCTGTGAGGGGGGAAAAATAATTTTCAAGTTATAAATCTTATTATAAATGGTAGAGGTATTTCAGTCAAAGCTCTTATACTAAGAATGTCTTGCACTTTGTGACTTTTCCTCTGAAAATATAGGCCAGACATTGATGCTCTTGAAGTAGTTCTCTGATGTCTTGCTTACACATCTGCCTTTCTGTCCTACTCTGAGTCCAGCAACCCTAAATCAGTGTGTTTCAGTCAAAAGGTTTTCCAGCACCAGGGGAATACATCCTGGGAGTAATAGTTGCACACTGCTCATGTCTTCCCTTTGAGCCGTGGTGACAGGTAGAGCTACAGCTATTTGCTGCAGTTTGATTACAAACACAAGATTTTGTGAACTGTGGGTGCCGACAAAATCCTGCATCAACTTGTCAGTGCTTCTCTGACTGTGGAAGTCTGCTTTAAAAAAAAAAAAAAAATTAAAAAAATTGTAAACATATGGCCATTGTGTTTGATTAATCTGTTCTTTCACATTCCCTTGCAAGGAATGAAGGGGTCGCCAGACTTAAGCATAGATAAGTCACTTCTGGTTGCCCTTCAGTTTGATCTCTAGTAATCACCATTAATGTTGTGTGCAGCTTAATTGAATATTTTATATTACAAAATGGATCAGTATGATTAGCACTTATCATGCTAGTAATGGCTGAGCAGAAGAAGAATCATCTGAAAAATGTTTTTGACAGGATGTCTTCAGTGGCAGAGTGAGGGACTAAAACAAAAGATTACTGTTGTGAGAATTGATTTGATCAGTGCTAAAGGTAGATGGAAAATGGATTAATCACCCCATTCCTGACACTGCAGTGCAGATAGGGTTAATTACAGGAGTATTGTTTCACAGTGCTCTTCTGGCTGAGGAAGCTTAGGGTAACCACCTCTAGGAATATGCTTTGATTGACAGTTTATTCATCAAGGCATTGATTGTTTCCTGCCATTCAACTTGAAGATACCTTGTTGAGTAAAGAAGCATCTAATTAAAATTCCTTTGTGATGTGGTTCCCCTGAAAAGTCATGAAACCAACAGTTGAGATAGCAGGAGAGTTTAAAAATTCTGTTATCCAGGATTTTAAAGTACCAGTTTTGCGTGATCAATTTAGAAATGCAGTTCTGGGGTTTTGTCCTTCAATGTAGTTACCTAGGTGTAGCTGTCCTGTGAAGTCTCAAGGCGGGAACATGCTGCTGCTTTCTTTTTGGTTTTTGGCTAATGGCTTTTTGTTTTCTAATGACAACTTGCCAGGGGAGAGCAGTGATAAACCTGACTGTCTCTCAAGATGAAGAGTAAACAAACCAGATTTGTTTACTCCAGTTTTGGTTGAAGAGGTAAACTTGAATTTTTGATGGCTCCTTTTCTTCCCCAGAAATTCACCCAAAGCTTACGAGTGGAAGGAAGCTTAGCTGTTGTAGTGCTCTGAAGGGTATAGGCTGTGATATAGGAAGACAGCTATTTCTCTTGTAGCAGTTGTGTGAACAGCAGCATTTGTGAAATGTTAATAAACACTGAAAACTCTCCCACTCTAACAAGTCAGCATGCTATAGCTCAACCTTGTGGTTGCTCCCATTGTGCACTGGACTGCTAGTAATTTCGTGTCCAATATTCTCTGTAAGCCCAATACTCTCTGTATTGTGGATGTGTCTTCCCGTGTTACTCAGAAAAGAATTACAATAACTGTTTCCCAGCCTTCCTATCTCCCCAAGTAAGTGTTTAACTAGGCTGTTACAGGGGTAGTAAAATCCCAAATGTTTTGTATGAAGAGGGTGTTTAAAGCATAAATTAATGCTGAGCAAGCACAACTTTTTATCGTTTATTAGTCTGTATTGCTCATCTTGTAATCTCCTGTAAGTCAGTAAATAAAATCTCTTCCTAGTAAGAACTCTAAATTGTATCTTGAAGAATTGCACAATGGTTGAGTGGCATTATATTCCAAAGTACTGAGATACAGCTATGACACCCTCACAGGAGAGCAAAAGAGCTGTTGCATATATAAAGAGCACTAAAGAAAAGTTGACTTTTTTCCCCATGAATTACTAGTTCCTATTCTTTAGCTGGCAATGGCCGTATTTTTCATTGCAATGAAATAAAAGGATACAGACCCATGAGAACAAAAGTGATTGTAACTGTATTTACTACAGATATTTGCACATTCCAGATGATAAAAGGCTCAAATGAGACTTCTTTTAGATCAGTATAAAAGGATTTTTCAATATTGTGGTCATTAATTCTGGATTTTACATAAAATACTCAGAAGTCAAGCTATTTTTCTTCATGTCTAGGTATTTCTAGAAGTTGGCTGCTGCTTCATTGAAGCGTTTATTGGAAATGAGGGGGAAATAAGAGCTATATGGCTTGAGACAGTAAGAAAAGTCTAAAAGTCACCTCTTGCAGAAGCAAGACATGGACAGATGAAGAAAATAAATTACTGGTTACTTTATTTCTCATTAAAGTATTTGGCTGTGGAGAATCTGTACTCTTTAGCTGGACCATTTTTGAATTTTTTGTTGTAATACTTTCATGAATGAGGATGAATGTTGACCACAAACTGCAATCCTAGCTGTACAGGGGCTCTGGTACAAAGCAGCAGATACAGCCACCTTCACTGACAGGCAATGCTGTGCACACACCTGCTGTTAAGTCTTCTTTTGCCCAAAAAAGATGTAGAAATCCTCCCTTGGAGGGTAAACAAGATAGAGCAGAACAAGTCATAGAAAGATCTGGAGTTATCAGAGTATCTAGAAGTACTTTCTTTTAATTTACTATTTTCTTAATGGAAGATGGACTTCAGTCACAAATGTGGCAAACAAATAATTTCACTACATCTGGGAACAATGTGAATAATTCTGCGCTGTGACTTATGTGCCATTGAAAGCAATTTTGGTTTAATCAGAAATCATAGTAAATATGTAGTTAAAAAGTTCTCAAAATGTATGGGTTAAAAATGTCAAATAGTATTGGTTGGTAACAGCTTCATTTGTCTACTTCTGTACTTGGAGTTGGATGGCAGGGCACAATCACATGTACAGCTCAGTGATTTATAGAACTGAGAGCAGACACTAATGAGAAAAAGCTTTTAAAATAAAGACTTCTATTATATCATTTCTGTAGCTATGCCCATAAAGGTAAAAAAAAGAAGAGACTGAACAGATAGTTTCTAGCCCTGAACTTGGAAGTGTCCAAGCTTATACCCTTATGGACATAAGAATTATAGAAGGAAAGAGTTGATAATAAATTTGGAGGAAAGCTATATCTTGTTAAGTGGCACTTCAAAACTGGTATTAATTGTAAAAGCTCGTGTCAAACTTGCCTTTTCCCTCCCTCAACTAATAAGGAGCTTGGTTTTCAGCTAGTATTTGGTTTATTTTGTGTTTTAGATGAACAAATACACTTGCATACACTATAGGGGCATTGGTCAGGGAGAAGCATATGTTATTTAATACAACACAGGCAGCAAAGTTTTTAATAAATAATTTATCTAAAGTATTTTTGTGGCTGTGAAGGCAATGCCCAGCTCTGACCAGTACAAATGAATGCAGCAATGTTGATAGTGAAAGAACGGGGCTGTCTTGCATCTGCTCTAGAGTTAATATAGCCCATCATCTGAGCTGCAGCGTCAGCTCTCGCTCCTGTCTAGTAGTTGGGTGGCATAGTGGTGTAGTAACATGGGCACTGGAAGCTGGTACCCAGGTCTGCACACAAGTGGGAAGCAACTGCAGAGGGAATATTTCTGCCTGCTTGTCCCAGGTTGTGTGGACCTTCTGCCATGCCTGTCATGCTGGGTGGGAGCTGGATATGAACCATACCAGATGTCTGTGCTGCCATCAGCAGCTGTGTCTCTATCAAAAAGTTCTGCTTATGCTTTTGAGCTGGAAAAGGTTTTGCTAATGACAAAAGGAAAAGTGAAGAAGCAAAAAATTATAAATAACACCTCTAGTAGACAACTGCAGCAAGCCAGATCTTGCGGGAGAATCAGGTGATCTATTGACTAGGTACTTTCATGTACAGATACATACCCAATTCTTTAATCTCCATTTACCAAGGCATGTAATGGTATTGTGTTGGGTTAACCCTGGCTAGATGCCAGGTGCCCACCAAAGCCATTCTATCACTCCCCCTCCTCAAATGAACAGGGGAGAGAAAATATAACAAAGGGCTCATGGGTCGAGATAAGGACAGGGAGAGATCACTCAACCAATTACTGTCATGGGCAAAACAGACTCAACGAGGGGAAAGTTAACTTAATTTATTACCAATCAACCAGAGCAGGGTAATGAGAAATAAAACCAAATCTCAAAACACCTTCCCTCCACCCTTCCCTTCTTGCCGGGCACAACTTCACTCTCAGATTCTCTACCTACCCCCCCCCCAGCGGCACAGGGGGACGGGGAATGGGGTTACGGTCAGTTCATCACACGTTGTCTCTGCCGCTTCATCCTCTTCGGGGCAGGACTCATCACACTCTTCCCCTGCTCCAGCGTGGGGTCCCTCCCATGGGAGAGAGTCCTCCACAAACTTCTCCAACGTGGGTCCTTCCCACGGGCTGCAGTTCTTCACGAACTGCTCCAGCATGGGTCCCATCCACGGCATGCAGTCCTTCAGGCACAGATTGCTCCAGCGTGGGTCCCCCATTGGGTCACAAGTCCTGCCAGCAAACCTGCTCCCGTGTGGGCTCCTGTCTCCATGGGGCCGCAGGTCCTGCCAGGAGCTTGCTCCAGTGTGGGCTTCCCACGGGGTCACAGCCTCCTTCGGGCACCCACCTGCTATGGCATGGGGTCCTCCATGGGCTGCAGGTGGATATCTGCTCCACCGTGGACCTCCATGGGCTGCAGGGGGACAGCCTGCCTCACCATGGTCTTCACCACGGGCTGCAGGGGAATCTCTGCTCCGGCGCCTGGAGCACCTCCTCCCCCTCCTTCTTCACTGACCTGGGGGTCTGCAGGGCTGTTTCTCTCACATGTTCTCACTCCTCTCTCCAGCTGCCATTTCTGTGTCCGCTGCAGTTTTTTTTCCCTTCTTAAATATGTTATCACAGAGATGCTACCACTATTGCTGATGGGCTTGGCCTTGGCCAGCAGTGGGTTCGTCTTGGAGCCGACTGGTATTGGCTCTGTTGGACACAGGGGAAGCTTCTAGCAGCTTCTCACAGAAGCCACCCCTGTAACCCCCCCCACTACCAAAACCTTGCCACGCAAACCCATTACAGCTATATATGTTTTTCTGCTGACTGACGTCTAGCAACTGACTGTAATACTGTACAGTTATCAGATAACTGTTCCTAAGAGTATTGCTGGGCACACTATGCATTTAATGTGGTTTCTGTAAGTAATGCTGCAAACATTATATTGCTATCCCAACTGCTAGCTCAAAGCAGGGCCAGCTTGGGGTCCCTTTCCAAGAGGGGCTTGAATGATGGTAGGTAAATATCTCTGTATTACAGAAACCAAATAAGCTTCTACCATACTTTCTTCCAAATTCTACAAAAACAAACCAAAAAAGAAGAGCCGTGTTCAAGACTGGTGGACTCTGGAACATGGATTTTAGTTGGGAAGGAATAAGAGAGGGTTTTTTGCTTTTTTAATTGCTTTTAGCAGCAGTATTGGGTAGGAAGCTATCTGAGAAACTGTAGTAAACCTCTTCCTAAACGAGGAATAGGAGAGACTTATAAACCTAGCTCCTATCTGTGGCTTTACGGTAGGAATCGGAGGAATTACTGGAAAGCCTATAGGGTGGATGGCTTTCCATTTGGCTTAAAGCTTCCTGTCGCTAGAAGCTCTGTAGTAGGAAGAAGACTTGGCCCAGTTATGTATCTTGATGACCCACCTGGGAAAGACCTTGCCTGACTCCCCAGGTAGATTCTCTGGGGAGATTACGGCTGAGGAGAGAAACAGCCAAGTCTTTTGCCCAGGAGCCTGAGCCAGGCTGGAGGCCGGTGCTGACTGCTGTGCAGCATAGCGTGCTGAATGACTGCTTGTCAGCTAGTAAAACCATTGCCACCTTCAGATATCCAAAGGTATAGTAAGCTTTATTTTGGCACTGTATTTCTGAGGCAAGTCGTTAGGAAGGATGGTCAGAAACTGCCTTTCAAAGCTATCATGTGAGGAGGAGCTACTGCATTCCCAAGTATAACCTCTAAATTTTCTGAACCTCAGGAGCTACTTCAGCCATGGGGACTATTTTGTGTGGCATAAGGCCTGGTGCGATTCCTTTGTATAAAGTACAATGGGTGGGCTTTTACAAGGAGTGTTTGTAGAAATAGGGATATTAATATACCTGTTAGTTCACATACATGATGAATTAAAAGTTATGCTAATTATAAAGCAATTTATCTTTCTTATTTAGAAATCCTCATTCCTAAGCAATAGTGAGTCTTAGAGCAAGCTACCAGGGGACTTCTTTCTTTTCAGTTAATTAATAAAAAATGCAGTATTTCCAGAATGTATGTTCTTTGCTTGGCTTTTGTTAGATTAATAATTTAGCAAATATAGTTGACTGTGTTTAATGCAACTTTCTCCTCTGCCACTTTAAAATGTTGTTCTGATATGTAAAAGAAAAATCACTTTTATTTGTGTTTTCATGAAATTAATTCCATTTTCCCCCACTTCAGGATGATCTGACGCTGCAGCAAAATGCAGTGGGGAGAGGCTTGAGCAGCCAGGTTACTCAAGCATTGCTCTCAGGTTTGAATGGCCAATGCAAATTAATTGCTTTTCATAGCTTACGTCTTTGCAAGTACTTTGCATATCACCATAAACTTTAACTGAAGAAAACTTGGCGACAGTGCCGTGGAAAAACAGGCAGTAGGTAGGTCTGGATGGACTTGCTCTAGAAGTAATCATGAGACATGAGAACAGCTGGGGAAGCAGAGCCTGCTCTTGCTTTGCCTGTCTCCACACAGACACAACAGAACTACAGCGTTTCATGGGCTGGCATCTACTCTTTCGCTGCTGTGTATACAGCATGGGGTCGGGGTGGTTCCAGGTATTAGTGCACTGACAGGTAGAGGCATCTGTGGCTCTCGCTGGATTCTTCTGGCCTGCTGCCCTTGCCCTCTTCCCAAACGGTGCTCCTTTGCTGTGTGCTGATACCATGAGCTGCATAAAAGAGGGAAAGTCCGTAGCTGGTCCAGTCACTGCCACGGAGGCTATGAAGGGTTGCTATGTGCCATTGTGTCTGTCAGCAGGTGACCCTCCCTTACATGCCTGATGGACTCCAGAGGAGATCATGTCACCAAAAAGATAAGGAAGGATATGGCCATCCACCCACCAGCAGCTGGGCTGAATTAAACATTATGTTAAATGGGTCTACTTCTTTCTGCTTGAAATTAGAAACAAACAGTAAGCAAGAGAATAACATGGTGGCTACTTCTAGCATTAGCAGAGGATACCTTTTCTTTTTCCCTAGAGACGGTCCAGCACATGATCTGCTGCTGTGGGCTGTATGCTCAGCAGCCAAAAATTGTCGCTTGGGGAACAGGTATTAAGTATTTTTCCCTAATTCTCCAGAAGTCCTACTGGAAACTAAACCTGGAGTTACACTGCCTCATATGTAAATTATATGTTAAGTAGTTCAAATGTTCAGTCCAAAAATAAAAACCCTCACCCTTTCACAACTGCAATACAGAGCAGAATAGTCAGATAAAAATAATTTATGATAGTAATTATGGTATAAACCAACTTGTCAGCAGCTAGTTGTTTAAATTCCTTCTTCCCCACTCCAAGCTTCTCGAACCTGTAGGGAAATCACTGTAAGAAATACACCTTCTGCCTGCTATATTCATCAGAAATAGGATGCTGTATGTGAACACTTAACGGTGTAATGAAAAAAGGATCTCATTTGCAATGATCTGAAGTATCCAGAGGTCAACCAGTGTTCTGATAACTAAGCTTAATCTTTACTGGCAACATCTAATATTAATTACTAATGCTCACACCTTTCACCGTTAAAATCTGAACATTTATGCACATAATTATGAGTCATCTAATGGCTCAACAGTTTTAAATTTTTTTCACTGTGTGCATTTCATTTTGTTTAACCATGGAAGAACTGGACTTCTATTTATTATGGGCAAAGGTGATTCAGAATAAATCCTGATGGTCTGAGTTACTCCTGAGTTTTTGCATTTAATGAATGAAAGCCCTTTCTGTGCTCCCTGTGTGGGAAGGGGGGATCTGACAGTAGGAGAGCTGATATCACCACTAGTGGAAGCAACAGCATGGCAGGGTGGGGCAGGTATGTGTTGCTTAGCTCTTTTTGCATCAGGAACCCTTTGCCAGCAGGGAAGTACCAGTACCCTCACAGTGCATCCTTGTTTTAAGTACAGCTGTGGCCTTGGCCTGACTGCCTTACCACAGATAGACTCATAGAGTCATTTAGGTTGGAAAAGACCTTCAAGATCATCGAGTCCAACCATCAACCATGCCCACTAAACCATGTCCTGAAGTGCCTTGTCTATGTACTTTTTGAATACCTCCAGGGATGATGAGTCCACCACTTCCCTGGGCAGCCTGTGCCAATGCCTGACAATGCTTTCAGTGAAGAAATTTTTCCTAATATCCAATCTAAACCTCCCCTGCCGCAACTTGGTCATTTCCTCTTGTGCTATCTCCAGCCACCTGACAGAAGAGACCAGCACCCACCTCACTACAACCCCTCTTCAGGTAGCTGTAGAGAGCGATAAGGTCTCTCCTCAGCCTCCTTTTCTCCAGACTAAACAGCCCCAGCTCCCTCAGCCGCTCCTCATAAGACTTGTGCTCCAGGCCCCTCACCAACTTGGTTGCCCTTCTCTGGACATGCTCCAACACCTCAATGTCTTTCCTGTAGCGAGGGGCCCAAAACTGAACACAGTACTCGAGGTGCAGCCTCACCAGTGCCGAGTACAGGGGAACAATCACCTCCCTGCTCCTGCTGGCCACACTATTTCTGATAGAGGCCAGGATGCCGTTGGCCTTCTTGGCCACCTGGGCACACTGCTGGCTCATATTCAGCCGGCTGTCAACCAGCACCCCCAGGTCTTCTTCTGCCAGTCAGCTCTCCTGCTAGTTCCCCAAGCCTGTAGTGCTGCATAGGGTTGCTGTGACCCAAGTGCAGGACCTGGCACTTGGCTTTGTTGAACTTCATACAATTGGCCTCAGCCCATCGATCCAGCCTGTCCAGATCCCTCTGTAGAGCCTCCCTACCCTCAAGCAGATCGACCCTGCCTCCCAACTTGGTGTCATCTGCAAACTTGCTGAGGGTGCACTCGATCCGCTCATCCAGATCATTGATAAAGATATTAAACAGAACTGGCCCCAATACTGAGCCCTGAGGAACACCACTTGTGACCTGCCGCCAACTGGATTTCACCCCATTCACCACAACCCTCTGGGCTCGTCCATCCAGCCAGTTTTTTACCCAGCGAAGAGTACACTTGTCTAAGCCATGAGATGCCAGCTTCTCAAGGAGTATGCCATGAAAGACAGTGTCAAAGGCCTTCCTGAAGTCAGGGAAGATAACATCCACAGCCTTTCCCTCATCCACTAGGCGGGTCACCTGGTCATAGAAGGAGATCAGGTTGGTCAAGCAGGACCTGCCTTTCATGAACCCATGCTGACTGGGCCTGATCCCCTGGTTGTCCTGCACATGCCATGTGAGCGCACTCAAAATGAACCATTCCATAATCTTCCCTGGTACCGAGGTCAGGCTGACAGGCCTGTAGTTCCCTGGATCCTCCCTTTGACCCTTCTTGTAAATGGGCATCACACTGGCAAGCCTCCAAATGAAGAGCAGCTCCAATGTGCAGTATTAGCTGTTCAGATAAGTGTGCAAGATCCCTGGTATTACTGGCTTTACACCAGGGGTTTCTGCAGACAAGATAGAGTCAATAGATGATCAGACATCCCTTTGCCCACCTATCTGTTGATATATCCAGGCAAGCTGAAGTCTGTATGGTAGATGCAGATGGTGCACTCAGAAAACAAGCATGATTTGGTTGAGTTCTTCCTCATTACACAACAACCTCACAGAGGAGCTGCTGTGGTCTGGTACTTGTTGGACTTTAGACGAAATGCTCAGTCTCGTGGGACAAGCACACATGCTAACTGGGATAATGGATTTATTGCTGCACAACCAGAAAGTGGTCACCAACTCATTTCACGTAAGCTACTGGACAGACACCAACTGGATAGAATGGCATGAACTTGGTTGGGGATTTAAGAAAAAAAAAAACACCAAACCAAACCAGTCTGTAGCCATTGAGAAACAAAGCATGAATGAAATGCTGGCCACTGAAGGAGGCTAGTGGAGGACGGTACAAGGCCCCAAGGGAATTCCTTATAGGAGAACAGTTATTGCAACAGACCTTGGAGATGGTAGGGAGATGCTCAGCAGCAGGGAGAGGGTGGAAAGTGTAGATGAACAGTCTTTGGTAGGGTTGTGACTATTAAATAGCAACTGCTGCCTTTGCTTGCTCATCTGCCTTGTTTCTTCACTTTGACTCAGCATGAATAGTAGCTTAATAACTACTTGCATACAGGTAGTCCCCTGAAGCTGGACTACCGTCAGGCTGGGGAAGTTGTGAGAAATTCTGGACTCCTGAATGCAACAATGGCTCTATCCTCAGGTGATCAAGCTTGGTCACTGCCCCCCTGTAGCTACTCACTCCTGCTCTCAGTGCCAAGGGGCGATTTTCTCCTCATCAGTTCTCTGACACTTTTCAGTCTTTAAGATAGTTTTGTAAAACACAGATGTTATTGGAGAGTCACATGTAAGCTGTCTGGAACTCAGGTGCTTGTGCATGGAGACTGCTTGACAGGGGGAGAAATTCTTTGTAGTCCTTACACCTGCAATAGTGAACAGGAAATGGTCTGATAGTTAAAGCAGATGGTTTCTCAGCAAAAGCCTTCTGTGGCTTGTATTCTCTGTAATTTTTTTAGTGAGACAAACCAGCTTTCCTGATAGGACAGCTTCATTGCTGTGCCTTGTAGAAACATGCTGCCGCTTATACTAATTTTACCTTGTAAGAACATAATTTTGAGAGCACGCTGGTAAAGCAAAAAAGTCAACATTGCTATGATTTGAAAGATGCTTCGTTTTGGACATAAATGGTTGCCAATAGAGGGAAGTAATTTATAAAAGCTATGCAGAGAATAATAACATTTAAATAAAGATAGACATGTTCCTGCTTCTCCTGATTTTTACGTATGCACACCATGAGCCAATGCAGTTACTAAGAGTACTCCCCAGAAGGGCTGTTCTACATCTACATGATTTGTAAATGACAACAGTGAGGGCGAAAAATAATAAAGACAAACTTATTCCAGAAGACTGCACAAACAGGATTTAGAGTCTGAAAACGGTACATGGAAATGAATGCAGAGCACTAGTGTTACTAAAGGCCAGAGGCTGCTGCTAGTGGAGGGTTATGGCGATGGGAGCTGTAAAAGCGGGCTGGTCTTACTGGGGGGTGGGGGAGTGGGGCTAGCAGGTGGTGACACATCTCACCTTGGTCTGTGCAGGTGAAGAGAAAGAGGGATGCTTCTGCCTTTCCTCTGAAGGCAGGAGCATACTGGTTCATGCTGTCTTTTCCTCTAACTGGTGTATCACAGATCTGTGTAAATCTGAGATGGAAAAATGATAATCGGTTTCTTTTAGGCTATACTGACTTCCATTCAGTATATCCAAAGGCTACAGATTAGAGCCTGAGTAGACATTGAAGTCTATCTTCTTACAGTGCCAAACAGTGCCTGTTTTTGCTGGGAAAGGTTCACAATGGTACCTGATTAGATTCATGTTTTGTCCTTAGAGTTCTCCTTTTGGAGTGATCTGAGCTCCCTGAAGGTCAAAGTACAGGAACTAAACCTAATATTTATAATCATCCATGATTATTCAGGAACAATCTCTGGAAATAGATTTGTTAATTATCTGCCTTCACCATATTCATTTTTGGGGCAGAATAAGGATTCTGAAATAATTGTGCATCCGTCATTCACATTTAAGCTCTACGTGACTAAACTAATTCATTTTAATTGCATATGTTTACATGGTCTCTTATTTTGGGTAGGAGTTTAAGGTGAAATCTAATCTGCTCTGTTAGGGCTATATAGAATCCAAAGATAACGCAGTTAATGGGGTCAACTCTTTTTCACTTTTAAGACTGCATATTTGAAATCAGTTCAAGAATTTCAATGATGGCAAACAAAAATTCAATTAGAGCTGTGTGGTTCTTTTCTCCACAATGTCAGTTAACCCTGCACATGGGAAGCATTCAGTATAACCATGTGTAGAAGCTAAGCGTTGGCTTCTCTGTGCTCAGAACTGACTAAGAAAGGACTGAATTGCAATCTACACAGTTTCAGACACTTTAAAATTTTTTTCAATGCCACAACACTGGCAATAAAGACAACTAATTTGGTCCAGTGCTTAATCTGTTTCTGGTGCAGATATATAGTAAGAAAGGACAACTACATGAAATGCTATAGTTAATCTCCAAGCAAAGTATGGTCTTGTAGCCATACCTACTTGTAAAAGAAGCCATGGGGTCTAATCATTAGAGGCCTGGATAAGAGCTCTGGACACCCATATTCTAACAAGAAAGTTTGTTAGGTATATTTTATGACCCTCTAAAAAGGAGGAATAATGGTGTTGAGCTGTTAGTATCTCAGAGCTTTTTATATGTAATTGGATAACACCTGGAAGGCAAAAGACAACCTGCATATAGCAATGATCAATTAAGTATTATTTTGAGTATTACAACTGGGAAGGAAAGCCAAATATTCTGACCTTGAGGATCAATGCATCATTTTTATAGGATTGTGCTAATAGCTGTAGTGTGTCAATTACCTTAAGTAACTTTTCTATCTTAAATATAATCAAACACTTAACTGTAAGCACCTCTTCTGGAGCAGTTAATCTGTTGGAATGGTTTTTCAGCCTGATTTGTTTCATATTCTCTCTGTTAGCCCACCATCTCATTATTGACCTTTCCATATTGTTAGTTACTCCTTTTTTCTTAATCTTTGTCAAATTATATTTGATTTCCAATAGCCTCCAAGAACTTTGGGGCCAGAAGAGCTCCTTGGGAGGAATGTGGTTCTCCCGAGACTGAGAACCTCAGAGTGAGACCTTGCCAGCACTCATCTGTCTGTAGGACTCAAAGTGGATGTTCCTGTCCTGAAGAAGCACATTGTCTCCTGCTTTGGGGTCAGGGTCACTGCTTCTCTGTGCAGCCACTGGGGCTGACAGTGCAACGTCACCTGGTCTCGCATCTCACCTGGAAGTATCTTGGCCTGGAGCAAGCCCTGACCCTTCCGAGGAGGATCAGTTCTCTCCCTTGCACCCAGGGTCTGTCCTTGCACAGCAGTCAGAAGGTCACATCCTCTGCCTGCTCACACTGAGGCTTTTTAGGCAGAACAGTACTTGCACATGCTGTTGACATGACAATAAGCTAGATAATGCCCCCACAAAGGGACAGAGTTTGTAGAAGGAAAAAACCCTGATGTGCGGTGAATGCTGAGGGTCAAATATTTCCGCAAACTTCTTTGGCATTAAAGCCCTGTGAGGACATTTGTAACCACGCTTGACTACTCTGAATAAAGAGGTAGGAAAAAGAGAACTGGTCCTGATTTAAAGGGAGACAGTGTATTCAAGAACATTAATGCAGAGAGACTGAAAATGGGCATTTGAAATAAGTGTAGCATCCACATAAAAGCATATACCTCTGAGGAATTGCTTGTGCCTTTCCTCACATTTTTTTGTTCACCATTTAAGCAAAATAAACCTACCCCAAAATTCTGAAAGCAATGATTTTTCTCAAGGCACACTGCAGTTCAGTTTCTCAGGACACTTCCTTCAGTTACTTGATCCTGCAGTAGGGCTCTAAATGACAAATTGATGACATCATAATAATTTTTCTTATGTAATAAATGGTGAAGCCATTAACACAGGACTATATGACTTAACTGCAGACCAAAGACAATGAACAGCTGGTTTCTCAAAGAAAAAAGCTCTTATTCAAACCCATATATCTTCAATAATAACAGGGGAAATACAGAAAACTACTGTCAAAGTAAATTGCATTTTGTATGGATGCCATCTACTTTCAAGTTTGCCCCAGCATGATAATCCTTCTTTATTCAGTGGTGTTGCCCTTTTGTCTTTAGAGACCTTTAGTGAAGTCGTCTTTTATATTTCATGTATCATTAAAGTGATTTAAATGATAAGGGAAGTGGTAGGCCTGACATTTATTTTTAATTATTAGCATAAATAAAGAGGCATCTATATTCCACGCCTGCTGCAATTATAAAAATATATTTTCTTCATTTATAAAACAAATTATGTGCTTCAGGGAGTCAACCAGAGAGATGAGAGGCAGTTCTTTTTGGTAATCTCTAAATATTCTCAATGTTTATTGGATCTGACCACAAAGGACTGACAATGTGGTTTTGATGGCACTCAATTCATGGCTTCTGTGCAGTTTCTGGGAAGGGTATCTGCATAGTATTGAAAACAGAACTGTGGAAGAAAAATATTCCAGAAGTGTTTTATCACAGCCTCATATCTACACTGCTTGGCAGTGTAGCCTTGGATATTGTATCTCTTCTGAAAAGAGTAGTTTAGTGAGAAATGCTATGTTGGTCACCAAAAAGTTAAACTAGAACAAACAGAAAGCCCCTTCAGCCATTTAGACATCATCTAGAAAGTACTTCAGTTTAAATTTTGGATCACTTTAAAGATGGATAGTCATATGAATTCAAAAAGCTGAGCTACATTTTGCTGAGCATTGCTTTGCATTTTTCATTCCATTTGTATGTGTGAGTAGTCAGCATTACTTATACAATGTATACATAATTACATTTAAAAAAATACAATAATTGCAATTAATCTAATCTGAAACTCCATTTGTCAAAGTACTCTGCTTTAGTAGTTTATACTCCTTTCTCACGCAGGCTGTCCTATTTCTTTTTTCTTACCAAAAAGTCTATCTTGGAATAGTAATGGTATTTTAACACTCTTGGCAAGACTGGCTATAGCACAACAGCAGAATCAGCTGGTTACAACTAAATCATTCCTCTTTAAACTATAGTGCAGTAGGTTAGACAGTCTCATCTAACAAGGCTGAGAGAAGCTTTTTGTCCTTTCCTGTGTTTGGTGGAAGACAGAAACTATCTAGTGTTAGGAAGCTATTTCCTAAGCTCTTCCTCCTGTTCAACAATTAACTGACTTCAATGAATTGTGGTATACTGTAGTACAAGTGAAGATGATGACTTTCTTTTGGATGTTTTGTATCTGGAGATTTCTTGTGATCCCCTTAGACATAAGGGAGCTAAACTCTAAGTCTGCTGAGGTCCATGTAGCTCTTAGCCTCTGCTGAGGCTTCTCCATCTTACAGCATGTCACAGCTCTTCAGACTTACAAAGGTTTTCATGGTACTGGCTGTCTAATTTGACATATTTGCCTCTCCTGACACACCTAGATTGCCTCTAGCATTCGGCTGAATGGAAGGTGTTAGCTGAATACCTATTGATAAAATAAGATATGATGGTAACTTGGTAATTTAGTGTAAATTCATAAAGTTGTTGTTTAAAAGTTTAAGTAATTAGTTAAAAGCTTTTTGATTAATGGTAGCTAACAGCTTGTATGTATGAATATTATAGTGCTAAGTGGCTGGATTCCAGGTGAAGTGATTGATTGTGTTCTGGGGGTGCACATATGTTCCTGGGTGCATATAAATTATTATTAGTCATGCAGTTTCAGTAATAGGATTATTTTCAGTGATATCTCTTCCATTTTAATGTCTTTGCTTTTCAGTCTGATTCTAGACATCCAAGACTGCCCTATCTTGCATCACTCCCTTTGTAGTTATTCCCTTGTTTTCCTCATGTAAGTGTCATACCTCGGGGACAATAACAAGAAGAATGAGAAGAAAATGTATTTTGATGTCTTGATGAAAACAGCAATTTAAGCAAACCCACAGCAACTTTACATTTTAAGCAAGTAAAAGGTCGTCTTTGTTGTAATAAGACAATTTGGCTTTTAGGATAATGTTTTCACAAATGCTCAACAGCCACATAGGTAAAAGTATTTAGATGTCTGTCTTCCATTTGCTTCAATTGGAGATAGGAGTCTTGGCTATATGGTGAAAGAAACTGGTCTCTAAACTCCTCACAAAATTTGTACCTCAGGATGTAGACCTCTGTATCACTTGACATTCTGTGAAATTTATGTTCTTTTGTTACAAAAATGTTTCTTGAAATTTTATTTCAAGGCCACAAACATAACTGCATGGGCTTAGTTTACCAAGTGTGTTGCAGGTGCTCTGGCTCTTTTGCTAGCACAGATAGGCCACCTGACATCTCTGGCTCCTACCAAGAGATCTGTGTGAACACTAAGCTTCTAGGACATGGCCAGAGCCAAAGAGTTTGACTGAGACTTTGCTGCATGGTGATAGACATCACCTTGACCCACTGGGGGTTTTGACATTTAATGTAAAATGGAACAAACTATGAGGGGAGCAATTTAATACCAAGCCAGCACAGGACAGAGGGAATGCAAAAGTGGCATCAGTTCAGTTTTGGCCCCAACCTCTGACTTAGACAATAGCTCTTTGGCTGCAACCCACACACAAAGAGCTATGTAACATATTGTCCTGAAAAACAAACCAAATGTGCTAGACTGACAGCAGTTGCTGTGGAGTGCTCAATTGTCTTGATGCAACCAAAAAGGCAGCAACCAGGCATATCTTCCGCCATTGCCTATGTCCATGAACCTCACCCAGGATTTGCCAAATGCATTTTTAGAGATAAAGGTGTCCTCGTGTCCTTTCAGGATTTGGCCTCTATGCTCAGATTGGAATTTTGTGAGGAGGATGCCTGTCTCCCACAGCCCACACTGGGACCATTCACTCATTTCACACAGGGCGCAGAGCAGCTGTCAGATGGTAACTGCTTTCATTCACGAACCCTCTCCCTCTGCTATTTGCACGTTACTGTCATTTCTGCCTCTCTTCTCACATGCAGCATATCTCCTTCTAGATGTTCAGAGCAGTTTCTGCATGCAGATCTGGAGTAGGTTTGCTATCAGAAATCAATATTTTAAATGATGTTTTCGCCAGAAGATTATTATCATTGTAAAATCAAAATATTTTGCAATTCTTGAAAGCTCAAAGAATATTCTGTGTATGAGCTGACAGGAAACCATAATCAAATTGTCAAGCAATTGCTCCTACTGTGGCAAAGTGAGAATGTTAGATTACATGTGTCAGCATGTGAAGATAAAGACTGCATAGTGAACAGCACACTGAAGGCTTGATAGGAGATGGGAAGTTTATCACTGTACACTGTAACCTATTGTAGACAATTCTGCTACCTCAGCAGTCCTCAGTTTGCATTAAAAACCTTTATGATCAATAAAATGCCTCAGTTTTGTCATTTGGAAAAGACATTTTAAATTTTCTACCAACTTTATTTGGTCAATTAAACTGAAGACTAATTGCTATTCCAAAGGGTTAAGTAATAAAAGATGTGGAATACAAATATACGTACACTAGTTGTTTACTTACTCCAATATTATTATCACTGCTCTAATCTCTTCAAACAGGCACCCAAATGCATGCTGCTGTGATTATTTGAGTAAGAAAAATGGCTCATTTATTCAACATATGCATTGGCTGCTAGTCTGGGTTTTTAGATGTTTAAAGATTTATGTTCAAATTTTTTTTCTCTGGTTTTCCTGTACTTTTACCTATTCTTCTGTAAACTCTTCAATCTTCCTGTTCTCTATGGCTGCTCTGCACAGTGGATGCTCACTGAAACATCTCACCAAAGTGTTTGGTTCTGAGCTTGGGGGCTGTAACTCGAAACCTGCTGAGAACTTGAACTCACATTAAATTCAGTCAGAATTAATGACTCATCACCTCACAAGATCAGGCTTGTGGGGCATGTTCTCAAGCAGCCCAATCATTCCTGTAGCTCTTTCTCTTGTAGAGGTAGGATCAGAAAAGGGATTTGCAGGAGTGAAATTTAAAAGGTTTTTAACTCTGATAACCAGATTGTCATTCAGGCTGGTTACTTAACTGCAGCTCAGAACAGGCACTTAATGCCAGTTAAATAAATTCAATCATTTTAGAAAAGTACGGTATTTAGCTACTTAACTAGTACAGCCTTCTTTGACCCTGAAATCGCTTGCAATTCCCTAACAAATTGTAAAAGGAAAAAAATAGTGATATGTGATGGGAAGGAGAAAATAAATAGTATACAGTCAGAATTAGGTCACCAATGGTAGACTAAACTGGTATTGTACGTTGATAAGGTGACTGACAAAGGGAGTGCACTATATGCCATCATTTCGGTTAGCAGGAAAATATTTGAAAGGGTATTCTTTAAAAGTATACAGATGACAATACAATGGAGAATCACATATACATGAGGACTGGAAGCATCATGCGTGTTTAATGTCAAGAAAAGAAAAAATGGATAAATTGTGAATGTTTAGAATGATTTAGAAATACGTTTCTAATCTTCCTGGAGGCAGGGCCTCGAGCATCCTTCCAGCAAGACTAATAAGTGGGAAATCGAGCCATATGGCTGCAGGTGAAAGCAGAGAGGGGCTGAATATGGAGGCAGGACCTTTCCTCTGACTTCCACTAGAAAGGGCAAAGCAGCTGGGCTTGGCTGTGCCTCTGCTTTCCTGTTAGTGGGTGCAGCAGGTGGACTGTCACCTTCATACCAAAAAGGAAGGTAGATCTACTTTTAAACTGGAAATTAGTCAGCTAGTGAGACAATCATGTAAGATGGGGCTGGGACTAGACTGAGTGTCCAATGACTCAGTTCCAGTTCTTTAATCTTACGTACTTTATCCTAAAGAACACATTATTTCTCAGAACTATTATATGTCTGGTGTATGCATTTAGTCACAGTTTGAAGGGCAACGTCTGTGCTTTTGTAATCAGTATAGCTCCTCTGCTGCGTTAGAGTGTACCATTCAGAGAACATGTGCTGTGGAGCAGTTGGGCCTAGGCTTGTACATTTATTTAGTACCTACCAGGTGAACTGTCTAACTCTTTAAATTTGAATTCTTTTGCTGCTTATGGGGGGGTCACATGCATTTATAGTGGAGTCCTATCCCCACTAAAGCAGTAGGAAGACTACAGATGAATGATAGTAACCTCTTGATCAGGAGAAAATATTCTTTTTCAGGGTCTTGAAGGCTTATCAGATGTTAGAGACTGACACTCAGGGGAACAGAAAGAGTGAAGCTGTGACTGGTCCAAGATCTGAGTGGAGTGCTAGGGGAAAAAAATCACTTCCACTCTAAGCTACTAGTTCTTCTAACTGAGCACTTCAGTGTCTCCTCTCTCCTTGATCCCTCTCCATGAAAACACTCTTTTCCTACAGCCAGCAGCAAGGTATATCTCCTCAATATAAGTGATTTGACAATGTTGTTGAAAAAGGTATGTTTCAGCATGTAGAAAAATGATCATATATGCAGAGTATTCTAGAAGAAGATTGAAGTTTTAAGTATAAAATGAAAGTTAAGAAAACCTTGTGGACTGAAATCTTGCTGTTGATTCAAGTCCAGTACACACTAGTGCTAGTGGTTTGAAACCTTTGTTTACTAGCAGTCTGCAGGTCTTCTCATTAGTCAATTACTATTCATTGTCAATCATTGTCTCCTCATCCCAAAGGCTTATCAATTCTATTCCACTGAGCAAATGCATCCCTTAAGTGAAAATTTGTTGATCATCTTAGCTGACAACTAAGCAAGCAGCTGATCACCTTTTTGTCACCTGTGCCTAAGCAATGAATCCTCACCGGCCACTTCCTTTGTGTGGCCACAACAGGAGCTGCAAATGAGTAGGAATTAAGTAATTATTACTGTTGCTTTAACTCTTGGGTTGAAACTGCTTACTTGTGGTTTATTTTTGCACAGCTCTCCGAACTGCTTAGCTAAAAAGGCATTTAAAATATTTGTTGTATTGCTGGGAAGGATAGCCTGCCAAGGGCTATTATGATGATAAAATAAATGACAATGACTGTACTTTGCCAACAGAATATTGGACCACAACCTTTTCCTTCAGCAGTTTCCGCAGTCGCTATCTGAATGGAAGATGGGCAATAATGTTGGGGTGAAATCCCTTAGGTTCAGCATTCTCCCTTGGCTGGCTTTCCTCTTTCCTTAGAGGACCTTAAGCACATATCTTCCTGAAAAGAATCTTATACAGGACCCTTCTTCATCTTCCTGCCTCCTTCAATTTCTTTGGTAATGAGCAGAATTGTAGCATTAGAAGAATGTCTTTGTAGTAGCATTCAAGGAAGAGTCTTTGTTGTCATACGTCTTAATAATTTATCATGCTCTTGATGAGAATTCTGAAAGATCAGTACATAGGAGTAAACAGGCTCAGGGAGACAGCCCTTTGATGCTGACACTGTTAATTTTGCAGCAACTGAATTGGTCTTCTGTCATTACAACTTAGGACGCATAATTGCAAGATCATCATTTTGGGGAAGTTACTACTGCCAAATATTTCACAAAATGACTGTGTATTAATTAAGCAGTTTAAAACAGAAACAACACCTTTCCCTACTAACACAGAAGGGAGGAAAAACCTGTAGTGTGGAGACCTTAAAACATTTATAAATGGGGAGAAGAGTGAATTGCAATCTCTTTTCTAAAATTAGAAGGAGAGTTTTTTTTGGAATATAACCAAGCCATTAGATATGGGCAGACTAGTTCAGATAAAAATAAAATTAAACTGAACCTGTGTTAATATTAAAAAATAGTGAAGGCTTGAGAAACTGATAATCATTTTTACATATCTCCATATCTCCTGGGGTTAGTAAGGACTAGAAAGCATGGAAATGTGCCATAAATAAGATAATTCTGGAGAGGGAAATGGTTTATTGATCTAAGCTTAGGGATTTGGGAGTCTCCATGACAATAATTTTTTTTTGTGGTCTTAGGTGCTTTTTGTCCTCTCTTTCAGCTTCTGCACAGGTAATTTGGATACTCAGTTGTGTGTGTGTGTGTGTTTAGGGTTTGGGGAGGTTTTGTTTGCGTGTGTTTCCACCCTTCCCCCCCAAGACTGTTTAGAGAGAGCTTTCTGTATGCAATGTGCTTTTTTCATGGTCTTGTCTGCTATAGTGTTTACAAACAGCTATGGTAGGGAACCATATGGAAGAACAGCATCCCAGAATCAGCTCATGGAGAAAGAAATGCCTGCAGTTGCCTTTGAACCTGGCTGCCTTTGGGAATGGTGCACTTTGTAATGCCCTTTGTCAGTGGTAGAAAGAAGGTAGTGGTTCTTAATTCCCTCTGGCACATTCCTTACCAGAAGTGACAGCAGAACTGAGTGATCTGTGAAAATGGAGAGCATGAAATCTGTGAATTCTACCAAGTTTGTGCTCAAATGCAATGAGAACAACAAAAATGGCTGCTGGATGTTAATTGGTGTCTACTTCTACTATATTGGCATACTCTTCTTAGTTACTACAGACTTCTTGCTGCTGGCTAAAAATCCATTTGGGAGAGACCAGACAATTGTAGCTGGGGAGATAAAACTACAGCATTATGGAATATTTCAGGGAATTCGAGGAAATGAAACCAAAATCCCCAGCGTCAACCCTTTGAGTATAAAAGAAGGTTGATTTATTTATTCCTATCAGAGAAAGCTAGAGGTTAGATTTTGGTCTAAGATGCAGTGGTAGAAGCCAGGAATCACTTTATAAAAATGAATGGGGTTACAGAAGTGTAACTAACAAAATCTAACCTTGTGGCTGTGGTGACTTGAGCTCTGCTTGTGGAGTTATGTTTACTCTTAGAACAATACATGTTCAAGTATTTGCCTCATTATCTCTGAACCGGCTTTGATTCTACAGTAGGTAGATATCTAGGTACAGCCAGATGTGTCTGTTGATCAATTTTGACTACACTCCCCTACTCAGATCAGCTTAGTGCCTAAAGGCAGGAGAAGCCTGGTCCATAAATCTGCTTCCTTTGTAATCCCAAGTCCTTGTTCCAAGAGCACTGATTGCCTGCTAACGTTTCTGGTATGAGGACAGCAGTAAAGACAGCTATTACAGAGGAAATGGAACCAAGCACAGCTAAGAAAAAAGCTAATTAAAAATGAAGGCATTGAGGAGCCTGGAAGATGTAATGGTCTTGGAAAACATTTTGATCCTAGAACAAAGGGTATCTTCTGAAAGGTTTTCTTAAAAGCATTGTCAGTGTAAGTTCCTTCTGTTTTGTAGACACCTCTTTCTGTTTTGCCTATCTGTCACAAAACTGTTGGTCACTGTGTAATTGTTGCTGTCTTATCTTGTCCATCTGGATGTTTTCTCTTCTTCAAAATGATTTTAATTGTTTCTGTAGCATAGCTATCCTATGGACCTCCTTTGTTGCATTCTCTAAGAACTCTTCCCCAGTGCTGAACCAGGGTTGAAGCTATCCATTATGGACCAAACACAATGTAGCTTCATAAACAGCATTATCAAAGAAGCACTTTGTGTGATTTCAAGTACCCACTTTACTAACATGTGGCTATTCTCAAGAGTAATAAAGGCTGCATTTAATTATCAGTGAACAATTCAAGGGCCAGGGTCTAGACTCAGTTGTGCTAGGATAAATGTAGAGGACCACCACAGAAGTCAGTTGTTGTTATGGCTTTGTATGGGTGAACTGAGATCAAAATGTTTTCTCTGTATCACAAATAGGGCACTCCCAGGCCTAATATATAGATTATATTTGTGAAGCACTTATCTTACCACCAAATAGAAGAAATAAGTATTTAACAACCTTACAGAAATGAAAGTGGGATTTAGTAATTTTTTAAGATATTGACATTTTTTGTCAATTTCCAGTTGTTCGTCCTTTTTCTATAACACTATTGCTTGCAGCTTCCCATTTTATTTGAGGAAAAAAAGATGAAAAAGAGGAGTAATATCTTCTAGCATTTTTATAGTAACAGTTATGGTAATTTTAGAAAATTGTCATGCCAGTCAGTGTGTTAAGGTAATTTGAAAGCATTACAACAAGATGGAAAAAAAAAAAAACTTTTATGCTGATCGTGGCTGATTTACCAGCAGTGGAAGCCTGGGTTTTCATTACTGTTAGTGTAACAGCCCTGCTGTTACACCTGCCTCACTACTTCACAAATAAAACATGACAGGCTCTTTGAAAGAAAATTGAGAGATTTAAAAGAGGGGATATAGCCCAGTATAACTTCTGGTTTTGGGACACTCCTGACTGAGCCCCCACTGCTGAGATCAGAGCCTGACCTGTCTTGAGCAATGAGCCACGTTATTTAGTTGAAGAGGACTGAACGCAAAAAGATTAAGGATATTTTGTCAAAAATCATGCAGGAGTCTGTGCCAGAGTGTAAAATGTGCTTTTTGTCCTTCGAGAGCCTGGGATATGTTGTGATGCTGCTGAGGCATGCTTCTGGCATGCACCCTGGGTGAGGCAGTGTCCCCTGCCATTTTGTGCCCTGCTCCTCCTGCCTTCCCAGGGCCTGGCCCTCCTCTCCTCTCCCTTCCTCTCCCTCCCATCTCAGTGTGGGCAGAAAGATGTGGTTCTCTTGAGCTGAAGAGAAGAAAATGTCGCTTTTTTGCCTTCAGTGTTTTAGTGACTTTAATGAGCGTACAAATTATAGGAGAAGGGCTGGAGCTGGCTGAGGGGGAGAGGTTGCTGTGGGATTGCCCTGGGATGCTGAGGTGGCACACGGGGCTGTGTTCTCAGCCAGGAGCTTTGCTGAGGAAGAACAAGCCCTGCCCCCCCTGCCCCATTCCAGCCCGGGAAGCAAGGAGACCTCAGCACCTCAGAAGTCACTGAACCACAAAGGCTGATCAGTTCAGATGTGCTTTCAGCCCAGGTGACTTCTCTCGAGGGTGGTTTGTGGAGCCACCTCTGCCTTGACCCCATTTTCCAGAAGGGTGTGATGGGGGTGACGATGCGGCAGGGAGAGCAGAAAGGGGCCATTGGCTAAGAAATTCAGGTAAGGGCTTTGGGGATTTGCAGGGGATGTCCTCAGGAAATGAGCTGTTCCTGAGCCAAAGCTTCCTTACTGAGGTGAGGACTAACTGCTCCTCCCTTGTGAGTGCCTGCCTCTGGGTTGATGCCAGCTTCTCTTTGCCTGTAGGATTTAACCTAGTCAACAGGCTCAAGCTCCCAACCCGTGGCTGTCTCTCAGAGGACAAAGGGGTTGGCTTTGCCCATCCTGTTTAGCAGGCCAAACGCAGAAACCGTTGAAGGAGGCTGGCACCTGGGGTGCCGTCCGCCTATGAAGGAGCGGATGCGTAAGCCGAGGGAGCGTATGTCCGCAGAGCCTTTTCACACCCACACAGGGAGTGGTGAGGAAGGAGAAACAGGAGCAGCCTGTTGAAAAGTTAAAGCTTAAAGCATCCTTAGCAGGAGAGTGGGAGTGAATACTGTTTAATCTCTCAGTTTTACCACTCTCTCAGGAGACATGAGTGGAGGAGTGAGGAAAGTACATCATGACCTACCCTGTAACATGGCAAAGAAATGTACTCTCTTTTTTTACTGCACCATTGCCAAGGAGCACCAGTTATTGACTTGCACTCTGTTGTAGTTGGGCACTGTACAAACACAGCAAAACCCCTGTAAGCTTGTTGGGATGGGGGCTGTCTTTGTAAGCCAGGGAGTACAGACCCCTTCTTTTGTGCTCTGACAAGTTGGTTTTCCCACAAGTCAAACAAAATTTCCATAAAAATCAGAAACAGGTGCCTGTTTCAAATGTTTTGCAAGTAGTACCTGGCCTGCCCTGTCTTCTCGGAATGTTTGCACCACGTGTGTGCCCAGGGGGCTCAGCATCGTTTTCCACAGTGATTTACCCATTGGGCTTAGCTGAGGTTCCTGTGGATTTACAGCAAATAACTAGGCAAAGCATTCTCTGAGAATTGGAGAGGGTTTTGTATCTTGTTACAGATCCCTAGATTTATGCACAGTTATTCAAAAAAGGTGAAGGTTCTTGATGAAGTAAACATTAGCATACACTGTTCTCGTAATACAATGATAGCAATTCACTGCTGCCTTTCCCATAGCTTCTGATACAAAGAAGAGATGAATATAGGGTCTATTCCACCTAATCTTTGCTCTGAATGACATTTTAGGTGTGTGTGTCTACACCACACAGAGTAACACAATTCCCTGTGCTCTTTGAAGCATAGAGAGCCATCCACACTGTGCAGGACATTATCATGTAGAAATGGTTTTTCAGGTCTCAAAAGCAATGTGTTCCCCTTGGTACTGTGCAGCTGGTAGCTTCCAGTGTTGGTAATGGTCTAATTGTTGTCCGAGTTGTTCCCTGCTGTGTGGTGTTGATTTGTCCTGTGGGGCTTCCATGAATGACTTTTGTCAGGGATTTTGCAAAGATCCAACAAAGGAGTTTGAGTTGGTGTACATAGTGCTTATGAACTTAGCAGAACACCCCTACTACATTAGCGCTTATAGTACATGTTTCCTAGTGGAGTTTGGTAATTCTTAACTGCTTCTTTCACAGCCCGTTTGCTATATATGAGGGCTTTGGTGGATACCATTTCACAGCACCTGTTAGGAAGTGACCTGACAAAATATCAGCTCTTGAAAGATCCTTATATTTAGCAGCTGGAAATACCTACTTGTTAAGGTGCTCATTGTTTTATTGGCTAATCAGGAATTTCACTGTCTTCCAGTATTTTTTTATTTAAAATAAATACAATTTTTTTTTTGCATCTCCAAGGAGAAAACGTATCTTTGTGTAGTTGAAAACATCATGTCCTTTACTATCTGGAAACTTCTGAGTGTGTAGGCTCATCCTGATGCTGAAGAATAAAAGCGTATGAATTATATTACCTTGATATACAGGTGTACCGATACCTCTCAAAGTCTCTTTTTAGGCCTTGAAACTTTTCAGGGAACAAAGCATGAAGCACAAAATAAGTGTTACAGTCCATTCTTTCTCCTGCACTGTATATAGAATTTTCCTTAGCATGAGTACAGATGTGTCTGCACTTGCTCCTCAGGATACAGCAGACCTGTTGACAGAGTCATTTTCAAACTGAGGTCAGTGCAGTTTGCTCCCCTGCAAGTAGAGGCGCACAAAGGCTGTTTATGCTGCGAGTCAAGTGGAAGCCATGCATTTGTGCTACCTGAGACCACATCTATCTTAGCTCAGACCTGATGCTGCACTGACTGCAGCCCTGCCCACTCCCCCCTGCGCCCATTTTAGAGTGCAGTCAGACTGAGTACATTGTGAGAGTGTGGAAAATATTTGTATAGAGTCACTGCTTTGTAAGGGCCTTTTCATAGCAAAAACCTTAACTCTTTCAAGGAACAGTCTGTCTCTTGGTGACCCAACAGTGACTGTGCCACACTGTGCCTTAGGTGTGTTAGCTTTGTCCTGCCACAGCCCTCCATGGACTGCTGCAGCCTGCCTCGTCTCTGCAGCTCTGTGACTTCTCCCTGAGCTGCTGCAGCAGTGTTTGCCCCTTGCTCTTGCGCTGCCTTTCTCCTGGCTGTGTACCTGCAAACCCAATACTGGAGGCTGACAGGTCTCCTGGGAAGTGATCACTACCAGCAGGAGACTTGTCTCTCACTGCCCACCCCCTTTTTCCTGACAGTTGGCTGTAGCTCTTGGTTTACAGCATGGGACCCAATGATACACATGTGTAAAGACTACAAACTAGCTGCTGTGCAGCACCTCCCCCTGATTAACATGTGCTCCAGTCAGTGCAAACAGCATCATAAGCAGGAGCAACCTGTTGGGAGTTTGATCAGGTCCTGATGAAAACAAGGTAGTTATTGTGGGAGACGTATTGGGGGTAGGCAACCTGCTGCACTCGCAAGGATGCCGAGGGTAGGATGCTCATCTTCCCCCCACAACTGGCCACTGGAGAGAGATTCAATTTCCCTTTTTTCTTTGTCCTTTTGTACTTTTTTCACCAAATAACTTTAACTGTTAGAGTCAATGTATGCCATTAGGTAAGGCCCCTACTAATAAATCTTTGTGCATGTGTGAGCCTTTCTCAACATCCTTTGTGCTACAATTAGCACGTTAGGACCCAATATCAGTTGGAGTCTTTGGTTGTGGTAGTAATGCAGTAATACAATATCATAGACCTCATTTGTAATGGCTGTCAGGTGTTACTGTAGCACCACATAACCTCTTCTGGAAGGATGGGAGACCTGAGAATTTTACAAATAAACTGAAGAGGAAAAACTGCAACTTGTATTTATTTATAGTTAGGATGCTTCGCCAGTAGACACTTCAGATAGAGCAATAAGCTTTCAGCTTCCATGTAACTATGCACAGCAGGTCACCCAGTTGGTCTGTCTGGATTTAGATGAGAAAGGAGATTCTTGTCAGTAATCCAAAGAATGCTTTATGGACCAGGTTTTTAAAAGAAAAGTCATTATCCACAATATGAGCCAGACATCCTTTAAAAGCTCATCCCCAGTTTAGGCACCAAAACAAAGTGACCATATTCAACTAAAAAGCTCAGTGGGGTGTGTGTGTGCAGAGTCCTGATCTCTGTGGCACTGCTGGGGCGACAGTAGGGGAGTTGCTTCTGTGGATCTAGCAATCATGAAAGTGTATAAATATGACCTTGGCATATTGAAAATCTGTTCACAGCTGAGGGTGCTGAGCCCTTGAAAATAACCCCCTGGGCTCTTATGAAAGCCTGGTCCTGCATCTGTTCGATCTGGAAGTGCTGGGAGCAAGCTCTTGCTATGCAGATTTGTATTCCTTGTTGAATTAGTTTAGAATTGGTTATCATATTTTGTAATTATGCTGTGTATGCTGTTATAAGCATAAGTACATTTGGGGGAGTAAGAAAATTATTATTCATCTGTTAATACACTATTACAAATCTCTCTGGTGTATTTTGCATCATTCTCTGTTTCATTTGAAGCATGTATCTTTTCCACAGTAAATAATAGTTCAGTTGACTAAATGATGGGAGAAAGTTTGCTCTCTGTCAGTGGAGCAGTTTTTATTAAGACAGTGGTTCTTCTACACTTTTCACTTTGTCTAACTTCAGAGAAGTAAGTAAGAAATAATTAGTTAGAAGTAGATTGCATCTGAGAGCATTTTTACCCCACCCCCCCCGGCCCAAGTCCTTGGCTTTACTTCCTTGTGATGTTGATAAAAGCTCTGCTCAAAACTCCCTTTCAGCTGCAACAGGTTGTGAGGTCACTGCAGGGCCCAAGGGTCCTTTGTGGCAGACTGTGGTCTGCCTTTAACTGATTTATTATATTTAACTTAGCTCGTTACTTCCTTTGTAACAACACAAAAATTCTGGGATGTTGGGAGGAGTTCCTAAGAGCACAAGCCTGTGCTGGGGGGAACGTAGGCAAGCTAATAGCTTAGCTGATGTCATGCACAAAAGTCATTGGTATAATCGAGAACAAGGATGAGCCTTGCAATCAATTCTCTCTTCAATGCTTTCCAGAATGAAAGCCCATTTATGCAGACAGTGGGTTTGTGCCATGAATATAGACAGTAAAACACTTGGTGATCCTCTGGATGAAAGAGTTCAACCCCTATATGGAACTGTGGTTGTTATTAATGATACACTTTACCCATTGTTATAAATAATTTGTGGTTTTGCTGAAACAGTACTTTGACTCATTGCAAACCATAACGCACTTTCGATATGTACTTTCAAGACTTCAGCTGTAACCTTTACAAACTTTTAATTTTGTTCTGTAGATTCTTATAATTATGTTGATAAACAATTTAGATGTAAACTGTCACATACAGCCTATATGGTGTGCATTACTTCTCAGTTTCTATTGCATTCTTGAATAATTTGCCTCAATATAGCCAGTACAGTAATCGAGCAGAACTTTCTGCTATGCTATCTCTGATTTGCAGTAAGATAAACACTGGGAGTCAGATTCTGTTCTGTCACAGCTTTGGCCTCTCTGGATTTATCCTAATGGAGAATATCATCCTCTCTATGCAGAAGTACATTAACATGATCACGTTTTTTATCTCTGGATATTCATTAACCTAAGGGAATATCCTAAACTTGTCCTATGGTGAACCTTTTAATACCTGGAGAAACAGAAGGAGTATTTAGAGTGCGACATCTGTCTAATAAATAATTACTCATTCCTCTTGATGCCTGGAGTTCAAAGATTAGGTCACCCAGCTTAACCAGTGATAACCTGCCATCCACTAAATCCAAAGACTTTTTCTTTTTGAGACCCCTTTCACTCATAACCTGTATCTCTCTATAATAGACACCCCTCATCTCCATTAACAACTTCTGTATATCTCATGGATAGCCTTTGTTGTCTGAAAGTTATGTATAGTCTTTCCTGTTTTGTGAATTGTTTTTGTTGTAAAGAATAGAAATAACATTGCTCCCCATGTCTGTAGTTCTTTACTGAAGAGGGAAGACTGTCAGTGGAATAAGCGTACAGTCCCATCTCTCTCTTTTTAAAGAAAAATGCGTGGTAAAAGGTGGGTGACTTGGTTACTTAGCAGTATATCTGGTCCTGCCTGGCATGTGGAAAGAGCTTTTTCTCTCAGAATCTTAGGCCCTTTACAAATGCTGGTCAGTGTCATTAACTCCATTTTACACACAGGAATATGATAGACAGAGGTTAGTTATGACTTCTTTTAAAAGTGATTTCTGATGTTTGGATGCCTCAGTCTTGCTGTAAGTGATTGAAAAATGACCTCTTCCAGGAAATCCCACAGAGTTTTGTGCTCTTGCCTGCATCTTCTGCATTTCTAGGTCTTGGACTAATCTTTCTAAGTATTTCACTGTTTGAAAGGGGTTTCTTATAGGCTATTATTACTGGGTGGTACTTGCAAAAATCTTTCTTGTGGTTTTCGTAGGATAGGGAGAGACTTCATCTTAGTTTTCAGGCAGTAAAATATGAAGAACAAAAAATAAAAATAATAGTTTGGATTTAGTGTTTCACAAATAGAGATTCACATCATAGTGTGGATTTAATGTTGACATACCCCAGGGGCACTTGTAGAAGGCAGTGAAACTCCTGGAGTGTGGTGTGGATTCAGGCTTTTACTGACCCAGCACAGAATAAGTAATAAGTCCATTTGCTGTCATTTCAAAAAGAGAAAACAAGAAGTGAAGGAAACCAAAATACCAATCAAAATGGAAACAGAAGTATTTCTGACAGGCAAGAAACAGACCCATGATTTAATTCATAATCAGCCCTGGAAATGCAAGGATCTAATCCCCAGGCCTGCCTTGCTTGTTACGGTGTTTGGTTTCAAATGCACAACATAAGTTTTCTCTGCCACTGCCTTTACATGTGATTTTGACATCTGCTGTCAAAACGTTGCTATAATACTTTATCATTATTTGTGTGGTAATTCTGGTATCTTTCCAAAGGATACCATGATGGAAACTTCTTTTTCTACTCTTGAATTCCATAGCATTTCCAATCTTTTTTCTAAGTGGTTACAATTAGCTTGGAAAAACATCTGCTATGAATTTTAGAGCATGTTTTGTTTGACTTATAGCATTATTATAATATTATTTTAGTTGCCTAAAAATAAAATACCCATTGCTGTTACTACATAAAAATCTTGCAACAATTTAAGTTTCAACTTAATAATTTCAGATAACACTGACAAATGCTTGAGGCAAGTGTGTCCTGATATGCTTTCACTGCTGGCAAAAAAGGAGAGGAAAAAAAATGCTATCTGCAGTTATTACCTTGCTGGGAAACAGGCTTGAGGAATGAGGAGTTCTATGAACACCTGCAGCAACACTTGGTATTTCTCATATACTCAAAGTTAGCAGCCACACAAAGTCCTTTTGCATAGGAGACACATCCTCCAGTGAACTAGACAAGAACTATAGACATCTTCCAATAATGATAGATAGGGTGTATCTCCACAAGTGATTTACTGTACAACATACATAGTTTATAGATATGAATCCTCGTCACATCTACATGCGTGGTTCTGTGCAGCATGCTAATGAGTACCGAGTGGCTTGTGAAATGGTCTCTCTCAAACTGGTTCCTGAAGTGCTCCAGTATCATGAAGGCTCTTGAACTTCTATCTTTCATTTAGGGACTTCCACGTTGGAGACTGTATGGATATGGACTGTATGGATATAACAACTAATTTGTAAAAAATGTTTATAAATGTATATTCGCTATTTCCCTATAGTTATTTCAGGAATCTGGACTGACTAGTTCACTTGTAATCTATTAAGTAAAGAAAGCATTATTTTTATTTTTTTTTAAATAGTCAAGATAGAAATCTAGAAGCTTCATAGCACCACTTTAAAACAGGCAAAATAGATCCTATGGGTGCATTCATAGTGTTAAACAGCATTTAACAAGGCATCTTCTATTAAAGTCATAGGTTGCTGCCTGGAAAAAAAAAAAAGCAGCAAGAGTGCAATGGAAAAGAAAATAAATCAAACAAACACAAACTGAATCTTAGCTATGAATCTGGCCTTAGGCAATTTGGCACTGGTTTGCACCCTTGCAGAGCAGCTGCATTGCAGAGGAGATGCTCTCTGATGGGAGGGTGGCTTTACAAGGCTGTTCAAGGCTCTGCTGCAGCGCTCTGCCAAATGAGTTTCTTCTGCCCAGGGACAGGTGCTGAATCATGTCTCTCTTGGTCAAACAGGAGCCATCTGCTTCTGTACCAGTGCTGTCCTTCCCTGGTGGAGATGTTGGCCTCTCCCGTGCGATGGAGGGGCTGCAGGATAATTGCGATTCTGGACCTAAGAAGAGGGATCAATGACTGGGCAGTGAGTCTAATCCAGTATTCTAAGTAACTTAAATTTTTCTGTTAGCACAGTGAAGTTGTCACTCCTTTCACTAACCAGCTCAAATGAGATGATGATTCTGGAGCCACTGGCATGATATCTAAACCTTTGTGGAACAACTTATTTTTAACCAGCATTCTTGATGTTGTCTAAACTTAGGAATTTGAGCAATAAGTAGTGTGTTAGGAGCAACAGTTAAACAGGATGATAATGTCAGGCTTATAATAATAAAGGAGGAGAAATCCCACCTGCCTGGGAGTCTAGGTTGTTCCTACAGCTCCCCCCAAAAGATGAAGTAGCTTATATTCAATTCTCAGTGGTAATGAAGTGCAGTAAGCCAGCAAAACATAGGTCCTGTGTGGCTTCATGTTTAGTGGTGTTGTCTGAAACTGTCCTGCTTTAGTTCCTTAAAGATGTAAACATGACTTGTACTCAGATACTTTTGTGACTGAAGTTTTAAACTGAGGCTATAATTCTGCAGAAAGGGTGTTTTGGGGGAAGGTGGTTGACTGTGGCCTAAAATAAATGGCTGGTCCCAGACTCCCCAGAGCAGCTTGCTTTCCTTGGACAGTGCAGGACAGCAGCACGCTAAGCTTCAAATACTGACAAATGTTTTTGAAGTGCTACTAGCTATATTAAAACTGCAAATGCTTACAGTAGCCCCATTTCAGCCACTTACCTGCAGTTTTCCTGTAGTCATTATTTGTTCCCATTATTTTCCTGTAGCTCAGCAATTCTCTGCCATGAAAATGGTGCACAGAAATAATATTGACAAAAAGGGGAGAATAGATTGAAAACATATATAGATGTAAACGTTTATGCATCCCATATTAGCTATTACCATAGAACATGCCAATTAAACTAGTCTGCATTGATTACTGCTATACAATTACTTGAAAAAATTGCAAAACAGCTACTCAATCTGTAAAGAGCACTGAAAAACAAATGCAGGAAAATATTCTGGTACAGTAAAGTATATGTTTAGTTTTAAGCATGTTTAAACATTCTCGCTGAATATCTTAGGACTCACCCATATAAATGCTTTACTAAATTATGACCTGAAGCTCTCCAGCTACCCGGAGATAAGAGTAAAAATAAGAAGTGCCTTTAATAAGATAAATATTTTAAAAGAATAAAAATAACAATAAAATGTTGATGCTGGATATGTTCCTGGGATTAGTGAAAGGCCACTGGCTTTGCCCATCCAGTCATTAATCAAAGAGGAATTCCATGAACTTTGGTTGTCACCCACCTCTTCCAGGTGAAGAGTAAACCTGCGTTGCTTAATGGCACGTGGACTTGTTAGATACCTCCCTTTGCCTTTTATAAGTACAGAGGTGTTTTTCCACTCTGAGGAACAACATGTTGGATACTTAGCTCTTTAAGACCAGCCTAAATTTTACATTTTGCCAGCCTGAACAAGGACTGATATCTGCCTTGGGCTGTTAATAATAAATAATTCTTCTATTTATCAAAAAGATGCTCTTATTATATTTTATATATAAATTTTTTACTATGGTTACTACATTTTATATATATATAAAACTTGTGTTTGAAAAGCTATTAATTCTTACTCACAGTAGTGAAAGTAAAGTCTTCTTAACTCATTTCTAGATGTTATGAAAATGTTTTGAAAAAGTTCTTAAAAATAAGTCTCATACCAGAATACTAACTTTCCATAAATATTTTTTTCCCTATGAAACATTCAATAGCAAGAAAATTCTGGCTGAACTCAGCACAAAAAAAAAAAATATTAGCTTGTTGTCAACCAGAGCAGAGTGCCTGCCAGAAATATTTAAAGCAGATATTGATTGAGATACCATCTTACAGTCTTGGCAGCTAGATGACTTTTACACTGAACAGGGAAAGCCAAAAGGCTAAATCCTCCGAAGAGGAGGGTGTTCAAAAACCTGCCCAGGCTCATGACCCAAAAGCAATCTCTTCAGAGTACTTCTGAGTGAAATAGTCTATTATTGATTCAACAGGCCTTCTTGCTTTCCTTGTTGTTAGTTTCCTCTGTTGTCCTTCAGTTCAGTCTTGTGGGGCTTTTCAGGAAATCTCAGAGAGGAAGTACCTGATCTCTTGCTTTGCAATTTCTATTATTCCCAGCCAGAATACCTTGTTAAAGTGCCAAGAAGTTTGAGAACACAGGGTAACTTAAGGATGAAGAGCATTAAAAGAGTATTGTATACATATTGTGTATATATAGTGTGTGATTTTGTGTATTTATATATATATATATATACACCTGCAATATTCTCACAAAGTTTAAAATGCTGTCAAAAGCACTATGAAGGCTGAATGTCAATGAAACCAGAGAATTTTGAATGATGGAGGTGCGTGGTTAAGGTCACTTCAGCCAACTTCTGCGCTGTTCTTGTTAGTAGGACTACAAATAGCCTTTTGCGTAGTTTAGGGGATTAACCTGAGAGGAAGAGCACTTGTACTGTAATGTGCAAGAATACTGTCATTTTATAAAGAATTCATAGGAAGTTTGCCTAAAGCATAAAGCCAGATTTTTCAGCTAAGGCAAATTGGTCTCTTTCCTTTTGAAAGCGGTGGGCTATGCCACTTGTGTTAGCTGAGTAATCCAAGTCAATTTTTATGAAGAAATACCAGATTAATAGGGCTGCTGCTGCCCCGTGGCCAATGGAGTCTTAGCTGAGGTGGGTTTTTTTGTTGGGGGGGGGGGGGGTGTTTGGGGGTTTTTGGGTTGGGGTTTTTTTTTGTTGTTTGGTTTTTAAAGAACAGTTCTATTCATTGAAGATTTTATTCAATGAGGTCAGTCAGAGCTGTAGCTCTTGCTAAGATTTTTAGGAATGTGTCATTTGATGTGTACAAACACTTTTTTTGGAATCAAGAAAAATGAGGGAAATCAAACGCTGAGACTTTTTTTCTGAACCATGTGATCAATACTTACTTTTTCTGAAGGACTGAGTTACAAAATAGCAAGCAGAGAATACACATGGAAAAAATGAAATGGAGAGGAGCGTTGGAGAAGTTTGGAAGAGAGGGATGGGGAAGGAATGCAGTTGAATTTATAACAGATTGTTTATGATCAGTTTTGTTACCAATTCAGGCTCTTAAGACTATACAGTTTATATTTACTTCTTACTGTTGGGTTCAGGAGAGAAGATACAGTATTTTATTTGGTATTCTAGAGCCATTCACTTCATTCTCAGCTTTCCTTCTATTTCCATTGGAAGACTTCTATTTTAATACAGGTTCCTGGAGCAGAAATATGTAACCTGTTAAATTTAAGTTTCAGTTTAAATTGACCCTACAAAACAAAGAACTTGAAGACTTGCATTAAAACTGGTTGGGTACATCTAAGCTTCCATCTGTAACAGCACATCTTTGCCCAGTGCAGGTTATTCTCTGAGCAGCTGAGGTCAAGGCACAAACAGTTTTATGAGGACCTGGCTTGGAGCACCTCAGCCTAGGGCTTTTCCAAGTTGCCAGTCCCATTCTCTCTAGATCTCTGCACTTTTATCCCACCTGTTTTTATAGGACTACTTTTCTTCACAAAAGGCATTAAACATGTTGTAGTATTGTTAACACTTCTGGCTGTTTATTAATGGTTGATACTAAGTGGGCACAGAGGACAGAATAGGAGCCTCTCTTTCCAGCCAACAGTTAACACTATGTCCCTTAGACTGTAAGTTTCTGACCCAGTGGGTGGCAAAAATGCCATATTTTCTAAACATTATGACTCCATGGGGTTAGGCTAGCTAATGAACTTCCTTTTTCTTACCATTTAAGTACAGTTCTCTGTACTCAGGTATAATTTATAGGATTATAAATCCATTTAATTTATAATAAACTTATCAATAGCTGGCTCTATCTGCTTGACTCTAACATGCTTAATGATATGGTCCATGGACCGAAGATCTTACAATGTAAGATAAATAATGTGTTTGGGATTAGAGATAAAAGGCTCAGTAGATTTACTACAGCTGATCTTCCTTAAATTCCTGTCATTTACTAAATTCCTTAGAATTGAGACTTTGCATGCTGTATAGGAAACTCTTCAGAATGATTTCCTGAATGTGATACGGCAAGTCAATTATATAAATTCTCCTTTTTTTTTTTTTTTTTTGTGATTTGCTACTGGCTGCCTATAGATTTCTGATGAAAAAGTATCATGAAAAGAAATTTATGTGCTCGTAAACTTGACGGCAATAGTGATAAACAGGATTTGCATGCAGGTATAGCTACTGCTTACATTCCCAGCAGAAAGATTACATTGCTTCACTCCAGATGATTGGAAGTGAGAAATAGTGTTCCACCTTTTAGATTCATGAATTTGGTGTGCATGTGTCTGCACACGTATGCATGTGTGGAATATACTCATCATATGGTATATTAGAGATGTTTAGCTCTTTCATTCACATTTAGTGACTGTAATGCATATCTTGGGTGGGTCAGCCCCAGCAGTTCAGATTCATGCTACTGAAACACTTCCCATACAGAAAGCACCCTCCTGTTTTTCAGACTTCTCATATCCATTCTACTAGGGCAATATATCCAGTGGGCTGCATCCTTTCGCAGTTTTTCAAAGGTGGACAGCTGGTTCATACCTGTATAGTTTATTCTGGGGCTAGAGGTACCATAAATTGAGTTTTGATTGAGGCTATTACCCCTGAGTATTTGGATCGGTACTGCCAACAAATAGGGATTAGTTGTTGAATATGAATGTAGGAGTTCATGGTACTTTGAGAGCTCCTCACAAGTAAGGAGGACAGTAGAATGTCAGGCCTTTCTGCAAAAACCTCTGGTGCAAGGGCTACAGGGCTCAGCCAAATACAACATGGTATCAGCAGGGACTACCATCGGAGTTTCATGGTTTAAAGTAAATTCATATAAAAATTGGTGACTTATAATAATCTTGTGATCCATCCTCACAGTGTTAATTATCCTCACAGTACATAAACCAGTCAATTTTATCTGTGCATGAATCTCCCACAAAAGGATGGGAAAAACAACATCATAGTAAGACAGCCCAACATAATAATTAATATGCTGTATTAAATCTCTCATAAGCGGACAGTAAGGAAAAGAAAGCTCAATCATTACATTGGATTTAATTTGCTGAGGGAAACAGCCTTCGCACCTGAGCCACAGTCACAGCTTGGTTTTCTCTCAATTAAATCCATGCTTGTCTAAAGCAATGAGGGTTTGGAGGACAAGATCAGGGCACATGCTAATGAAATTCCCTGCAGTACAAGGGCATTATGCAGAAATTATTACAAGACAGAGAGCACATAATCTGTATTTAAAATTCTCTCTAAAGCAGTGAATGTAAGAGTTTGGTGAATATTAGATATGCACCATGCTATTAATAATCAGAGTTGTTTTGTCAAAGTAAAAATTCTAAAAATATGAAAGTATGTTTGTGACATGTTTAAGGACTAAAAATCAGGAATGTTTATGTTTAAAAATATTTACTCATAAAATATGGGTATTTTCAATTATAGCATTAAAATATCTATTTCTCTACATGATATTGCCACTCAAGAATACTTATGACAAGATACACATTTTTATACCTACCCTTTTGAAATCCAATGTAATAACAAAAAGCTGCTGCTTACTCCTGCCCAGATCCGTTTTGAATTCTTCCCTTATGCACTCTGTTGTTGGCCAAATCGAACCATAGCAGTATGAACTACTGCAATACTGCTCTACTAATTAAGTTTTCTTGCCAGACTCTTAGAATTTCTGGCACTATCACATAACTCCCAGAGAATCTCTAAGTTGGGGCTTCCAGAAAGTTGCTGGTAGTCACTATTACTGATTGCTTATCTTTTACTGCAAACCATGCCTTGGAAGGATGATGATCAATTGCATTCAAAAAGACTTTGAGGTATGCCTAAGCAATTGCAGAATGCTCCTCTTTTTTTTTTTTTTTTTTTCCCTGAACTATGGCAAAAAAAGTTTTTGGGAACTTTTTTCAAGGTTCTTCATCTGCATACACTTATGAGCAAGTACCCCTATTAAATAGTTCTCCACCAAATGTGTATATATTTGTGCATTCCTTCTCTGAATCTTCCTTCAATGAACAGAATTTGAACTGTTTCAAGCAATTCCTAACTAATCCACTTCTCCCATGCTATAGTGCATTATTTGTCTTCTCTCTGTAGCTCTAACCTTAGAGAACTTCATAAAAGAAATCTGGAGTAGCTTAAGAAGTTTGTTAAAGCTAATGGGAATGCTTTCATTTGCCTCCAAAATATTAATTCTGAGTTGTTTTTTTTTATTTTTTTTTTTTTTTTTCCCTGAGCCAAAGTCATGGATCTTGAAATTTGGCATGAGGTGAGAAATACAACATTACAAATTCACAACTCTAGGAATCCCATCCTGATTCTGACTGGCTTTTCACCAGCTTCACTCCAAGTAGTTAATTTAAAAAGAAATACAATACAGTCAAATGACTATAACTGATTGGAAACAGGACACCCATTTTCAGAATTTGTTTCTGTGGAAAATACTGAATTAAAAATGATAGAGATGGAAAGAGAGGGTGTAAGAAAGCAATCAGTTTCTCTCTTCCCTTCCCTGCTATCTCTAGGTTTCTCTTGAGTCTGCTTAGTTTTATGCAGGGGATCTAGATGACATATTTCCTTCTATCTCAGGACATTTTGCCAGGTATTCAGCTATTTTTGTCATATTCTTAATTTGATCCAACTTGAACTTGTGTCATATGTCACATTCATGTCATTGCATTTTTTTGTCTAGTCTTGTGTTTGTTTAGACATATGACAAAAAACATCCTCGCTGAGCCTAGTCATTGGGCTCCTATCTGTAAACTGAATTTCAAAATAATGAGCTGGGTTTGAAACAGGAAACAAAATGCTTAAAGGATTAAAAAAAATCAAACAAAACCCCCAACAAAAACACCACCACCATATGTTGATAGCCACTTAGGATTACATCTTTGAACATGCTGAGGTACTTCTGCCATGAACAGTGCTTAACTAGGCTATTTAGAGATTTGCTATTTAATCACTTAAGAAAATCTCCCAACTAGTAATTTACACTTTAGTGTGGTTTGGGGATTTTTTTTTTAACACTTTCTGTGCTGGTGTTTAGTATTTTTGCTTTCTGACCTTGTCTGGTTTGTGTAGTCTGACTAGTTGTCAAGAAATGCACTGTCAACTCTGTGCTTATGGTACTTTTATTTGCATATAAAGCCCAAACTAGCAGTGGTCTCTTCATAGAATCATAGAACATCCTGAGCTGTAAGGGACTCCTGAGGATCACTGAGTCTAACTCCTTAATCCACACAGGGCAACATGTTAAACCATATATCTAAAAGCATTGTCTAAATGCTTCTTGAGCACTGATAGGCTTGGGGCCATGACCACTTCCCAGAGGATCTTCTTCCAGTGCTCGACCACCCTCTCAGTGAAGAACTTTTTCATAATATCCACTCTGAACTTCCCCTGTGTGGTGGGTTGACCCTGGCTGGTTGCCAGGTGCCCACCAAAGCCACTCTATCACTCCTCTCCTCAATTGGACAGGGGAGAGAAAATAAAACAAAAGGCTTGTGGGTTGAGATAAGGACAGGGAGAGATGACTTACCAATTCCCATCATGGGCAAAACAGACTCGACGTGGGAAAAAAAATTAATTTAATTTATTACCAATCAAATCAGAGCAGGACAATAAGAAATAAAAACTAAATCTTAAAAACACCCTCCCCCCACCCCTCGTTCTTCCCAGGCACAACTTCACTCCCAATTTTCTCTACTTCCTCCCCGCAGCGGCTCAGGGGGATGGGGAATGGGTGTTACGGCGAGTTCCTCACACGTCATCTATGTGCTCTTTCCTCCTCAGGGGGAGGACTCATCACACTCTTCCCCTGCTCCAGCATGGGGTCCCTCCCATGGGAGAGAGTCCTCCACAAACTTCTCCAACGTGGGTCCTTCCCACGGGCTGCAGTTCTTCACGAACTGCTCCAGTGTGGGTCCTTTCCATGGTGTGCAGTCCTTCAGGAGCACACTGCTCCAGTGTGGGTCCCCCATGGGGTCACAATTTCTGCCAGAAAACCTGCTCCAGTGTGGGCTCTTGTCTCTCCATGGGTCCACAGGTCCTGCGAGGATCCTGCTCCAGTGTGGGCTTCCCACGGGGTCACAGACTCCTTTGGGCATCCATCTGCTCCAGCACGGGGTCCTCCACGGGCTGCAGGTGGATATCTGCTCCACTGTGGACCTCCATGGGCTGCAGGGGGACAGCCTGCCTCACCATGGTCTTCACCATGGGCTGCAGGGGAATCTCTGCTCCGGCGCCTGGAGCACCTCCTCCCCCTCCTTCTTCACTGACCTTGGGGTCTGCAAAGTTGTTTCTCTCACAAATTCTCATTTCTCCAGCTGCAGTTTCTATTGCACAGTTTTTATTTTCCCCTTCTTAAACATGTTACCACAGAAGTGCTACCACCTTTGCCAATTGGCTCAACCTTGGCCAGTGGTGGGTCTGACTTGGAGCCGACTGGTATTGGCTCTATTGGACATAGGGGAAGCTTCTAGCAGCTTCTCACAGAAGCCACCCTTGTATCCCCCTGGCTACCAAAACCTTGCCATGCAAATCCTATACTCCCTGCCACAGGTTTAATCCATTCCCTTGTATCCTATCACTGGATGCCAGAGAGAAGAGATGAGCATCTCCTTCTCTGTTCCCTCTCATGAGAAAGTCATACACAGCAATGAGGTCATCCCTCAGTCTCCTCTTCTTGAAGCTGGAGAAACCTAGTATCCTCAGCTTCTCTGTGTCAGTCATGCCCTCTAGTAATGTCATAATTTTTGTTGCCCTCCTTTGGACACATTCTAATCTTTCTATATCCTTATTGTGGAACCCAAAACTGCACACAGTATATACCACATCCCATCAAAGATGTTGTCCTACTACTTTTCCCCCATTTTTCACCTATATGACTCTTTGACACTACTACTTCTCACATTTCTTTTGCTGGTTTTGGATGTTTTGGATTGTTCCAAAAGTAAATGGTCCACCACTTTTTCTTTTTTCAAAGGTCCTATCATAATCCCACCATTGAAAATTACAAAATTTTTAGTCTGTGAAAAGTCTACAAGTCAGTCTCAGAATATTTATACAGCCAACCCCATCTTTGGGATACCATGTTTATGCTGCTTTCATGGAATTGTCTTGAATCTCCTAGCACTATTGCTACTAATTCTCAGTAAGACCTGAAAACAAACTTGTGTGGAATAACTAACACTTTCAGGTGCCCTGGGAATTCTGAGATTGATGGGCATGGCAATAGCCAATACATGACTCTGCAGATTTAAATATGCAAAGATAAGCAGAGTAAGAGAAGTGAGAAAACTGGCAAAAAATAAAGGTTTTTTTTTTTTTTTTTAAGTCTCAAATGATGGAACACTTGTAGTGTAAATGGCTTTAATAATTACATTTAAAAAGAAAGAAATGAATTGACTCCTTTCCATGCCAAACTACAAAATGAGACTCAGACCTACAGTCTCTGTAAGTCAGAAGACGAAAAACTAAAAAGGGACAGCTCTGTAAAGGATTTTGCTGTTGTGTATAAACCCAAAAAAGACCCCCCCCCCCCCCCCCCCCCCCAATCAAGCACTAAAACTTATCCTAGAAATAGAATGATAGTAATAACGTGATACTAAGGCAAACTAGCAGTATGACTGGAACTCTAACCACTATTAGTGGTCACAACAAAAAAAAAATCAAAAAATGCAGAGTAACAGATCAGTGCAAAGTATTTCCGTGTTAGAATTTGACATGATAGAGTTGGCATGTTTTTATTGTATTCTCTTCTTCCCTTCTGATGCATAAATGTTGTGATAATACAAATCATTATTCATTAATTCACTCTGACCAGAATTACCCCTAAGGGGATCTAAGGGAAGGAAATAGTTAGTGCCTTATACCCACTCAGATTCAGGTTTCATTAACAGCATCTAACCATGACAGACACCAAATGGGGTTGAGAGTAAAGAGTTAGTAAGAAATAGTACTGTGGGTACATAAATGAGGGAATCAAGCTATGAGTGTGCTGAAGCAACGGGAGCTTTAATGGATTAAGGGTCTGAAGGAGAGTGTGGTAATGGTCTATATGAATATAACTTAAGATTTTAAAACTGTCCTAGATATATGAAGAAAGGAGATGAGAGCTTGGTGGAAATTAAATTATTTTAAATTGTCCAGTTAATAAAAGAAGGAAGGTATCTCTTTTGTTTTTTTTTTATTTCCCAAAATTTAAAGCATGACTGTTTTTTGTTTTGTTTTTTTTTTTTTAACTGAAGATGTAAATAAAATACATGGCGTGTTTGGAGGTGTGTTTTCATATTATGCCAACTAAAGTTCCTATCTTGGGGAGGAGAAAAAAGAAAACTAAAAAGTTAAGAGTAACTAAACTTTAGTTTCCAAAAAGCGAGCAAAGAGATTGCTTTGGTTTTGGGTTTTTTTTTTTCCTCATGGGATTGCAAGGACAACTGTCCTCCAACCTTTCTCCTTCTGTAAAAGAAATCCAAGAAGAGGGCATGTAAGCTGGTAATTAAGTCTGCTTCACACTGTGTGGTTCAAAATGCAAAGCTAAAGCAAAACAGAGAGAGAAGATCCCTCTGCTGCACCTATTGAGCTGCAGAGAATTAAATCCTTTTTGAGCATCCTGTTATCTCAAAGGAAGGACTGCTTCACAGAAAAACCCAAATAAAATCCCAATAATTACAAATGCTCAGTGGTTTATAAACAAGTTCTTATAGTGGGACTAAGGCATGCTCAAAACAAATTTCAGTTTAGGGATGGAAAGCAGTCCTTGTGCTCACTGCCACATTACAAACTAACATTTGTGACAGGCATTTAAAAAGGGAAAGTTCAAGGTGAATTCATTCAGCTGTGGCTGGCCATGTTTTCTTATTACTATCATCAAATGAAACATTTAAATATTAAATGCAGCGTCGAAGAGTGTTAGCCTGAAAAGTAAAAACCAAACAAAACACCCCCCAAAACAAACACCACCACCACCCCCAAACCCCTCTCTCCAAAACAAAACAAAAATCCCCCCAACAGATACCAAAGTTTCCCTATGTGAGTAGTGTTTACAAGTACTTTCCCAAGGCTTCCTCAGTGAGGAGCCAGAATGAGTAGGATAACAAGTAATCTCATTTGCGAAGAAATACTGAACAAAGATTCTTTTTTTAACTAAGAAACTGCTTCTGTCATCAGTGTCTTTTCTGACAGAAACATCGTCTGTGAAACCAGCTCTAGAAAGTTATAGAGAGATAATAAACTTGTTGCATAGGTTACAGTAAGAAACTGGTGATATCATCTTAACAATAAGCTCGCAAAATAAGAAGCTTATAAGGAGTGGCATAGGCAGGTAAAAACTTCAGCAATGATCATTTGAGAGACCCAAAGTATTACTGGATATGCCATAAGTGGTTTCTACAGTTCATAGCTTAACTGTGCATTGTGTCTGATTGTAATGACATACCTTTGTGCAAAATTAAAGTCATGGGGAGAAGTGTATAATAGCAATGGAAGGCAATGAGCAAGCTTTCAAGGAAGGAGGAATATGAAGGCCCTCGGCAGCTCCTGGCTCCCTGCGTGCAGTGGGGGCCCATGTCATTCCTTTCCATGCAAAGGGATCTAGGGACATGGCCCTGATGATCTGGGACACCTAGTGTGATGCTTGATATGGCAAAGTCTTCGCAAAGAGGAAGAAATGGAGTTTAGACTAAAGAAATGACATGAAGGTAAATGTCCAGTAGTAGTCTGAAAGTTTTGGCGTATTCTTCAAATGATACATCACCATTGCAAGCCTGTAACTGACTGTTTCAGAAGTAAAGTTGTACTCTGATAGGTAGACCTGAGGTATGAGGATTACAGGGTTTTATCTCTATGATGGAATGATGGAAATTTTGAGGGAGGAATGGAAGCAGGTAGCTGAGCATACATTAATCAGGATACACCGTCACATGCATCAAGCCTTCTGTTGGACTATAAGACGTGCCCAGGACTGGACATTTGTGGTCTTGCTGTATGTCTGCATGAACAAGGTATTGCACAATGAGGATATATGGGTGTGAGGATGTTCATATACATGACAACATACAAACAATCTGATGACAAGGACAGAAACTGGAAATTGAATTTACTTTACCTTGTGGATAACTGTGATGGGTTGACCCTGGCTGGTTGCCAGGTGCCCACCAAAGCCGTTCTATCACTCCCCCTCCTCAGCTGGACAGGGGAGAGAAAATATAACAAAGAGCTTGTGGGTCGAGATAAGGACAGGAGAGATTACTCACCAATTACCGTCACGGGCAAAACAGACTCAACTTGGGGAAAATTAACTCACTTTATTACCAATCAACCAGAGCAGGGTAATGAGAAATAAAACCAAATCTCAGAACACCTTCCCTCCACCCCTCCCTTCTTCCCAGGCACAACTTCACTCCCGGATTCTCTACCAACCCCCCCAGCGGCACAGGGGGACGGGGAACGGGGTTTACGGTCAGTTCATCACATGTTATTTTCTGCCGCTTCATCCTCCTCAGGGGGAGGACTCATCACACTCTTCCCCTGCTCCAGCATGGGGTCCCTCCCATGGGAGAGAGTCCTCCATGAACTTCTCCAACGTGGGTCCTTCCCACAGGCTGCAGTTCTTCACAAACTGCTCCAGCATGGGTCCTTTCCACGGTGTGCAGTCCTTCAGGAGCACACTGCTCCAGCGCGGGTCCCCCACGGGGTCACAAGTCCTGCCAGAAAACCTGCTCCGTGGGCTCCTCTCTCCACAGATCCGCAGGTCCTGCCAGGAGCCTGCTCCAGTGTGGGGTTCCCACGGGGTCACAGCCTCCTTTGGGAACCCACCTGCTCCGGCGTGGGGTCCTCCCCGGGCTACAGGTGGATATCTGCTCCACCGTGGACCTCCATGGACTGCAGGGGGACAGCCTGCCTCACCATGGTCTTCCCCACGGGCTGCAGGGGAATCTCTGCTCCGGCGCCTGGAGCATCTCCTCCCCCTCCTTCTTCACTGACCTTGGTGTCCGCAGGGTTGTTTCTCTTACATGTTCTCACTCCTCTCTCCGGCTGCCGTTTTCTGTCTGTCCCAACTTTTTTTTCCTTCTTAAAAATGTTATCACAGAGGCGTTACCACTATCGCTGATTGGCTCGGCCTTGGCCGGCGGCGGGTCCGTCTTAGAGCCGGCTGGTATTGGCTCTCTCTCGAACACAGGGGAAGCTTCCAGCAACTTCTTACAGACGCCACCCCTGTAACCGTCGTGCCCCCCCCCCCAAACCCTTACCACACAAAACCAATACAATAACACAATTATTATTAAGAAAGGGCTGAGTGACATACAAGATAATAACCAACAGAAAAACATACTGTATGTGTTACAGTATATACAAAGATGAGCTTTATGTCACAGATACTGGTGCTGGGCTGTTGGATGGACAGACCCTACTATATAAACTGTGCTTTCTTGTTTGAGCTAGTGATTGCTAAATAGCCATGGGCTCCTATCAAGTGGCACTTTAAAAATTATACATTATGAAGGGAATTAAGCTCTTGAACTCTTTCTACAGGATATTGTGGTTGCTACATATGATGGAACAAATTCATGTAATTAAAAATCTCCTAGGGACTATTAAACCTGGAGATATCCCTTAGAGTCCAGGAAGGTGAGATTGGCTAGGGGATGACCAGCCAACCCTGATAAGGGTGATCTAGATTCTGTTGAGCAAGAAACAGAGCCCCAAAAGAAGAAACACCAAACTGTTATGTCTGGAATGACAGATGAGGGGGTGGAGGGGAAGAACTGTGCTTTTGCAGGATTAGGTACCTGCTAGTTAGATCTTGCTGTGTTATGTACTTTATATAATTATATCATGTTATATGGCACTTACTTAATAGAGCTCAGGCCCTAAATGAATTATATAGCCTTGCCAGATACGCTGTTTTCAAATACATTTCTGAATAGAGAGATAGTTGTTACTGTGCAAAGAGCAATGGGTACAGTGCCAGACATGGAATTATTTTCACAGGAGCGTTCTGGCTGGTTGTAAGTAGGATACAAGCCCAAAGAAAAGGGTGTCAGAGTAATTGGAAATTGAAAGAACCAAACTGTGTCCAGAACTGATTGGAGAACACAGTGATTCTAGAGAGAGGAGGGGTCTCAGCTAAAGGATAGTGGGTCCCACCAGAACTTTATTAAATTTGCTGAAATAATTTTTTATATTTTGTCTTAATAAGGATATGCAGTGTTGGCATAACAAAACAGAGTTTAAGAGAACAAAGAGAAATCTCCAGCAGGTATCAAGTTGCAATATGTCATAAATTTTACAAATGGGAACTTAATTTCCATAGATTTTGTTGTTATTTTCCCAATACTTATGCATTTCAGCATCATCTGTTGTTGTACCTGCTCAGTGTGAATTTCCCACAGGAGCTTTATCTGACAGCTAGAACTTGGTTAAGATTTTAGTGATTAAGATTTTAGCTTGCCTTTTGTACTATGGACTCCTTATATCCATAGCTTTGGATTGTCAATATCAAGACAATAACTAAACTAGTGCTTGTGATCAAACCAGCAGGGAAAAGGGATGAAGACAAAAAGAGCCTTGTGGAACTACCACAGAAATTTGGAGACAAATAGAGACAAGACTATGAAGGAGTAAATGGAGAGAGGAGATAATACAGTTAGGCAGGACTAAGGGAAACTGTGATATGATAGCGTTTCAGATTTTAGTTTGTTGGGTTGGAGCTCAGATGACTAGCTGACGTATTAAAGAAAATGTGAATAGAGTAAGATCTGTGATAGGGGTGATCTTTAGAGACTTTTGCCTTGGAAGGACAGGTTTTAAAGAAAAATGGACGAAGTAAAAAAAATTCATGTTTTCATGTGTAGATATCTTAATTTCAAGATGCATCTGTTTTCAATGTAAAATTTGCGTATTGGTTTGCTAGAATGTAAAGAAAAAACATTACAATTTTAAAGGTTTTTTTCCTTTCAGATAAGCCACCAGACTTAGTAACTTTTATACTTAGAAAGGTGCTGTTTCCAGATGTTTGGGGCAGAAATCAGGCAGACCTCAGATACTTTGCATCCAAAACTTTTAAAAAGTTTGGCCTTCATAAATTCTAGACAATAGTAAATATCAGATTGATTGTCAAGTATATGTTAGTTACTGAATAAGGATGAAGCAGTGCTATATCTAGTTATTTGGCCCAAATCCAGTAAAATCTTACTTTATCCAGATTTTTACTATACACTTGCTAAATTAATCTCTGTGAAAGCCACCAACTGGAAGGAGCAGTAGAAGCAGTGCATGGGGGAGGTATGCTACAGCATATGCTCTGGTTCTGCCCTTGAATAGGACAGTTCTGAAAACAAATTATGTAATGTGTTGACAGAAGACTATAATCCCTGAGGTAAAATTGGCTGCAGAAAATATTCTCTAAGAATCATTTGACAGGTCCTTTGAGAACAAGGATATGGTAAGAACAGTATCTGATACATTGTTAGCAGATTTTAATCTATCCAATCTTTCTTAAAAGACCTGAAGTATCCATGATTTATAGGCGATATAGGGCAAATATTATAGTATTTGTTTAATTTTTATGGGAAAGAGAGAAAGCTTTTCAACCTATAGGGTTATGTTCCGACACATTTCTTCTTGATTCTATATCTAGCAAAAAGGGTCCAATTCTGCTCACATTCCTGCTGAGAATTTGGTCAAATTTAGCTCTCAGTTGAACTGCTGGAAATCCAGAATAACTGCTTCAGTCAGTGAAATCTACATGGACTTGCACAAAAATTACTGGCAGAAGAACCTGACTCAGTCAAGTATTACCAAGTGGTCTGTATTTTATAAAGGACTGGTATCAAACTTACACTTTCCTCATTGATGTAAGCTGGAAAGAGAATAGAAGTGGAGGACAGCATGTGGCGCTGGAGCATGGCTCATGCTTCAATGGATCGTTTTCAGAGGTTCTTAGGTGAGACTGTTTTAAAGAGAGTGCAGTTTCAACAAGGAAGGTTTAATACTGTTATTTTCATACTAGCTGGATTCCAGTAAAATGAAAACTATATAACCCTTCTTATGTTTTAAAACCCTTGTTAGTCATAGGAAGGGTATTATATGCTACTATATTTACAATGAACACCATTTAACTGCTATTTGGTAGGTAAGCCCGGGATTGGGAAGCTCATTTTCTTGAGACCATTATCACCACAAAGTCACTGGCATGGCTGATCTCTGTCAGGACTGATCACATGTACCTGTGTTCTATTGCTGACTAAGTATGACGCCACTTCAAATTTCACATGAAAAATAGGAATTCACATAACAGGCAGTTTTGAGTATTTCCTTTGTACAAAGAGGCATTAAACCTCCCAATGAGTTAATAAAGTCTTAAGGGTTTAGTGGAATCTGGAAATAGTCATTAGTGGTCTGCAGAGAAGGTGAGACAGTTCTGGACAAGCCCAGAGGGTAGGTGGCAAGCCACGACATGGTGGAGGAAAGGCCAGTCCCCTTTCTGCAGGTGTTAAAGCATGTGGAGGGAACTGGATGTGAATACCTAAAGTACTGCAGAGCTGAAAAGTGGGAAGTATACTCAGATATAGAGTATTTGGAGAATGAAAAGTTCAGTGCAAATTGCTTGTTTAAAAAATGTAGCCTGAATTTCCACATTTGTTAGTGTCCCCCCTTTTCTTATTAGGCCATCTCACATTATAAAATAAAGAGATTTTCCCTCATAGTTATCCCTGTAATCTCAGTCTGGAAATGGAAAGTCTAAGGAAATACTTTCTGGGTCCCATATAATTACAAGTAGTCTTGATTTGGTGTTGATCCACTTCAATTAGATCCAGATTAAATTGGTATTATGTGGGTTGAATCAGAGCTTTAAGCATGTGAATTTTAGTATGCACACAGGTTCTGCTTTAGCAAAACATGCTGACACATGCTTAACTTGTAGAATTTAGTAGCTGTGCTTAAGCTTGCTCATAGAAACATATGCGTGCTTTGCTGAAAATGAGCTTGATGCTATTAATGTTTTGAATGCTACTTAGTGTTTGTGCCTTGAAAAATAGGCAGCTTACACATAAAGGTCAAAAGTTGTATTTCACTGGTGGAAGCCATTTAAAAACAAAAAGGCTCTTCAGAAGCTTTGTGGGAAAAAATGATACCTTACAGCAGATGGGGTTTTGCTGTTTTATTGTATGTGTTCCTCTTATTTTTTCATATTTGAATGCATGATAGCACTGTTTGGTCTTTGATCGTTCCAGTGGATTAAATGGCAATTGAATATCACTGAGAATCCTTTCTTTTAGGTAAAAGAGTGAAATATCATGGTTCACATTCAAGTTCTTGCATGCTTGAAATAAAGAAAGATCTCACCAGTCTTTGTGTCCACATTTTAGTTCATCCATACTTACAAACTCTGTATTTGATGGATTGTGGAGAATTTGATTTATTTAGTCTGAGTAGCTGAAACTTTGTTGTGTTATTAGACATTTATTTAGCTCACTGGAACCAGCTATGACACCTCAAACATAACCCAGTTTTGAAAGGAGTGCAAAATGACAGATTCTTTTACAAACCTCACATATACCATATCAGGAATATTAAAGTCCCAAGGAATACTGTTCCTTCTTGCATAGTCCATCAGGAGACATATTACTATTATTTCTATTTCAATTATTATTTCACTAAAATATACCTTTTAAAGAAGGGGGAGCAGAATATTAGAGCGCAGCAAAATAATGCTGGCTGTAGCCTATTTTACAGAATAAACAAGATGAAATTTTTCTGATTCTTTTATTAACTTTGTTCCATGTGAAATACTAAAAGGATTAAATGGATCCTTCCTGCCAGTTTTAACAGGAAACTATTATTACTGGTGATTGTTCATATTTGCAAGCTGGCTTTTGCTGCCTTTACATTCTCTTGTGGCATGGAGAGCTACCCACTTTGACAGCCTGGATCCTCATAAAGTAGTAGGAGGTCTTTTTTTCTGCCTCATTTTTGTTTGATGTAAATATTTTTATCTTTTTATATTTCTTTTTTGTACTCTTCTAGTTTTATTCCAGTAGTAACAGCTGTTGCCCCAGTGGCACGCTGCCCTCCTCCAACAAAGAGAGCAGAAGGTCTTGCTCTTGGTGCTGTGTGCAGATTGGGCATAAGGAAGTATGTTAGGAGCTATAAGGTTGTCATGCTTCCTCCATTGTAACCAAGTATATATGACCCTATCCGAGACACGACAACTCGTTATTCTCCCAGGGTGTGGAAGGCTTGAGGTGGTACTTTTGCCCTGGTATTGTGACTACGTCCAGCTGCCCTATTGAGACAGCAAAATTGTCACAGCGTAAAAATCTTTTTTGCTTTGAGAAATGTATTCTGAGGTTTCATGTTAAGTACTGGAACTTTTTTTTGAAAGTTCTTTTACTTTCTTTCAGTATTCTGTTCTTACCTACAAAATGTTTCCACTTTGCATTTGTGAGGTCTTTTATGACATTCATTTGGTCCTTGCAGGGGAATCTTTTACCTGCACAAACTCAAAGCAAGTCAAAGGCCACCTTGAGGAGACCATGGTGGATGAAGTTGCGGTATAACAGTATCATGCTCAGAATAATGATCCCTCTTCCAGTTTCAATAGAAATCAGAGGTACTTCTCTGCAATGTAGAATTTTCATTCTGCTCACATTCTTTATTGATTTCTAGTGCTCGAATCCTGTTTTATTGAAGCATCCTCCCCACGAACTGCAAAATGTCAACACAATTTACAAAAGATTTCATTTTTTCTATCACCAAATTCTATTCAATTAAATGTATAGCATCAGCAAACCTTAAAACTCCGGAGCTTTCCAGAGGAAATAATGCAGTATAGTTTTGGGTTTGGGTTTGTTTTTTTTTTAATTTTATTTTTACTGTCCAAGGTCTTCATTCAAATGAGGTAGAGTAAGACAACTGCCATTGACAGTCAGCTTTTTCAGCAGCTGAAAATAACTGTGGAGCTGCTGAGTATCATTCGTATTTTAGACCAAGTCACTCTCAGATAATTATTTAGCCAAATTATATGACCTGACAATTTATGTGACTTCCAAGGAGCAGAGTAGCTGTGAACAGGATAGTACTTAACCACTGTCTATGCTGGGATTGATTTTTGGTCTGGTGTTTTTTGAAAGTACCTTGACTAAGAGCTAAATTCTGCTGCTTTATCAATGTTAAAGAATACTGATAACATGAGTTCAACAGTGTTTGCTTAAAGAATAAGACATTAGTAGTGTGAAAAAAGATGGTAGACCCATGCTATACAATATGAGCCAATTTCATCTGCATATCAGGTAAAATCAGGATGTCATTAAAAAGAAAAGAAAAAAGCATACCTTAAATTTTTTTCTGTGTTGGGAGTATTCAGCAAGGAGCCAAATCATCCTTGGAAACGTATTCAAAAACCCAAGCAAGCTGCAAATGTGTGTTAAGATGACTGGACAGGGGCAAACTCACACTGTTCAGGTGTCTTACTCCAACAGCCCATGCATGGTGCCTGGGGCAAAGGTGTTTTTGTGTGTGTGTTGGCACATAGTGAAACTCTGGTGGCTCCAGCTCAGTGGGTATGAAGTGAAAGATTGTTCTGCTGAACCCCACTCTTCAGATGTAATTTTTATTTTTTTTTTCTTTAAGGACCACATGTATTTGAGTCTCACCTCTAAAACTGTTCCTCTTCTCTGCCTCAGCAGACAGCCAAGTTCAAGTCATACAACAATAAATCGAGTGCCTAGAAGAGAATAAACAGGGAGCTGAGTCAGAGCTTTTCTCTTGCAGGAGACACAGAGTACAGCTCACCAGCAGATTTTGGTGGCTGCAGGCAAACTTCATCACATCCATGTGCATTCCCTCCTGAGCACACTGAAGAAGGGACACCCCTTTCTGCCCCAGAAGAAGCCTCCCTGGTGAAGGCAAGAGTAGAAACACAGCCTGCAGAGTTCAGAGCCCCGGTTTCTTGCTTTCTGTACCACCTTCAGTGAAGCTGGCCCTGTAATATAGATTTAAAAGGATTGCATAGGCAGTGACTCAGACTTGTTGATTTAGGGTCCGGTTAGATCAGCCAACAAGAACTTGAGTGCAACAGATACACTTTATCTGACCCACTTGAAAAGAGCAGATTTAAAAGGAAGATGACTGAAATATGGCAAATGAGAGGAAAAAAAAAAAAAAGAGCTAAGAGTCTGACCTATACTAAATTTTTCAGTGCTTTTTTACTTAAGTCAGTTCACTTTACACAATAGGTCAAAGGAGCTACATAATCTTTCCAGGAAAAGCTTGAATTTTACCGTTTTTCTCCTAACCTGACGTGAGCCACGAGCTTTCCTTCGTACCTTGCTCACTTAATTCTGATGCCAAGCAGGACATCCATTTTTTACTTAATTACCCCACATCTGGGGCCTAATTCCCTTAGTCAGGTTTTATGACCAACTTAGACAAACAACACAGAGTAATTTTATTGTATTAGCTCTGTGATCAATTTTTTATTACTCTGGACTTGATAATGATGATAAAAGTGAAGGCACATGAATAAATATTGAAAGGGTTTCAGTCACTCATATAACTGATACATTTCCAAGCCACTGCAGGACTGTTTCTCTTCCTTGGCTTTGAAGAGAGGATTGCCCCATTGGAACCGCCAGCTGCCAGTAAAAAAGAAAGGCCTTGTAATTTTTTTATATGATGATAAGAACCTGTGTGAATAGTGTAGACATCCAACTATTAATTATATCAGGTTAGGTGGGAGGAATCCCAGGTTGTGTGTTTTGCAGGCTCTGTTTATCCTGATACATCCTGAAACAGCATTTGTGGTGTTTTTGGCTCCCCTTTCGTTTGTGAACTTGCACCAGCTCCCAGACCCTTCCCTGCAATATGGTTCCCTGGACAGGTTCGATTCTCACAGCTCATCTTTCCTGCCCATGTGCAGCAACTTGTATTTGTCACTTTGGAATTTTGTTGTTTTTTTAAGATTATTTCCTCTGTCAGGATTATTCCAAACTTGAATCCCGCTTGTCAATGTTACCTACAGTCCCTCTTGACTCTGTGTCAGTTATCTACTTAATTTTGCATCTTTCTAATCGTAATTTCACTTGTATCATATTTCTAAAGCTTCCCTATGAGAATGCAATGCAAAACTGTGTCAAAAGCTTTACTAAAAACAAGGTATATGACACCTACTCCTTCTTTCCTGTTCACGCAGTCTGTCTTGAAAGGAAAGCGGACTGATTTGACATTTGTTCTTGACAAACACAGTGGCTGCTGTGAACCTCCTTGTTACTGTCCAAGTGCTTACAAATACATTTTAATAGAATTTCCAGATTTTTTCTGTACATTGACATTAAGCCAATTCATCTAAAATTGTCCAGTTCCTCTGTTTTCCTCTTTGAACCCACAAAGAAAGAGGGTCGCTATATAAATATAGGGTTTATGGCATAACAGACCAGAAGTTTGGAGTAGTGATGGCTTTCATCTTGGTAAAATTCTATTAGCCAGAGTTCAGGTTTGTGAAAGAAAACTGTTCAGAGTCAGGCTTTTGTTTTAGTCAAAACCCTTTGATTTTGGTGAAAGATACGACTAAACAATTCAAGTCTGAGGACATTCCTACAAAGTTTTTTTCAGCAATACTGTCTTTTGTAAGAGTCTGGTTAGGAAGAAAAGGTAATTTCCTTTAGAAAGAGTTATGTGATTTAGCACTAGTGGAACCAGGATTTTAGGACTGTTATTGCAAACAGTTTTAGCAACATATGAATCTGAATAGATCATTGCCTGATGCAAGGCCAAACTTTTAATGTTTGCAACAAATAATACCTAGTTTTAGTAAATAATCTATATTTGAGGATATGCTTGGGCCTTTTAATTGTTGCCAATAGAGAGTAAGTCCTGTGGATTTTATTTTCTTCTGGTGCTTTGTTTTTCATTGGAAAATGCTGACTCAGAAATGCAAACTATTTGCAGGTTTTTGCAGGAACATACCTAAGTAATAAAAATTTTCATGGAATATTATAAAGTTGTTTTGTTTCAGCAAGTTCAAAACACTTTATTGCACTGTTATAATTTCAGGGTTGATACTAAATATATATGTGTGTGTATATAAATATAAAATGCACCACACAATATATGCAAGATTTATAAAATACTTGAAAAGTAAGAGTGAAGATACTGTATTTGTTTAGCCCAGAAAAGAGAGGCTGGAGGGAGAAGTTTCAGTAGTTTCTAAGAATTAAAAGGCTATGAAAAAGGGGGTAATTACCTTAATTTTAAGGAAAACTGATTTAGAGTAAGTAAAAATGTGTTAATTATACAGATATTTAAGAACCAAAAAAGGCTACATGTGGAGGCTGTGAAATGCCCTTTACTGCAGAATTTTAATTATAAGTTAGACAAATATCTTGCATGGACAGCGTAGTTATACTTGACCTTGTATCAAGTTTCAAGGCATAAATAGGATGACTTCTTAAGGTTCCTTTCAGCTCTTTTATTATTTTTGTAATAAATATCAACATGGTCACATCTTAAATGTTTTGAAAAAGGTAAAATGACATAGGTCTGATATTTTCATGCATCGGTTGGTTACAGACCCAAATTTCAGAATGCACTATAGAATAGAAACTAATTTTTGACTAAGCCTAGTTAGGATTTGGAAAAAAAATCAGTTAAGGTTGTATCTATTTGTGACAAAATTTGTAAAGATTGGTGAGTAAAATATACCTATTTTCAGAAGAGCTAAGTTTGGATCACAGATGACTCTACTCATGTTCTGATCTTCTTACTGCAGCTCTATAGCAGCACCGCTGAACTCCACTGAATCAGAGTTGCTGCTAATTTTCATCACGTAAAAGTGTTTTGGTCTGGTTTCTTGTTTTCTTTTTCTCATCCTCTGTTTTGCTGTTACTGAAAACTCATGTATCAAACCAAGACTTTATCAGATTATGGAAGAAAAATGTATGTAAATTCCATCCATAGTGTAGACAATCTGAGTTATACTTTAACATATATCATCCCGCTGACTGAAGGAAGAATAGCTATTGACAGATTCTGGAAAAGGAAATTTTGAACATGCAAAACAAGATGAATATAGGAGTATAATATGTAACAATGTAAAATGACCTTCAGATTCTCAAATGGATTAATGTTTTTTTACATCAGTCCACGCAATCAATATTGCTTTTTCTCTGTCTATTATTTAATGCCATAGTTTAGGTTTCTAAAAGCTGTGATTAAAAGCATTCTTCCCACAAATATATCTCAAACTAATTGGCTTTCTTTGATAGAATTTACCTAACCAAAACCACATGATTTCATCTGTTCAGGGACACATCATTGCATCTGGGATGAGGGGGATGAATCATGCCTTCCACCAAAGAAAATGAATACGATGCATTATTATCTCTTGTTTGTATGGCACCAAGAATGACCCAGGTGCTATCGAGGTAGGTAATAAAACAAAGGGGAATGAGGACCAAACATAAATGATCCTGTTCTGCACAAAAGTGGATTCGAGCATAAGAAGGGAATGAACTGAAAGAAAAGTGATAAGTAGTTTTTTTAGCCTGAAGACTCAGCAATTATTATGTGGAACTCATTAGTGCTGTGATGTACCAGGGTGCAGGATGACATTACAGGGCTTGCCTTCTGAATCATTACAGAGGTGATGACATTTCTGCAAAACTGAGCATGTCTTTTCTGGAAGCAGTAGTTATTCCACCTGAAGATGGACCAACACCCCTCTCTCCAAATGTATTAAAGGAGAGAATTTGCAAAATCATGCACTCAGTGCACGTATGAATACACTTGTTTTGAACACAACTATCATGACTTTAATAGTCAGTGATTACAAAGAGATTATGAAACCTGAACCCATGCTTTGTGACTGCCAAAATAGCATACAGCCAATATAAAATGTTAGGAATAAAAATGCAAAATTGTTGTTAACTGTAATTTCAGAAGCTTTGCAATTGACAGTAACTGCTTAAAAAAAAAAAGCATCCTCATTAATGAACTCTGCTGTGAAAATTCTTCTGCATATAAAGTATAATTTAGAGAAGAATTAATATTTTTCATATAAAGAGAGGATTCCAGTGACTTTAACAAGCAGTATCATTGGTTTATCCTTGTATCTAGGGGAATGCAAAAAAAGTTCCATAGTTTTAGTAGCTGAAACTTAGGTTCCTGAGTGTTAGGGTAACTATGTACTGTAGAGGTCATAAAATGAAAGCTGACAGAGGGAGTCCAGCAGGTGCTGCAGTCCTGGGCAGGAATTATCCTCTACTCTCCAGTGAAATGAACATCCCTGCAAGTATGTGTTCTTATCACAGAAACATCATAACATTTATTATGATTGCAAGGTCCCCCCCCTCGCCCTTTGGAAGAAAATGGGGGCATGACTGGATGTTTGTTTCTGATCAAAGTAACAATTATTTGTGACTAACATTACAACACACTATTTTCATAGTACTAGGGAGAGTGTGCAAAAGTATCATGTGGGCTTACGTTTGAAGCAGTCAAACCTGACTAATAGAGAAGAGGGTAGGACAGGAAAGAAACTGCAAACAACCTGTGTTTTTACTGCTCTTAATCTGTTTTTTGGAATGCAGCTGGGTGAGCTAGAAATGAGGCAGAAAACCTTGCAGGGAAAATGTAGCTACTTTGAATAATTGAAAAATTAATAAGGACCTCAAAATTGAGCCCATAATTTGTAGGATGTTTAAGAAACTTCCTGTTCTTTCTAACGGTGTTTTTGAGCTTTTTCGGGGATGTATTGTCAGCTTCTCTCTGTAGTAATAAGGATTTTTCCTGTAAACTAAAAGTTGACCTCACAAAATCACCAGATTCTAACATTTAAAACTTTGCTCAGAGTTACGAAACACTGAATGTTGTAAAACTGAGAGACTGGGCACTATTAGCTGGAAATTCATAGGAATTAAAACCAAATAAGCCAAAGCAGAAAGAGGGAACTGAAGCAAGGGGAAAAGAAAGTGACAAATTCAGAGATGAAAGGTGTAATTTGCCCTATCTAAATAGCTTACCTCAGATATGTTGTTGGCCACAAGGAACAGATATCTTGTACCTAAGAACCAGCACAAAATTTTTCCTGCATGTAAGCTTTTGTTTAAGCACTGCTTCAATTTATTTTCCCAGGGTCCTCCATTTAGTGATTTGCAGAGCTTTCAGGTGTTTCTTTTCTCAGCTGCAGTGTGACTCTCTGCATGTGGGCTCTTTAGTTCTCCCTGTCTTTAAGAGCCCTCACCTCCTTCCTTTGCAGTGTCCTTCTCTTGCAAATCTTGGGGCTTGTGTGAGAGTACATCATGTACCAAAAGATGACTGCTGGGGACACCAGAGCTACCGTCGGAAGCATTGGGGACATGCTGTGTTTTTAAGATAGAAGAGGTGAAATAGTGGAACAGGCTGGTGACAGGAAGACAAGTCACCCTGCTGCGTTGTTGTAGTAGGAAATCAAGGAAGTAGGTTGTCTGTGAAACTTCAAAAGAATGACAGCTTCCCAGTTTTCTTCTATTCTTCTTCTAGATGCTGCTGTGTGCCTCTAAACTGGAGAAATCTACTTCTTGTGAAATACCAAGGTTTCTTGTAAAGATCATCCTGCCTTAGTTTCAGAATCTTTATCTGGCCCTGCAGTAAGGTCAGATAAAGCCACTAGTCCCCTATGACCTACCCAGGAAAGGGTAATGATGAGTAATTAAAAGGTGAAACTACAAACACCTGACTTGGAAAACATCAAATGCAAAGCACTGCAAAGTGTTGCATAAAGTACTTCAAATTAAGACATTGTAGAGATCCTAGGCTCCTGCAGATTTCTATTTTGATGGGCAGTAATTGTAATTTTGAAGAAGTGATAGAGCAAGCCACAGCAGGCTGTAGTATTCATAAACTGCCATGTCCTTCAGATCACTGAAATACAAAATGTTTTCTGTTTTACAGAAATTTATTCAGTAACATAATCTTATTTTGCTTTATAATGGCACGCTGGGAAACAACTCTGCCCCACCATGAGGGGTGTGGTTAAAATGGCACAATACCAGCTGTGATGGTACTGAAAAATTATCACTGTTTGTACATATGATTCACACATTGTCTTTCACAGGTAGAGCACGATGAAAAGAAAGTAATAGTTTTACCAGATAAATGATTTTTCTACTCAGGAGGACTACCTGTCTAAATGGGCTTTTAAGCAGACAAGGAAACAGTGATCATACTTTTCATCATTGTGATGGTACCAGAATAATATAAAAAAATGGATTTCATAAAACAGCCTGAGGTCATGGAATACAGACAAAGTGGGTGATAAATATGTGGATATAAATGAGTTACTTCTCTGATAATTTAAAGGAATAAAAATTATTGAGGCTACATCCTCAGCTGGTGAAAATTAGGTTGGCTTAATTGGCTTAAGTAAGCAGTGTTGGTTTACTCTGATTTTCATCATCAGATTTAGTGGTTGTAGCTTTTAATCAAAGCAGGACAAGAAGCAAAAAACTAAAGTGAACTCTTTGTGCTCTATAGCTGTGGAGCAGTCACTGTAATAAGGGTTGTTTTGTTTGTTTGTTAAATAACCCATTTGCTTGTTTTTAATATGATTACCTAAAAAAAAAAAAAAAAAAAAAAATCCCATAAAAGGATGATGGTGGTCTTGTCTCTCCTGGTTGCCAAGCAAGTATAATTCCACAAGAAACACAATTTTACCACTTCTCAAGTTGGTTTTGTGCAGCACGAAGACCCTGATGTGAGAATGAGGGCTCTGAGCTGCGGCTGGGCTTTCGGGGGCCCTGGGAGGCATTCCTGTCAGCCCACTCCAGTAGCTGGGGCCAGGGACGGCCTGTCCAGGGGGCTTCATGGGGGACTAGTGGCTTCACTCTTCAATCTCATGCATAAATAATGTCTCTATCAGCCGCGGGCTAGTTTCCTCTGTGAGGAAAAAGCAATATATAAGGTAACGCTGATCCTATAAAAAAAAATCTCTGACTTGAATGAAAATAGAGGTAAAGAGAAAGTTCTGTCTGCTTTTCCATTTGCCCTGCCTGTGTGCTGACTTTCAGGGTTATTTTACTATAAAATTATTGTTCTCTTTTGCATCTGCTCCTTCATTTTATAAGCTATTTGTTTTGCAATATTTTTACATATACTGTGGATTCTCTCCTACAGCATTAATGGACTTAGAGATATAGTAGAGAATTTTGTGTGGCAGAAGCTAAATTTGAATAATCTGTGGCTCTTCAAAATTTTCTTTGATTCAAGTCAATGAAAGGCAAGAATTTAAAGTTTTTCTGTTGCAAGATTTGAAGGCTGATGCATAAGGTTATTTTGATGCTTTTGAGATCTGGAAATATGTGTGTGGGTGGTATTCCTGTCTTGAACTTCACAATTTCTGAAAAGAAGAGGAGTTTCTGCTTGCAATCTTTTAAAATGGGGTTTTCTGTCCATGAGTTTCTATTAAAAGTCTGACTTCAATCTTGACTCCATCTGTGGAGTCTCTGAACTAGGTGAAAGTGTTGTTTCAACCAATAACATAATTATTCCATTATGATCTTCCCTTAAAAAAACCCAACAAAAGTAATGGGAAAAGAATTTGAGCACAGAGCTTATCACATACGCCTTCACAGGCATTGTGGAAGTATAATGTAGCAGGAGGTTAAACTTGCTTGTGGTGTACAGAATCAATATTTTTGTCCTAACTACTTAGTGTCAATAAATCTTTTCATATGCCTTACATATGAACACTTCATTTTTTTAGTCAATAAACCAATATTTAGTAAATATCTATACCTGCATTTTGCAAAATATTTCCTGAATGTAAAATTTCTTTTTTTTCCTCTGTCTTTAACAAGAAAGGAATTTCATTAATTTGAAAATGAGTACTATAAACCCCATGTTCCTACAGTGATTAACTAAATGCGGAAGTGGTGTAAATAATATTGTGCTGGTGTAACTTTTAATGGAATCCTCTAATGCATGTGGAACTAGGGGACTGTGACCACTGAGTTCCTTCTAATGTTCTTCTAATTTTCTCTCATTTCTGTGTGTTACTGCATTTTTCTTTCATTCATATGTCAGGTGTGATAAAGCAGAAAGAAATAGCAGATGGCGAATAACCAGGTAAAGTGACAGTGCTTCATCTTGAAACCTTATTTTTGTTTGCTCTTCTGCTGCAGCACCATCCCTTGGTTCAGCTTGGAAATTACACCAATGTTCATGAGCTTCCTCGACTCAGTGCAGGGCTTTGAATTAGGATCTATGGGGGGAGGATGATAAAAATCTGCAAGTAAGTGTGATTGCCCCTGGACCAGGACTAAAAATTAGAAGTTTTATATTTTTTATGACAATCTCAAAGAAGAGACAGAGAATGATAGCGGGGCCAGTCTTCAGATCACATTTGGTGTCTTTGTTAAGACCTATAGAAAGTAGAGAATATTTGGTTTTATGGAGTAATTTATGTGACAGGTATACTAATACCTGATGAGCTTATTCAACAAAGACAAACCTTGAAGAAAAAAAGAAGCCTGCAAGGAAAGAGGCATTGCTTTGTGTATCCAATATGTGTATGTCTGTTCTAAGGCAGATATCAAGGAGGACAAAAAACCTGTGAAAGTGGTCTCTGGGTGACAACATAAAAAGAAGTAAAGAGAAGAACAATGTGAGCACTATTGGGGTGGTAGTTGTTCACTGTGAACTTCCAAACCAGAAAGATCAGGGTGAAGCTCTTGGTGACCAATGGACAGAGTAGCCCAAGGCATGTGATGGTGTGATAAGGGGGAGGTTTAACTGACTAAGCTGGGAAAGGAGTATAGTAGAGTACAAACCAATCAGATTCCTTAAATCAGATGGTGTCTCTTCTTTTACTTCCTAATAGAGAAGAAAGATTTTGAGAGAGATACTTTTGTAGACTTGATCATACCTGCTAGACAGGTTCTGGCTGATTCATATTACAGTTGGAGGTAGTTTGAATAAGGACAGCCAAGAAATGATAGAGTCTGGGATCCCTGGAAAGGTTCTTACCTTTAAGAGCAGAAACAATCTGGTCCTCCCAAGCAAACAAAAAACTCCCAAAAGCGCACTAAAGGAACCAAGGCATTTCACAAAGATAGTTTTCAACTGCCACAGAGAACTCCTAAATGACTTTTTCTTAAAGGCTGGTCCAATTGAAAAAGCAGTTGCAATGATGTAGCAGATCTTTTAAGGAAAATAATTTCAGGATAATCTAGGGAAGAACAATGTAGATGAAGTTAGTACAGACAGGTGCAAAACTAGTTGGAAATCCATATCCAGCGTTTCACTTGGTGGTCCAGAGTCAAAATGGAAGGCAATGTTGAACAGGGCTGTTCAGTTACTTGTCTTGGGTCTGATTCTTTTCTGTGTGCATTTATTTAGTTTTTAATGAATGAGCTAGAGGATAGAATAGTGTGCCAGCTTTTTAAATTTGGAGCACATCTGGGAGAGAATTTGCATGTGTTGGAGGATGGAAATACAATCCAAAAATTATCTTGAAAAATTGGAGAAATACTGTGAAGAAGATGGATGAAGTCTGATGGTTATGCTCTGTGGGAGTGAAAGCTGGAGCAGGAACAGCTGGCTACCAAGTTCTGCAGGAAGTGATCAGGGGTTTCCAGTGGATCATGAGCTGAACATGGCTCTAGTTTGTCTAAAAAGGCAAACTTGCTACTTTTGCAGTGGCTGGAAAGAATTGTCATAAGGAGTCTAGGGAGACATGATCCAGATAAGGCTGTGAAACTGGTATAAGCAGAAATGCACCCTGCCAGATGTATAAGGTAATCTTTCTGAGTTACTAAGCAAGCCTCAGCTCCAGTGCCGTTGTTTGCACCCTGCAATTCAAGATACATACAGACAAAAAGGGAGCTACTACAGAAGAGAAAAGAGAACTACTGAGTATATAGAAATACAGCTTTACAAATTAAAATGAATGAATTGGGGAAGAGAAGACTGAAGAGGGACATATCTTCAAAGATATAAAGTGCTGCTGCAAAGCAGAAGGGAACGATCCATTCTACATGTCCACAGTGAATAGCACAGGAAATAATCATCTTATATTGTAGCAAGAAAGACTGACATTAGGCATGGGGACTAATCCTATTAGTGTCAAAACTAGACAGTTTTGATATGGGAAATGATTGCCTTTGTAGGTTGTAGAATTTCAGTGATGGAGACTTTCAGAACAGAAACCTGTCAGGCCTGATGGTGGGGCCCAGCAGTACAGTAGATGACTGCTTGAGATGTCTTCCAGGCATCTTTTTTTAAATGTTCCTTTATGTTTTTATGATTCTATGAAAGAAAGCACAAAAAATCAAAATGAAGAGGTTTTGCAAGGCCCAAGCTACCCTGTTTCATTGCTTCTTGGTGTTCTAGTCTGTTAGGTGCTAACTTACCTGGTAGGCTGATTTTACTGAGTTGATGCTGAGCTGTTAGTGATGGAAATGGAATCTCATAAATTTTTTTCATTCACATTTGACCTAAGAGTCAGCTTCCCTACAATGACTACTTTTCTTTACACAAGGAATCTTGGAATCAGAAACTCTGAATTTACTTTACAGTGTTTCTATGTTTCCTTTACACATAGGTTCAGGAGTAGGATAAGCGAACCTGCCACATCCAATTTGGGATATTAACCATTGTGCAGCTTAAGTGTCTGGGATTTATATACATCTGTTTAGGTTTTTTAAGATTTGGAGTTTCTAAAAATCACTTATATTCTCCCAATTCTGGTCCAGTTCTAGCTTAGCAACAGTTTTTTTGTTGAGCATTATGATAGAAGGTCGTGGAAAAGACTGATCATTTGAGCTGATTAAATGATTCTATGAATCTGATATATTTGCTAATCAATTTCAGTTGAAGAATACATCATTGGACAATAAGTCTGTCAAATTAATTCAAAAGCTTGACAAAATCTTTTTATACAAACAAGTGATGTTAAATGTGCAGGTGTTATCTGGTATGGACGCACTGACGAAATCTATGTCTTGCAGAACAGTAAATCCACGTTTTTATGGAAGGATTATTTCATAAAAGCAGCAGGTCTTGATCTTTATGACATTCTATTCCCCCATGCTTTTCAAATCAACATTTAATTTGAATTTGCTAACTATTGTTTAATATTTCTATTCATTCACAAAATGCATGCTTTTCTGTTCTCATGGAGGCAGAAATGCATTGATCATAAATGATACAGTGTTTTGAGCATATTTTAATGGAAATATCCACAGTATACAGACATTTAAAAACAAATTTGCAAAACAGTTTTGCAACTGAAATGAAATGCAAATGCTGAATATATACACAATATTTCAAATATGACAGATTACATTTTCCATTCTCAGTTGCTAATATTATTGTTATCAGTTGTCATGTGTGGCTGAGCTCTCAGTAATTCTGAATCCTTGTCATGGAGCATACAGTTTCTGCAATGTGCTTCTGCATTTAGAGAAGTTGAGTAACACAGAATTGAGAGTTGGTTTCTTGATGTTCTTTAAATACTGGAATTGATTAGAAGTTGATTAAATTTAGGGTTCGCTCTCTTCAGTACATCTGGAGCAGGGTGAATGATAAAATTAGGAGGAGGGAATACATGTCCAGAAAGACAGAGTTTAAAAGACAGAAAAGCTTCAGTTTCTGTGGAAAAAAAAATTGGGGAGGGAAAAAAAGGAGGGTTTTTCCCCACTAATCCTGAGTCTAGTTTGCTGCTGGAAGCTTATGCACACCCTCATATCTCAGGTATTCATTACCAGCAATTAGGATGGTTTTACTCCATTTTCTAAAGCAGGCGAGGACAAATTGGAATAAAGCTGGGACTTACCCTCCTGGAGCCAGTCACAGTTTTAGCTCATGGAGCGCAAACTCGGTTTACTCTGTGTGCCTTTTAGGATCAGGTGAGTGCAGCTCTACCAGTTGCTGACCACAGATAGCACTTTAAAAAAACGCAAGTGCTGATAACCAAATTTAGATTAGAGCAACTATTACGAAAACATTTCTAGGTTTGCAGAGTTATTTCTCGCAGTCTCAACACAATGCAATAATACTTTGCTTTTGTGCACATGAAGTCGTTTGGTGGGTCTTTTGGGGTTCTGTTTTTTCATATTTTTTTCCAGTGTTACTGATCAGATAGTAAATTTGACTGTGCCAGGCTTTCATCTGCTATAATCTACCTGCATTTAACAAAACTATCCTAGTTTCCATTGCTATAAGTAGAGAGACAATCAGATCCAATTTGTTTATTTATTCTTTAAAGTAAATTTATATTTTAAAGGAATTGCACATTTGGGATTAATTTAAATGACCAGTGGACGTTGTTGTTGCCTCTGCCAAAGACAGGAGCAGGCATATTTCTCTGGCTGTTTAAATAAAGGCAACTCTAGTCCAGAAGTTCTTAATAGGGCAGTTTTGGAAGCTTGCCTCATGTCTCTATTCCCCCAAAGTTTTCTTTTTATTTTAGTATCCATAAGCAGCCATTGATTTTTCTAACCTAATTTCCTCCCTGCTGTACTTAATATCAAGCCAGATCTGCCATCCATCTACAAATCACCTTGGCTTTACAAGCCAGCTCTACCATCCATCTACAAATCACAATGACTTTAGTCAGGAAATTAGAAGCAGGCTTAATTCTTTTGGAAAGTAAAAGATTCTTAAACCATTTACTTCAGCCCTCTCTCATGACTCAACTTGTGATTCTATTTGTTGCAGTTCCTGGCTCATGGACTTTATCAAGGTATAACATACAGCATATTGTAGCTGACTCAAATTCTGGCAATCAATCAGAATGGTTGTGTGCACTTTTTCCTTTTAGAGAAAAAGAATCTTGATTTTTTTTTTAAATAATTCTAGAAATATGCATTTTAATGACAAGACAAAGAGAATTAAAATCTATTGCATCAGAAGGAGGAAGCATATAGTATAACAACAGTATCTCTTTACCAAAGAACCTTAAACTATTTAAAATTAATTACTACTAATTAATTACTGTGATTATGTCCTGAATTTCCTTGATATGATAAACTCCATCATCAAAACTTTTTTTCATAAAAGTCACTCCCAGAATATATTTCTAGAAGTAAAATTAAAGTCTTAGTAAAAATGAAAATATTAAAGTTCAATCATCTTAATTTCTGACAGATTTTAAAGATGATTCAGAAGCATTATGATTGTTCCTGTTAAGTTTATGCCAAAGGCATGGCTCCCCGTGTGTTTCAGCCATAGAAGGATGGTTCCTCGCCTTTGTCTTTGGCTGTTGCTGTAAGCAGAAATTTATGGAAATCAGTAGTTGGGAATTTACATGGACTCATTGTGCCATAGAATTCAATAACAATGTCTGTGTTTCAAATACTGTGTTACATTTGATCAATGTTTAAGGTCAGCACACTAGAATTATGTTGTTATGTATTAAATATATAATATTACACATAGAATATTCATAATAATAATATATACAATCTCATGTACTTGTACTTCAGTTTCATATGACAGTATATTTTTATGCTACTTTGGAAGTAGTAAGAGCAGAGAACTATTTTTAGAAGAGGTAGGTATGCACCCAGCTGGGTTTTCTAAAGCATCTGAAAAAGAGCAAAGTCTTACCTTTGCACTGTGCCAAATTTTCTTGATTTTGGAACTCTTGTAGGGGATATCTTCATATGTTTTAAATTACATAGGATAATATATTCTAAGGGACAGATTGCATTTATGGTGTCATTGCTGAAGAGGCTCCTTCCTATACAAATAGAGGAAGGACCTTGCTTCTTACTTACTTACTTACTTCATCTGTACCTTACTCAACATGGCACCCTGCTGTGTTCACCCATTGAATTGAATAGGTTAGGTGCAAATACCAAGTACTTCATAGAGCTACAAGTTGTCAGAAAAGAATTATCTTGAAATTCTGCACAAAGATTAAAACATAGTAGACTAAATTGTAGACTTTTAGCTTATTATCAAAAAAACCTTCTAAGAAGTCATGAAAGCCTCAAAGTCTGAAAAACTGGCTGTGTCTGACATACTAATGGTCAAGAAAGGTACCACTTGAAAAGAACTAAGACTTACTGAGCAAACACCAGATCTATACACCTGGAGTGCATGAGCATCAATACTAGGCATTACATGGTAATGTCCTTCTGTGGTACAAATCAGCTGTAGCAGGCAGCTTTTCTCTTTGGGCTGTTGTCCTTTCAATGTTTTTCCTGAATGACCAAATATCCTTGCTACTTGTTTTATGAGATCATTGCATATATTCAAGAACATAATTTCTTGCTTGTACATGTAACTTACTTGTATGTTCCTTATAAACTAATCTAAAGACGTCCTACAGGGATATTTACAAAGATGACTCAGTCGAGTTGTATTTTTGACAGATTTCTTGTAATATATCATTTATAGTAAAAGGAGAATTCATCTGATAGAAAAAGAAACCTGGTGCTTTATGAAGTGTGCTTTGCTGCCAGAAACTTAATGCATATGGACTGGCTCTGTGTTTTGACAGTATGTGAGGGGAATACCAAATATCAACTAATCAATGTATACAGAAGCTCCAAGAATGCGTATTTACCAATAAGAAGTTATGCATTTTTTTCTGTGAGCTGCTGGAATGAGCTGTTCAACAGATACATGTGGTTATGACTGGGGCTGTATCTTGAACTGAAAGGGAAAAGATACTACTGGAGAGAGAAGCCTTGTCTCATCTCAATGGGAACAGAGTCGGGGAATTTGATAAGGATGTTGAAAATGCATCAAGTGAAGGTTTAATATGTTATTATAAATCACTACATAAAAAGTCAGTTGTACAACACCTCAGGATTTATAGATCAGAAGTATAAATTTTAAGAAAGTTAAAACTTTGCTATATAAGTAACAGAATGATGGACTTCAGTTGGGTCTACACCAAAAAGGTTGAAGATTTTAAATATTTAGCAACATGTGCCTTTTAACCTTCATTCCCCCTGTGAAGCAGTCTAAACTCTATCCAAATCATTAAATTAATCCTTAGTGGCCTCTGTAAAATCAAAATTTCATTTCTTTAGCATGCAAATGATACTATTAACGTTTGAAAATATACAGCACAAAAAAATCATCCACCTGTCTAGTTTGGTTTGGTCTGAAATCTTCAGCATAGTTACATTATAGACACATAATACAAAAAGTAATTCAAAATTTATTATTGCAATTAGATAGCAACGACTAGCTTTATTCGAAGGATAAAAAGATTAGTCTTTTTCTGGAAAGGGTATGTGGATGTAATGTAAAGTGAATGATACAAAGGAAAAAAGTATATTCCTATGAAAGATTTTAGTATCACTTTGATTCTGCAGTAAATTTTGGGACTGCCTCTTTTAATACAGTTCAGGTGGGTCAGCTTTAGATCAGCGCTGCTGAGTGTTTCCATCTCTTAGAGGACTTGGTGCCAAGGGACACCTGGCGATCACCCTGGCTCCAGCTCGGGTACCCTGGTTCACCTCCCCAGCTTCTTCCTCAGGTTTTCAGTGGCAGCAGTTTGGTGAGAGTGTCCCATAGGTTCCCCACATACGCTATGGGAAGAAACCACCTAGTATCCATGGCTGTGTTAAACGGCTTTTTTCAAGTTATCTGTGAGTGCATGTCAGTGAGGTGCCCCATGTCGATCAACCTGATGCCTGTGCATAGGGAGTCTGCTTGGCTGGTGCTGCAGCACCCCGTTGTCCTGGTGTACCTGATGGCCTGGGTGCTCCTGGTGCCTTGCCCATGTTCCTCACCCATCCTGCATCGCACGGGTTCACCTGCACACCTCTCAGGGCTGGTTAGAGAAAGGGTATGGGACTTTGCGAAGGGTGGCACTGGGGTGTCTACCACCTTCCTGCCCAAGCTCAGGTGGCCACCTGAGGCCAAATTCAGCAGCCAGAAACACACAGGCCTGGGCCAGTGACATGACCTGGCAATGGCACCTAAGCAGTCTTTGTAGCTGATGTTTCTCTTCTGGGTGCCAAATCAACACTCAAATGCACATCATCGTGTTACATATTTTTCTCCTGGCTGTTGTCTTTGTTTCAGGAGACACAGGTGGCTGAGAGATGGCCTTGGCTAGGGGAAGCTCTCAGCCCACAGTTATCAGCAGGGAGGTGGCACCAAGGAGCTGGGAACCTGCAGCTTCTGTGAGAATGCACTGAGGGTCCATGCAGCCTGCTGTAATGGGGGAGAGCACCTGGAACCAGCCCAGAGCCATGAAACTCTGGCAGACGGAGCTGTTCACAACCCCCTTCTGCTTCTGCTCTGCTTGGTCCCTGGTCACTTTGACCTTTCTCTATTCTGTCCAGTCCAGCCACTTTGGTTTTTTTCTGTCTAAGAATATATTTTAAAAACATCTTGCTATTCTGAATTTAGAAGTTTTGTGGTCATCTACTGTAAAGGCAGAAAGTCCAGGCAGGTCTAATTGAAATCTTGGGCCAAGCTGGGGTCCTGTCACAAAGTATCAGGTCCTTAAGCTTTCACGAGCAAAGATGCTGATGTAAGGATGTGTAGGGGAGGCTAGTGCTAAGTAACCTGAAAGACATCTCTGATTAAATGGGTTTATGTTCTGTATTTGAAACAGCCCCCATATTTTGGGAAGCTTTGGTTCAAATCTAGACAGCCTGTGATTAGTCTTTTGCTGCTTAATGAACCAGAAAAAGGCCTAATGGAGTTACTGTTAAACTAAATCAAAATACTGTAATTGCTTCAAGAGGAGTTGGAGTTTAAATGCTTCAATACTGTATGATTTTAGGGAAGTACCATTCAGTTTAGAATCAGACATCTTTGTGCTATATTTTTGCATGCTAACTTTCCTTCAAATATTTACAATGCTTTCAAGACAAGGTGAACCAGTGTATTCCTGAGAAATAAACAAGAACGTCCAAACAACAAATGCTTGTTACAGTTGATTGCTGTCTTTGTTCCCTTTTATGTGAGCAATATTTTAACATCTTGTAAAATACTAATACTTCAAAATACTTAGCTCAGTAATCAAATCTGATAGTATTTCTTAATTTATAGATACTTATAACAATATCTTTTCTTCATTCATGTCACAAAAGTAATATCAAATCCTATGGTAGCCTAGAGCATGGTGAGCTGGAGAGGAGTAGAGAAGGGGTGATTGGACAAGAAAATGTTCTGGTGCTCTCCAGCCTATACCCAGCTCCTTACAGACCACAGCTTTGAGGTCACAGCTGATGTAATTGTGAATGTGTTTGTGTTGGCTCTGCCACTTGCTCTGCTGAGATGATCTCAACACTAAGGAGAATTTTTTACTAAGCAGTTACTTGCATAATAACATTTTTACAGGAAGTTTTAAAAAGTCATATTGGCAGCTGGGTGGAGATGATTTGGCTATTATTTTACCACATAAATCCTTTATAAAGACCTGTGAAAAATGTTCTTAGTTCTGTTCCCCAACAAAGTATTCTTAAATAAAAGATAGTTATAGTGGCTTTGGTCTCAAATGTGCATGCACAGGCAAGCTCAATATTGCTTTGGTAAGCATATCTGTGAATGAATATACAGGACTCAAAACTATGTAGTTGCCAGAGCTGAGCAACCTAAATTATAAAAGTACTTTCCTGCTGGAAAGTGGGTATTTCTTGTTAATGAAAATTATTGGAATTACGTTTCTGATTTATTGACAAATTAAAAAAAGCAAACATATATTTGGTCACACTGTCTTTTTAAAACAGCTATTTTTTTACTCATACACATGGATCAATGAAAGCTACAGAAAAAATTACAACTATTGTGCTTACAGCAGAGAGGTTGTTGAAGCTCATCCTTTCCAGAAAGCAAGCAAGCAGAATTTTTCTTACATTTGTTATGGCTGTGAAATAATCTTTAAAATATGATATGTGGTAGCATGCTAGCAAGTCATGTTGTATGTTAATAAAAGACTTTGAAAACTTTACGATATTTGGATGTGAGGAAAAAAGACTAATTTTGTTTAAAGACTTACACAAAGCAATCCTCTTGTTGATGTCTGATCCTAGATTTACCTGTGTTGTTGAGATACCATTCAAAATCTGTGCTTGTCTGTATTCCCAAATCTTCAGGATAAAAGAAAAGAAGCCCACTGTTACAACAAAGATCTGGGAATTATGGTTTTTGCCCTGTAAAGTTGCATTGACTGTTTACTTATTTTTTTCTAATGATGTAATGCTGTTTGACAACTTTCACAACTTTTTGAACACTCACATCAAGCTCTTTAGGACTTTTTTTTTTTCCACTCAGGCTGATGAGTGAGTGTAGACAGTTGAGCAACTGCTGAGAGAAGACACTGTAATTGCCCTATGAATGTTTACATCTCTGGCCTTATGCTGACATATATTTACATTTTGACTAGATTTCAAGATAAATTATATGGGGAGGAGGGGAACCAACAAAACCCTGCAATGACTTTGGAAAACGTTCCTTGATTTAACATTTAATAAATGAGCACGTGTAAGAGGCAGTTAAGTTTTGCTTATGGTAAGCAGAGTTGCTTAATTCAAACACAACTTCCATCAGACATGGCTAGGCCAACAGCAGCACCAGGCCTCTGTGAGAATAAAAATCTACTTTGAGATGGGTAGAATACTGCTTATCTGCTGTGGTTTAGATAGATACAAAACAGAATAGAGAGTATATAGATTGCATATAATGTAATGCAGGAGGTGGGAAGGTGACCACTGGTGAGCTAAGAGGTTCCAGGAAGAACTCTGAGCTTCTTGTTCATGCTTTTCCCCTGTCCTCCTCTTGGGGCAAATCTTTCCATAGGAAGAAGGGATTTAAGAAGAACCAAGGAAAGCAAAGGAAATTCATTATCTGTGATATCATATGGTTCCTACCAAATCATTTTCCTTGAAGTTACAGTTATTCATTGGGAAGAACTAGTTTTGGGAATCCTAAAACTATAATCAGGGGAGCAGATGAAAGGAGGATTTTATCCTAATTTCTATATAGCTAGTATGGAGGTAGAGCATATAAATCCATGATTAAATTTAAAGCATTGAACTGGTTTAATATAAAGCCAGTTTATAAATTTCAACAATATTTCCATAGTTGATAAGCAAGTAGGAAATTCATATTAATTTGAAAAGAATGTCAGCATTCTGTTGTGGAAATAAATGGAAACAAGCTTCTCTTTTTATGTTAATTTCAATTTTCTATGTCTGCAGAAGCATTTTAAAAATTTCTATAGGACAAGATGATAATTTATAATGAAAAAAATTGAATGGAGAAATATTTTGTAATGAGAATTTTGAACATTAAGGAGAAATCTTCACATTGAAGGTCTCATTCTATAAAGTTTTGACTTTGCCATGTTTTATTGAAGCATGGGGCAACATACGTCCCCGAGTTTCATACCCTTTATATGGCAATCATCTAGAGCAATCATCCCACCTACTGCCTAACAATTTGCCAGAGCTACTATGCTTTATGTAAATATATCGTAACATACCTTACTGTGTACTAGTACATGGAGAGGGTCAGAATGTTATTTTCTAGCCTTGATAAATAGCTCATACTTATAACCTTACTAAAGACGTTGTGTTTGCAGCTGCTATCCATGTGAATAACTTTTGTATAACATGGCCTTTTTCTAACACTTTTACAGTTAGCATGGCGCATGCCAGAGTACCAGGAGGTCATATTAGTATTTTTGAAAACTGTATTGTGAATATTAATTCATACTAACCCATGACTCCATCATGAGCCCTGTGTGACTTGCCCAAAGTGACACAGGAATCTCTGGCAGACTTAGGAAGAGAATCTAAATCTCTTGGTGCCTTCTAGTAACCTAGGGAGGGGATGGCTGCAGCAATGCCTCACAGACCACACCTGCTCGTGGATATGTGAAGGTTACTCTCTTCTTGGGTGCAGACTGATGGGAAATTGTTAAGGGCATTTTGATTTCCTCTTGCTTTATGACAAAGGGGTAAATGAGATTAAAGAGCCATAACTTGCAGACTTTTTCTGCTGAACTAATACCTCACAGATCGCCATCCTACTAGTACTATAAGTCAGCCTGTAGGCAGCCTAAGTCATTTTCAAATGTGTGTCTGTGTGTTATGGTGATGAATACATGGCAGGGATCAACAACTTTTCAGTTCAGGTCCTGTCTCAGCCACAGATTTATTTTTTTTAAGGTTGTTTTCCAAGGAAACAAAATAGGCTTTGTACATTAAATTTCATCATTAGTGAAATTGTTTGCATATTTATCTGTATCTAAAAGTTTTAGCACTATAGTCAATCAATGATTATACGTGAATTACAGAAGTGTAGGAATACTAAGTTGGATTACCCACAAATGTAATAAGAAAAGACTATACAGTGGGCAGCTGTTGGTACAACAGCAAGACAGTCTTATGAGTTAAGATTTCAATTTCAAGGTATTTAGACATGAAAAAGATATTATCTTTTATTTTTCTCTGACAATAATTGTTGTGGGAAGCACAATGATGTGTTATCATAAGAATAATATTAATTACTTAAAAGAGCCTGGTTACTTACTAGACCCTCCAATCATTCATTCTAGTTTACATAGTCTATTACTCTAGAGGGTGAAATCCAGAAATCTGCACTCAATATTTATGCAGTCTCAATTGAAATAAAATTCCCAGCAGCTTTAGTAGGACTTTTACCTAAACCAATTTCTGAATAAGCACTTCAGAATCTGGACCCTTGTGGAAATATATAATCTGAATTTAAAAAGAATTGCTCTGAGTATACAGAAAACTGTAACATTCAGCAGCTGAAGAAGAGAATTCACAGCACCCTAGGTTTTAAATTATTAATTCCTACAAATTTGTTATCCTCTACTTTCCTTCAAAACTTTTCACTATGAAAGAATTTATCCTTGTTGGTGTGGGGTTTCTGGCAGTCAGACTTGCAGTGCTCTTCCTCCAGCTAAGGAAGCAGTGTGGTCTGGTTACTCTTTGCTAACCAGTCCCCTTCTTACATTGTACAACCCCAGTGGACCCCAGGTCAGCTATAACTTATTATGGCAAACAAAGCAATCATCCAGGAATAAGGCTTCATTCTTGTGAATTAACACAGGGCCAGGGCTCTTATGCTCACCTCAGGTGAAGATTGTGTTTTGACTACCTCCAGACTTTAAATGAGCTAGTTGAATAGTTAAAATGATAAATATTACTGGGCTATATGATAATGCTTCTGTATTTGTTGTCACCTGCAATATTTCATGTTTATTTAAAAGTAGTATTCAATATTTGATCTTATATAAGACTAAGCAAGCAGAGAATTTTGTAATAAATACATATGCACACTTTGTCACCATTCTTTGACCTTCTGTGTCTTCTATGTTTTTGACCAGCACTGATTTGAATTTGGCTAGAAGAGTGTTCCTTTGTGTGAATTACTTTTTCTCACAGTAGTCTAAAATAAGACCAGATTAATGTGGAATTTCCTAGCTTTTTTGAGTTTCTTTGACTGTGACAGCTTTCACTATGGGCAGTACAGCTCCAGTCCAACTAGGTGACAGATTTTCACATTTATATAGAGCCCTATCTGGGTCACCAAATTATAGGTTTGATCAAATCATGATTTCCAAAGGGTATCTACCCTTGCACTGCTGCCTTATTGAAACATATTCTCTTTTAGGGTAATTGTCTCATGAAGGTCCAGCCTTTCCCCATACTTGGGGAAGAGAAATGTTACTAATACAAATTAAGTTTGCAAACATCACTGTTTGATGATTTATGTAGTATGTTGTTTTTACTCTCTGAAAGTTTCTAGATATTTCAGTGTTGGAACAAGGGAGTAATTCAGAGTATATTAAGTGATTAAAAAAATAAAAATGATCACAGAAAATTTTATTTAATCAAATATTGTGCAAGAAAAACTACTGAATATGGTAATGCTCTCATCTTCCATTGTATATCCTTTGTTCAGATTGTACAATAGTTTGAGTACTGAATTTTATGTTAATGTGGGATGGAATGGGTGATAAAATAATGTGCAGTAGTGAATATTTTCAGTATTTGGCATTTAAAAACCAAAATATGACTATTTTGATTGAGCATAGAGGTCACGATATATTTCTGTTTCTCATTTCTATGAGTGTAACTCAGCATATTTTTTTTCATCAAAACTCATTCTCACAAATTCAGAATCCCAAGTCCTAAAAACTTGGGGTTTAATTGGTTCAGATTTTTGTCGAAAGAAATAAGTCTTGCAAAAACTTGGGTTAACGAAGAACCTAGTGGAAAAATAAGTGAGAAAATGTACACAATGGCAGGATAAGCACAGCCTATGCATAGTTATTTAAGAATATGGGTCTAAACGTGTTGCTGGAAATAACAAACTTTAAAGTGAATATGCTGTATTATTCAGGGGACCATATGGTGCTAACACCTTTACTGCTTGGATCAGTCTACCACTCATATTGACTAGCACGTAAGGAAATGGAGCTTGATCATTCAAAGTCAGTGAGAGGTCTGCCACTGAGTTTGATCAGAAAAAAATAGGAACTTTGCTCCCTGCCTGATACTTTCCACAAAACTTCTGTATTTTGAAAGGTGCCATGCTATGACTTGACATCTTTGAAAATTTATATATACTTAGAGAAGTAAAAAATTGTAAACATGTGAGAGAATGAAAAGAAAAAACCCACAAAACTAGAATAGTCTCTAAGGGCATGAGAGAAAATGCCTTTATTTATAGCCAATGATTATGGTTTATCTTTTGGTGTTCTTAGTTCTTTCAATCCCCTTGGTCTTAAATGGTATCAGTAATACAACATATTATCATCCCATATGCATTAGGAAGCTGTAAAAAGTAACTGCCTTTTCTATAACTTTTCTAATAAATTTAAATTAAAAGTGTTCTTCGTTCCTAAGTACAAATAAAATAGGGGAAAATACATTTTTAAAATAAAGTAATTTTTCAATTTTAGTAGTTAAATTGAATTTCCTCTTTCCTATAGTTAGGTGAAAAAAACAGATTAGTCTATGTAGACTTCTCTTTTGGCAGCATAGGGAATCGTCCATAATGACCTAAGCAGTTAATGAACAGTCACAGTCTCTTGTGACATGAGGTCATTCCTTCCTAAGATCCATCCTGTCCTGTACTGAAGTCAATTAAGAAAACCTTTAAAGGATAAAAGTGAGGCACAAAGATTGGAGCATGACTGGTCATTTTTCATTAGCTACTTCTCTGCAGTTTGGAACAACATCATGTAATGTCCAAAAACTGCCTAAAGTAGTAAATTGCCTCTCATGTAGGCAATGTAGATGTTTCATAAACAAGTTGTTATATTGAGGGAGAACTAGATCCAAAATGGGATGTTATAGAATGAATTCTTACGATCATGCTTTTCTGTTGTTTTCCATAGATGGCCTGGGGATATATATCAAATTCCTCCCACCAATCTGCCAAATCACAGTATGGGGTTATTCAGTGTCTCCGTTCCATGAAATGTTTTGCCACATGCAAACTTTCATCTTACTTCTCAGTGGGCTTTTGTGTTCTAATATGCTTACTTTCAAAGGTGTAGGCATTTTGCTAACATATTAACTGCAAGGCAACTTAACCATGTAAATGACAAAGTTCAGAGTCACAGGTAATCCTCTGTCTTATGGCACATTTCTTATCAGTGCATGGTTTGATGATGATAGGAATTGGTTTTTATCATATTATAACCTGCAAATTTAGAGCAGTGAAAATAGCTTGTATAGGTTGTAATTATAATGGATTTTTTTCTCCTCATTGTGTATGGATTAGAGCCAGATTAAATTATAATGTCTCTGATTTATCCTCCGTGCATTAGGAATGGAGGAAGGTCAAATGTATCCAATAATGTTTTCTCTGTGGAAAGAAGGTACCACAGAGTGAATTGCAGATGCAAATGAGTGACACCAAAAGCCTTTTCATCCTGACTCATAGTTCCAGTGTTAATAGCTATTATCCCTGGACTAGTAGTTTACAGTTAATGTCAAAATGACCTGACATGTTGGCGGCAGTATGAAATATGATCAGCTGATAAAGAAGATTACTGTTTGTCTATGATGTTTCTTGCTCTAACTATATGAATAATTCCTTTGAATGAAAGTGATTTTGTCAGAGGCAAACAGTTTGAGTATAGATGTTTAATGGGATGTAGAAGGAGATGTGGCTGTTCCAGTGCACTAGAGTACTAGTTTCAGAACTTTCTTGGTTAGTGTGATTACTTTGAAATCCCAGTTGACCAAATTAATTCCAAACTCATTGTAATTATTGCGAGTATTTCTGCTGACTTCAATAATCTCACAAAGAAGTATTAAAAAAACCAACCAACCAACAACAAAACCTGCACAAAGGAAAAACCATATTGTTTGAAAAGACTTAAAAGGAAACCTCCATATTTATTAAATAAAAATTATGGTAAGGTATTTCATCATTGTTCACTTTTCTTGGTTCAAGATTTATTTCATAACTTTTCTGCTCAAAGACTCAGAATTTCCCTACTATTTAATGCCTGGTTAAATATTACTTAATACGAGTCACATTTTTATTTTATTCAAATTTTATTCTTATATTGTATCAGATAAATATAAAATATTACCACTTGCTTTCATTAGGCTAAAATATTTCCTGAGTGATATGCCAGTTCAGATCGGATTGGTGTATACCAGTTCAGTTTCAATAGTATTCCAGAAACCCTCCTTAAGCCTTCCTCCCATGTACCCTACAACCTTCTCAAACTAAACCTGTCTATCTTGGGCAAAGGCACAGGATCTTTAAATAGAATTTAAATGAATTATAGAAAACATTAAATATGACTTCACATTTTTTCCCATTAGTTTGCATTAGATAAATAAAAGAGGCCCTGTATCTTGTATCAAGCTAAACCTATCTTTATGATTGCTATACTTTCATGTGAGCCCACAGAAAAGGAAAATGGCACATGCTGAGCAACTTTTTATGCTCATGGTAATCTCACTGTGACAGATTTACTTTAATCTGTCGATGATTCCTGTTTGACACAGACTTGAATTAATGTTAAGAGAATTAAAAGAATAGGCAAACCTTTTCTCTTTAAAATTCAGGATGCGAAACAGGCAGGGAGTTGAATACCTTTAGCCAAGACAATTAATATATCAAAGAATGTTCCTTAAGCTAGATCCAAAGATCAGGTGCTCTTGCCATGAGGGAGAGGAATTTATTTGGAAAAAAATATAAATAAAGCCAGGAAAACTAAACTAAAAATGATACTTTCCCCTCTCCCTCAAGAATGGGAACTGCAGTAAAAGTTGACTAGGTTTACATACAATGGACATAACCAGACAGAGCCATGATGGATGAATGAATAACCAATTTCTGTAGTAATAATTAAAGACATCAAAGAAGCCAGTCAAACACAACAGAGGTGTGTCTTTTTTTCATAAAGAGAATCTGGAAACAGCAGCTTGGTGCCTGGCAAAGGGTCAAAGGAAAAAGTGACCAGATGAAGAGGGAAGATGCTTTCTTTAAGTCTAAGATTTTGGCTTACACTCTGTGTCTTTCTATATAATTGATCCAGTGTCTGTTGAAGTGGAAAAGCTTACATTGACTTGAATGCTGCTGATGGAGTAATGGTCTGGTCAAATTTGTGACATCCCCTTCTCTAAGGGATAATGTTGGAAGATTCACTGGTTTCAGTTAGTCACTGTAAGGGTCTGTGTTGAATATCACTGATGTTTAGGTGGTTACGCTTGCTTCCAGATCCAGGAGACTGCAACTGTGCAGTATTCATAGGACAGAGGAGGATTTACGTATGAGTCTCCCAGCCAGGAAACTCACTTTCAGGTTGGCATTGTATTAATTTTTCCTTCTAACTAGGTAGAACCAAGAACACGATGATTACAACTGTTATCAGCATGGTTGTAAACATTGTGTTCCATAAACCTGATGCACAAAACTGCTCTGCCTGGTCATCGGGAAGCTCTTGCGTGGGTGAATGTTCATTGAGCTAAATCCTAAAGAATGCTTGTTGAGTTGTACTCGGACAAATCTCCAAATGAAGCTAGGACATATTTCCCTTGAATAACCACTTCTGAATTTTGTCTGTTTTGCTTCGGAGAAATACTGATTTGGTAATATTTATACAAGGGCTATTTTGAGGTTTCATGAGAATTTGGGAAAAAAGCAATGCCTGTCTCTCATGTTTTTACTAGAAAAAAATAATTTCCAGAAGCAAATTATCATGTTAAGTTTTTTGTTTACTTATTTTCATGTCAAGGTTAAAAGAGTAGAGCATACTGGAGTTAGGAAACCTCAGTGTCGGCATGAGGTAAAGTACACCAGCATAACATTTCTGCACCAATCACAACTAATAAGTTCAAAACCATATCATCTAAGGTTATTGCACCCTTGACTTGATGTAAACCTTAATGTAAAGGTTAATGCAGAAACAATCACTTAATACTGTTAAACCTCATCCTTGTCAAATCACATATCGCTAATGAGTTTTTGACTGCAAGTTTGGCTATGTAAATTGTCAGATTTCTTCTGCATTCATACAGTAAGAACAGATATTGGGGTAAAAATACAAATGTTATGGTAACTTCTGCACCTTAGGTTAAATAAATGCATATAATTTTCCTTTTTACTAAAAAATCACTGCTAGTAAATAAAAAAAGAAAACACAAGCAAACAGAAGAAAATGGAAGACAGAATATTTGAACAAGTACATGCAAAATAATTATTCAGCACTGCAGACTAGTCTTTTGCAAAGCCTTAAATAATATATGCAGAGAGATTAGAAATCCCTGGCAAGCAAGTTTTGAATTTTGTCCTATATGCCCCTCCCCAATATTTTCTTTGGAGCTTGCTCAAATTTATAGCATGACATATCTTTTAGTCTAATTCAAAATGGGGTTTTTACATCAAAAACTGTAGCCAAGCCAATACTTTTTCTTAAACTGGTTGTTCAAAGGGAAAAAAATGTTAAAATTTGTTGTTTAAAACCATACTGGTTCATGTTAGTCAAGGTGCAACACTACTTTTTTTTTTTTTCCTTGCTGCTTTTTTTTTTAAAAAAGAAAACCAACCCAGAATGTGTACATTGAGAAATTTCAAATGACCTTTTTGTGAAGTAGTTTTGAAATAAACCTCTGTCCTCATAATATATTTTTTAAAAAGCTAGCAGTATGTCTGTATTTCTACTATTGTTACATTCAGTGAAAATATTTTTTCTCTAAAAAATAATAAAAACCCCAGCTGTTTTTCTTTAGGAAATGGATGGCCATCCACTAGTTAAAAATCCAGCAATTCTACTAGTGAATGGCACAAACTTTTTGTGTTACAAAAATTCTTTAGCTGAATTACAAAATATGTGAAGGAAAGTGCAGAATGATCAGGGGTTAGAAAGAAAACTAGAAAACAAAGGTATAAAGACATACTATATTAAGCCCTGAGGCAGCGCACCTTATTTATACAACAGAGAATGTCTACAGAATAAGCAACCAGCACAACAGAGGTATGACTAATAGATAGGTATGAATCAGTAGATTTGTATTCTTCTCACATTATCCCTCTTCCCAAAAGCAGAGAAAAATGAAAGAACCCCCTCCTGAGCTTTCTCACCCATTCATCCTTTTCAAATCTGATGCTTACAGTTATGATAGTTAAATTTTAGCTTTAGGCAACCCAGAGTACTAATCTTACATGACCTCTTCCAAACTAAATCATGCCCTCATGACTCATTTACTTTTCCTCTCTTATGTTTTTTCTCTTGGAGGAAACTGTATCCAAGGTGTCTCTATATCAAAATAATAATAATAATAATAATAATAATAATAATAATAATAATAATAATAATAATAATAATAATAATAATAATAATAAAAAATACCACCAAAATAAAGATCTAGAACCTCTATCTTGTTGCTGTCTAAACCTAAAGAGTTAGAACATAGGTTTCCATGTCATGGGATCTGGATTATTTCTAGCTCAGTCTTCCTGCTACAATTTAGTTGCATGGAAGGACATTTTCTAAATATCAGGTTTGTAACTACCCTTGAGTGCCAATAAATCAATATCTAATTGCAGTGCTGTTAAAATCAATTGACTAATTTGTCTTTAAGGTTTTCATAGAGAGGCAACTGCAAGGAATGGAAAGCACCATCTCTGCCATGATAAAACACGCCCAGCAAAACAGGTTTACAGAAGCTCAAGGTGGCAGAGAAATCGACATTCCAGCAAGTGGCTTTGTCTCTAAAAATATCTCAGATATTTTATCACTAATATTCAGTGTAAATCTTCTAGCTTTTCCCCAAAGGTAGTACTTGCAGATTACTTGGATGTTTGTATATATGGGTTTGAGCTTTTCACCATAAAAAAACCACAACGCAACCATTTATATATCCTGTGCTAGAAGACATAGTCATAACCAGTTTGTGCATCTATGGCCTTAAATGTTCTTTTCTGTGCAGCTGGGGTTTGAGAAGGACTCCAGTGATTTGTAGGCCTTGTCCTGGATCTTGTACAAGAGCACATTAACCTTGGTGGAATATGTTAAAAGAACAGGGTCTTGACCTTGCAAACGTTACTGTGTGTGCCAAGCTTTCCCTGTAGGACTCCCTGCATCTCCCTTGGATACTATCTGAAACCATATATGGGAGTATTGATTTTGCAGAGGGAATAATTTTAGGATACAAATTATATTCTGCTAAATATTTTGCCTTTTCAATGTAATGCAAAAGCACTGCAATCTGCTTTCAGCTGTGATTGGAGTTAAAACATGAGTACAGTGGGCTTGTATAAAGTATTGTTGCTTTTACCCAACCTCCTTCTGTTTAAATATTCTTATTTTGCCTTTGTAATTAATGACAATGTTTTTTTCTCATGTTTTGTATCTACGGTTGGGCAATGACAGAAACAAATGCCGTATCTGATGAACCTGAAAGTGAAAGTAGGTGGGAGCAAATTTGCCAAGAGTCTTATTCCAGCTGACAGGTGTGCCTCTTGTGACATTAATAATGCTTCAAGAGTATTGATATAAATCAAGCTATAGCAAGAAGCAAGCCATAGACAGGATGGGGAACCACTGGCTCTGCTGATTAGTATCCCCAGAGCTGATAGTGAGACTGCAGCTTTCAGCTGTGAGTACCTTCCTCTTTATCCTGGGAACTTGTACAACAATCATGTTTCATGTCTGCCTGTATATAATGAATCACATCAGGCATCCCCAGGGCTAAATCAGAAAACTTGATTTAAAGTTTGATCCAAAATCCTCTGGTGTTAAAAAAAATATTTTCATTGACTTTGGTGGGCTCAATCTCAGCATGTCACTGGCACTTACTTCTCTGGCTACTTTTATGCCTTGGGAGGTCCACATTTCCGGAGCACTTTGAAATCAAAATACCAGCTTGATCCTCCAGAACTTATATAAGAAAGCACATATTAAGCATCAACAAATAAGTTTGTAGCTGGGAATCTTGCAGAATTTATGTGCAACTTAAGGTGGTTATAGGCCTTATGCTGCTTCTGCAAGCAAGGGCAAATATTAGCTCCTCTGGGCGCTGCTGAGCCTCTCTCTTGTCTTTTGTCATTAGTGAAGTGCTCAGTCTAAGAGATTAGTAAAGAACAGGGTGATCTACAAGCTGCATAATGGAAAGGAATGAGACTCAGGCCAAAGTAAGTGCAGTACTGTGCTGGAGTCCCTGCCTAATGATGAGGTGCCTTTTGGAATTGAAGGGCGTTTCCGTTCCTGTATGCAGCATTCTGTTCCTAAAATATGTATTTTAACACCTGCTGCTGCTGATTCTGCTTTTCTGATGTCCCATGGTTAAGACAGCAAACACCAGAGGATAATACTCTGCCAGGAACTACTCTGCCTGCACTTTTTCCTCCATGAAAGATGCACGAAGGTCGAAAGATTTCAAGGGAGTTTTGTAGACAAGAGAGCTGCTATATTCCTGTAGTGGAAGATGACTGCCACGGTACCATACGAGAAATTGGCAGTTTCATTTCTTTGTGCATGTTCTTGCAGAGGCCTCGTTTTCCACTAGTGTGTGTGTGTGTGTGTGTGTCTCTCCTGGCAGAGAAAGTTTTGTAACTAAAGCCATTTTTCCCTCTGGACCAGCAGTCAAACTCTGGTCCCTTAACCTTCTGCCCAGCCCCTCTCTGTCCACTGCTTCTGTTTTCTTTCTCACTCGTCTCAGTCTGTTTCCTCACTTAAGCCCCCTCGTAAAGGGCTCTTCCTTCTTCTCCCTTTCCTGACAGCTTTTACTCCTGGAAGCTGTGTGCAGACTGTTCCCTGACACCTGCATCAGCCCTTTCTTTGCCTTGCTAAATGTGTAGCCTCTATTACAGCAGTATATAGTCTCTAAGCAAAGGCATAATCTTTTCAATTAACAGTGAAATTTACTATAAATTCTAGAGGAGTAATTCCCTCTTTGATGTACTTGATGTCAGCATCAGTTAGATCTGTGTACCAAAGAGGGACGTTGCTCTAAATCTGAACACTGAGGATACTAAATGGATGGAAAGAATGCTGTCTAGCCCTTGAACTTCCCAGGAAACCCTCATTTACTTCCATCAGGATATTGAGAAAAGGAAATGAAATGGCTTAACGTCTGCACTCTCTTTACTGAACTGTAGTTGCTGAGTTTAATGCAGCATTTGTGCCTAACAGAATAAATCAGCTGTGCAGCATGTTGAGCTTCTGATTATAATAAGATAGGACAATAACCAGTAAGACATGAAGCTACAACTCCAACAATGTGGTAGGACTGAGATAGGAAAAAAAAACCCCAAACACCTCTATCCTTGAGGAAAATGGGCCTTGTGGAGACCTTGAAAATCCATTTGGCCACTCTACAGTGAGACAAGACAAGCAACTGTTACTGTATCTTTCAGGACAAGATTTCTGATCACAGCTATTACAAAATGCTCAAACTCCATGGCAGGGAAACTTCTTTCCACATCTGTGTCTGCCTTCATGGTAAACATTTGAAATATTGCCCTCAAAACAATTCTTTGGGTTGTACAGTTTAGTACATTTTTCTGATGTTAATAGACTTAAACTTTATGTTTTTCAGATGTGGGCAAGTTTCTCCTACATTCTTGGACTCCAACCAAATTCCCTTCAATCTTGGTTTACCTTCAGCAGGTCCTTATGTTTCCAGGGAACAGACTATGCCAATTTGAGAAGGGTTTAGCCTCATTTGAAGTTCTCTATCGAACTATGCCTTCCTCTGTTCCCCTAACAATTTCTTCCCCCTCACTTGATGAAATGAAAGAAGAATTTGTGACTTATTATTACACATATTATACTGTTAAATTGTCTTTTTCACAGACTACAGACTATCATTAAACATTTTGCTATTTTATATTATTAATTTCCTTTTTTTTTTTTCTTTAAATGTAAATAAATCCCTCACAACAATATCAGATGATGGATTCTCTTCATTTATATAACCTTGCCTTTACCAGGTGCATTTATCCCAGAAAGGCCTGGCAAGCCCGAGGGTTCTCATTTTTCTTGTAATCTCCTTTCATTGGCATCTAAAGTGGCATTAAGCACACAGACATTTTGACCTTGAAGTCTTCTTGATAGAACAGAAAAGCAAGACCCCTTAAATAATAAAAGAGGCAGTCCATAGTTTTATGGTTATAAAATAAGAACCCATTTCTTTTCAAATGCTGTGGTGATTTTTCAGTGTCTACATTTGCTGTCTCTTTGGAGAATTACAAGTTTGTTTCTTTCATCTCCTGAAAACACAACTGAAGTCTAGAAGGCATCTTCTTTTTTAAAAAATACACCCTATTTTAATTTCTGGAAATGCAAGTTTTCTTTCCCCATCTATACCCTTCCTTTCTTCCAATATTAAACACACCTCTTTTTCCGTTACTTTTTATTTTCTTCACAAAATGCTTTGTGTTTTATGCAATCATGTTCCCTTTTGACTAAAGATCCTGTAGCAATTTGGATATTCAGTATTAGTCCTTAACAGCTCGGTGCACAGACTTTATAAATACTATATTAGCTTTCTCTAACAAAAAGAATCAAAATGTCCTATTCTTATTAAGAATACAGTGATGAAAACTCATGTAATTTACTTTTGGTACAGTCTCTCATTAAGAGAAAGGGAAAGCTGGTTTTATAGTCTGAATCTGTACCTTGATAATATAATAGCATATGTCTCATTGACAGAACACAATAAAATATACTTCATTGATACAACACCCCAGTTTCATTTTTAATAAGTAAAGAGTCCACAGTATTCCAGACAATTCATTCTGTGATCAAAGTGTTGGCAGAGACTTTTAAAAAACGTTGCCTGCTGGACATTTTCTGCTATGTTTCTCTATGGCACATAAAGCATTTTAGGACTGATTACTGCTGTTGCCTTTAGAAACCATGGCTTGGAAAACTGGAAAGAGAACAGTTCAGGTTCTGCCATTGCAGTTATGTGGCAATGACTTCTCTAGGGCCAGGGAGCAGCAGAGTGTCTGCAGCTCTTCAGGATGGCTCCATATCTTCGAAGAGAATGACCCCAGCACAGCATGACAGAAACCTCACCATGAGCTCATGATCCTGAGCTCACCAAAGCAGCAAGCTTACCATCTCATGTGCCTTTTCTGGGGAGGGGGGCAAGTTAGAAAGAACTGGTTGCTTTTTAAAGGGACTGAAATCTCCCTTTTATTCATGCATACCGAATTGCATACACGTGACAAGAGGATACAGAAGGATGGAGTGGGGGCGGGCGGGGGGGGGGGGTTGCAGAGCCTGCAAAATTGTATTTTAGATATTAGTTACAGCCTGTGAACGATTGTTTTGATGTAGTAAAGTTTTCTTCAGTGAACCTTCTCCTGAAGCAAGTGTTATGCCAGTATCACTGTGTGAGTATACCAACCCTTAAAAAATGACGATGGCACAGCTCAGTGGCCTGTGTAAGCTTCTTGTCCCTTAAATGACAAGGTATGAGAATTTTTTATTCTCCCTCTGTGCTTCTTTTTTTCACACTCACCTGTTCATTCTTCACATTCTTGGCTCCATTTTCATCCTATATCTCATTGGAGTTTCTCTCTGCTCCTTCACTGATCGTTCATTTGTAGTCTCTCCTAAGCAGAATAACAATCAAGTGTCATTCAGTTTTGTACCAATCTTTTCAAAACAGAGTGTTCCAGCTGATTTGAAATTAGGCAGCTTGAATATACTATCTACAAATCCATACACAGATGTGTTACAGATAAATCAAAATTAAAACATTTGAGGAATTGTTTTTAAAACGGCAGCATGCATATGAATTTACAAGGATAGCCCTTAGCCTTGAAAAAACCTTCACTGGAATTAAAACTGCAGTTGACTAATCCCACTAGCAGATACCCTGCAGATGCTAGATAATTTTTAATGTTGCAGAATATGGACCTTTTTATGATACATAGGACAAAATTGCTGAGATTCGATGTTTATCCTGTATTGTAAAAATATGTACAATTATGTTGTTTGTTCATGTTTTTGTACGTCTGTGAATTACATGCATGTAAAGATTAAATAGGTAACATTTAAATAGGAAATTTGTGTGCATGTAGAATCCCATTCCACAATACCACCATAGACAATATCACTGTCTCCAAACTATCCATCCGTCCTTCTTCAGCAAATCACTTAACAAGTGGTTAAGTCTTTCAGTTCCATTTAAATGCATACTTCTAAGCACATGTTTATGTACTCTGATATAGATAAAAGTGGTTTATAGTCTGAATTAAGATATATGGGCATGATGCTGTAGCACCGAAGTTTAAATATTGATGTTAGCAGTCAATGAGTATTAATGGTTGAAAGCTGGGACCTCATTTATACCTGCAAATTCAGTTAGCCTTTCCCAGCAAAAAGTTTTAGATATAAAAAGCTTTATCTGCAATTCTAAAATATGATCTTAAAATGTGGCCATGTCAAAATCAACTCCTGAAGCTTTATACAAAGTCAGATACCTCATCTAGTGTGTCTAATAGTTCAGAATATGTGTATGTATTATGAATCATAATAATTCTGGCTTATTTCACTTGTATAACGCTACGTATGTGAGCTAAAGGCCTGGATTCTATGGTGTGTGTAACCAGACCAGGGTAAATACTGAGAAATGCTTTATCCATAGTTGTCTTCTCTAGCTGATTCTTTTGCATTAAAACTACTTTCACAGTAATGTCTTCAGAAAAATGTCAACCAAGCATTCGGATTATCATATGAAACAAATCATGTTATTTTACCTTCTCACACAAGACTTAAATCTCTCTTGAAAGACATAGTTAATTTTTAATGATTTTTCTCCAGGACCAGCCTAACTTTTTAAAACTAAAGCTGATAATAGCCCATGAATGAATGACATCAATTGAAATGCACTTTTTTTCTTCAAGGTTATTGATGTAATTTTGAATTAAACTGACCTTTTTAAGAAATGTTTTGACTATAAAGATTTCCTGTCCTTTTTGCTCAGCAATCAGAACAGCAGAACTGGGATAAGCCTGGTTCAGCTGCTTGATGTTAATGCTTGAAGGAAAGTGAGCTGCACAGTATTCATGCCTGTAGGATGGTGGCAGTGAATACAGGTAAGTACCAGCACCAATGAACCACAGAAATTTAGAATCCTAACCTGAGAGGTTAGTATGGAAGCGGACCTGGGCCTCACAGGACTGAAAATAGAGTCAAATTGCTATCCTGAATTTAATTATGTTACATTAAATTTCTTTGGAAGAAGTTTTGTTGTCAGGTTAATTGTGTTTGTGATGTGTATGGGCTGATTCATGTTTTTATATAGGCAGACTGATCTCGATAGTGTTGGAAGTCTGGCATCTAGAAAAAACTGTAATTTATGCTTGTAAATAATACCTGTTATATAGTTATAAAAACATACCTGCATCTCTGTGAAACTGACTGATAGCTCCTTATATGAAACCAACTTATTTTGAGTTTTCCTAATAGAAGTAATAAGGATGGCAGTGATCTTTTGGAGTCTCTGGGTGAATGTTATATTAAAGATATTTCCATTTAAAAGGGAGAAGTATGGGTAAACTTTACTGAATGGAAATTTATTCTAAAAAACATAAGCAAAAACTTTATACCATTCAGATAAACACAGTTACAAAAAAAAAAAAAAAAAAAAAAAGAGGTCCATTCCCATTTGAAAAAAGAATTCAGAGCAGTCCTAAGACTAAGGTGAGACAGGTGCTTGGATTAGATGCCCCCTATGACCCTTCTGGTTTTAGAATATGTAGGCAGTACTGCAGGCTTATTTTCATTTGAACACTGTTAGAATATTGTATTCATACAGGCAGTATACTAAGGAAGACAAACTTACTATGACAGTTCATTCTTTTTTTTCCCCCTTAGTTTTATTTCCTTAGTTTTCACTGTAGAGAAGAAAATAATCTTTAACATGTAAAGCCATGTTTATTATCTCCTGTTTGTAGGAGGAGAAGTAGCAAAATTATTTCTGTGATATTCTTTCAACTGTGAAGTGCACTTTTTCATCACAATCCTGTAATCTTAATGTTTTAGTAGATAAATCAGAAATACAGAATATAACAGAATTAACAGGATCTGTTTAAAAATAAGGTTGCAATTACAAGCTATCCTACTACCAGGATTTATTTCATAGAGCATATGGCTTCTCTAATTAAGAAGAACACTTTTATTTTTTTATCTTTTAATCTTTTAATCTGAATATAATACTTTAAGTTCTATTCATGTATTACCAAACTTGTCAAAAGGCCTGCTTTTGCACCTGAATTTTGGCTCTTTTTCAACCCCCTCTTGTTAAAGGCTGAAATTAAAAAAAAGAACATGACATAGAATAATATTTAGCTTTGAAGCTAATGCTGGACTTTGTTTTATAATTCTTCTCTTATTCTAACTCTTTTAATTTTGTAATCCAGAAGTTTAGTGCTTCCATCTGTTTGAAAGTGTTCAGCTAACATTTATCCTTTATTTATGGCTGCTGTTTCCCATTTCTTAGGTCTATAGGATGATGCATTTATTACACAATTATTACTGTGTCAGGTATCCTGACCATAATTTGAATAATAACGTTAAGAATAGCTGTGGTTGTTGCAATGAAGTATAGGACATAGTTTGCCCCTTTAGAAAGCAATGTTCTGTCTTTGCTCTATTGTCTACATAGTGAGAAAAATTCCAAGAGTTTAAGTAGACTAACGATGTAGGAGCTATATTTTATGAGAAAATAGGCTAGGGTTTACTCCAGAATTTTAGTCTTCCTTGATTTGCTAACTATATCTATTAGAAGGCCCACATCTTGCCAGCTGTTAATCAGCATGAATACTTGGTAGCCAGATTATGTTTTGGTTTATTGTGTATGCTGGATAGAAAATGATTAAAGGAGCTTTTTATAAGTCTATCCAACTCTGGAGATCAATAAGATTCTGGTGCTGAACCAGGGTCTTGCTGGGTCATGGAGCAGAAAGGGTATAACAAATTATACTAAGCTAAGAAAAGAAATCAGCATAGTCCTGTGCACAAGGCTTTAGGAAAAAATGTCTCTCCTTGATGCACTATTCTATCTTTACTCCTCTTCACTGCAGGATGTCTCTGTGTGTTGTACACTGACCAGCAACCCAGCTACAGGGCAGGTCCAAAGATGACATAGCTACAGACAAAGCCCCGAAAGAAAAAGGCCTCAAAATGTCTCAGAAAAGCTAGAGAATAAGGTTTGACATGTATTTCTTAAAGCTGATCCTATGATATCTTGAGCAGCTGCTGCTGATCCTGTGTAGCTTTTGACTGTTCATATAACTTCTGGAGTATTTAGCCTTTTACAGTTGGAAATTGTTGGTACCTCTGGGAAATGAGGTTAGATGCTACCCAGAAGTTCCACTTGCCCTTCACCAGGAAGCAATGTTTTATCAACTAATGAGTCTTGCTTTGTCTACCTCCAGCCTGCTACCCTTCCATTAAATAGCACTTAGTGGACAAGTCATCCTTCTGTTTTCAATGGGATTACTCATGTGAGTACCACTTTATATAGGAAAGGTGACAGAATTGGCATCTAAATTGCCCACAGCCTGGTTGTTATGACATTAGTTTTTACTGTCTTGGATTTACCCACAACTATATTGTTCCAAATTGTGGCATAATTCAGGCTTGATAGAAAGATTAAAAAAAAAAAAAAAAAAAAAAAAGAGTTTGCTCTTGTTTGAATTCCAACATCCTTCCAGTTATAAAAAAAACCAAACCAAAACCCTAAGCAAATAAAATCCCCAAACAAAAAAAAGTAGAAAAGTCATGGAAATTTCAGATCATTGATATCTTTCTCTTATTATGTGGGACAAAGCAAACCTACTCAGTACTCTTATGTTTATGAATTCATATGTTAGGCATTCTTGTAATAAATTTTTTTTTGGTAATAACAAGTCCAGCCTGTCCTCTTTGTACTTATTCTGTACATTGGCTTATCAACAAATCATTCAAATAATCTTAGTCATCTACGGCAATGTGAAGAAGCTATTCTTTGCCTCCACTGTCAAATCTGCTTCTAAAGTTATCTGTTCACAGGTACATGAATATTTATACAGATGACATTTTCAAGGCTTCTTTGGCCCTAGATTCTTAATGGAGAATAATATTCCAGTTTAAATCAGTTACAATTATTTTCTTTTAATTTAGTATGAAACGTTATCACTGCATATAAACTAATGCTTGTACAGAAAGGTAAAACTGAGGATGCTCATTTTAGCTGAAGATGTTGAGAATTATAGATTTGGTTTGACACCTAGTAATGTAATCATATGCCAAAATGCAAAAATTATAAGCAAGTTATAAACATTGGTGAATTGTAAATAAAAGCGGATTTAATAAGGTGCTCTTAGCTGCTAGTTGCCTTCTTAAATTGAAATCTGAAGAGTCATGCAAGATGTCTTTAAGCAAAGTCATGTAAGGTATAAATTTTGTGAGGGTGTTCTTTAATGATGTCAGTAAAGAGGGAGGAGGCATTGAGCTATATTCTTTACAACACTGGAGCTGCCGATGTCTACAGTTGAAGATTTACCCCATTATTGCATTGTATGTTGTCCTTGTTTCAGCTGGGATAGAGTTAATTGTCTTCCTAGTAGCTGGTACGGTGCTATGTTTTGAGTTCAGTATGAGAAGAATGTTGATAACACTGATGTTTTCAGTTGTTGCTAAGTAATGTTTAGTCTAAAGTCAAGGATTTTTCAGCTTCTCACGCCCAGCCAGCGAGAAAGCTGGAGGGGCAGAAGAAGTTGGCACAGGACACAGCCAGGGCAGCTGACCCAAACTGGCCAACAGGGTATTCCATACCATGGGACGTCCCATCTAGTATAGGAACTGGGGGGGGGGGGGGGGGGGCAGGGGATCGCCGCTCAGAGATTAACTGGGCGTAGATTGGCAGGTGGTGAGCAATCGCACTGTGCATCATTTGTATATTCCAATCCTTTTATTATTACTGCTGTCATTTTATTAGTGTTATCATTATCATTATTAGTTTCTTCTTTTCTGTTCTATTAAACTTTTCTTATCCCAACCCACGAGTTTTACTTCTTTTCCCGATTTTCTCCCCCATCCCACTGGGTGGGGGGGTGGAGTGAGTGGTGCTTAGTTGCTGGCTGGGGTTAAACCATGATATATGTGGAGCAAGATATCATGCACTTTGCATTCAAGTCCTGGATCTGACCATGTTCCTTCTGTATCACCTCAGATTCTCATTGGGAAAAGGGCTGTAACAAACACTGCACTGAGATCTGTCGAAATGTGTCATACTTGATCAGTTATCTGTAAAATGTACAGAGGTCTACAAATGAATGGCACTTAGGAAGTTACAGCATATTCACAAATAAGTGATTTTTCAAAAGAAACCTTTAAGAAGGGTGCTTCTGCTATGACATCCATTCTCTGCAGCATCTTAAAACCCCATGCTCAGGGTCATCTTCAAAAGCCAAATTTGTGAGTAAGCATGAGAGAGATTTGTCAAGCTGCTGTCTACAAAGTACTTAACAACATACATAGTGAAAGGTGGAGGACCAAAACAGATGGTTATAGCTTGAACATTTATTAGATTTCAACTATCAATTTGTTTAAGAGGTGTTTAAAAGGGTTATGTTGTTTAAATAAGGTAACATGTAATTAATATGAGACTCAGGAACTGTCTCATTTGGTCATATTGGAATATTACAGGGACAATATTTTATTATATATGTGTGTGTGTATATCTGCAAAATACCTACAAATAGTACAGTGGCTGAAATTGATGGCTCGCTCTAGCATCGCAGGGCCTGTTGTGTGAACTCCCTGAAAAGGAGCCTTTGTTTCCATAGGCAACAGAGCCGCTGTGGCACTATGGATCAAACACATCTGGATTTACTTTTATGCCTCTGAGGTAAACAGTTGCCTGCTGCACTACATAAATACTGAAAGAAAAACTATCTCGGTAAAAGACCTGACCAGCATGAACTGAGGGTAACTGCTGGCTGCTGAGAAGAGCCTAGCTCAGGCAGCTCCGTGATAAAAGTACCCTGGGAGAGTGCTACATGTGCTGCCATTTTTGCCTTTTCTGTCATTTGGTGCTCTTACCTTTTTGTTGTGTATAACACAGCTTAAAGACTGATAAAAAAAAGTCTTTAATGTGATGATTTTTCCCTCCCCCATCTCCAGGGAGAATATGTTTTGATTGTCTTGTCATAATGAGATTGGAGAAAGAATTCTCAAATGTTTCTGCTTTTCACTATCTGAATTGCAGAATTAACTGCAGCCTCTGATCTGAGCCATCCCAAACTGTTGTGGACACAGCTAAACGGAGAGTTTTAGAAGACTAAGTGCAAATCTTGCTGGTCTTTTGAAAGCACACCCTTCCATTTTAACCAGAGTGAGATAAATTCAAGCAACATATTATAAATGAAGGCACATGAATAATGACCTTTAAATAAAAAAAATGAGATGTCTTATGATTGTTGTTGTACAAGAAAAATGAACCGTGAAGATCACAGGGAAATGTTAGCTACTGACAAGTTATGCCTGAATTTGCTGAGGTTGCTTATTCATCTCATTAAAATTATGTCATCTTGTGCAATCTATGTTTATTTTATTTTGCATTTCCTATTTATCTTGCTAATGGTTTTGTTTTCTAAAAGGTAGTTTTTCAGAGGTGCAAGCCACAGAGGCACTGTACGCTCCAGTGATTCAATGCAAGCGGAGCCTAATCCCAAGTACACAAAATTTTACAGATGTTGCGGTAAGAATTGTATTAACTGATTGACTGATTTTTAATGGTACCCACTGTCACAGCACTGAAACCACTTCTAACCCGCAAAATAATCAAAACCATCAGGTTTCTGGCTCTGTGATATTAAAGAGACTTATAAAATGTATTCATTCTGCTGCTAAAAATGCTCTAGTGCTTACTTAGGCAGCTTAACAGAAAGTGAGACCTTGACCTGTACCCAGAAGTTTGTGAAAGAAGTCAGCTGTAAGAGTTTTCAGAAGCATGGAAACTCTCCTGTCAGAAGGCTGCTTCCCTCTTGCAGGCACTGAATTGTCAAATGACCGGCTCCGGCACCGCATAGATTTGGCACTGTGGCATTGCGCGTGCCCCATGCTGAAAAAGCCACCCTCCTGCCTGCTCACGACGAAAGCCTCAACCTGACCCTTCGTGATCATTCCACTGGGCCTCCTTTTGCGGTCTGTTTCTGCTGGACTAACTTCTCTTCAAAAATGGGTGCTGGAAGGTGCCCTTCTGTCTTTGACTGTGTCTGTCAAAAGAGGTCAGGTACTGTGATATTTTTATCTCAGCGACACTTGTCATAGAAGTACTGCTGGAATCCATATAAATGTTCTGTTTATTTGTTCTGATTAAGGCTACTGAATAAATTAATTATTGAGAGCAAAACCAAAAATGTCATTTTAAGGCAGAAATGTGATAATTATTACACCACAAAGTGAGGAACACAGTCTGGATGGCAATGCATTTTTTTGAGTTCTGTGTCCTAGGTCTATACCACCTTTTCTGGTTAACATGAAAGCTTTTCAAGGTCAGCAATGCCATACAGGTAATGATGAGCCTAAGGTAAGCTTATGTTAAATGTGTCCTCAGTGCTCAGGTTAATCTTTTCATTTGTGATTTTTTTTCCATAGATGAATACATAGAAAGACATTGCCTGTGTTACAAAAGTAATCTTTGTGTATTTAAATGTCATGGTAGTCTATTTTTCTAATAAGAGACTAACCTATGCATTAAAAACCATGGCATTCATTACAAAAGATCTTACTTCAAGTGCTTTATTTAGTGAAATATAAACTCTGGGTACTTCTAGGTTGTTTAGATGTAAAAAGTGTAGAAGGATAAATAAAAATAGGGCAGCTTATCTGCACTTTTACGTTTAATCCAAAATTACATGTTATTCTATCTGACCTAAATAGGTGGAAAAAAATAAGTTAGTGAATCGTACAGATTACCAGTGTCTTGAAAGTGGAGATCAGTTTAGATGCTGCCAGGCTGAGCCCTGTAGTCCTTATCTGATCTTGTGAGCTCAGCCTGCTACCTTCACTTCCCATTTATTTTAGTGAGAAGCTGATTTTCATTAGCATGAGTATCATTTGGTGTTATTTTGTAAATATTTCAAGGGTCAATGTTTGCCAAAACAATTTCAGCTGCTAGGAAATCTTGTATTGTTATTCTTTCCTCTAAAATTCTTTAGCCTTAAACAGCAATCTGACTTGTTCCTTAGGATTTCCTTATAATAAAGGATCCCGGTGTCACATATTTCCCTGTGCATGAAGCTGAACATAAAAAGATAAAAGATTATTGTAAAAATATTTTTAGCCTGTTTTTTAACAGAAATAATATTTTTTCATTTGTTTGGTCTGTGTGTGACTGTCTAAATGTCTTGTCAAATAACTTTTGAACCCACTGGCCGGTGTCAACCAAATTTGACAAAAGGGCAGAAGTATCAAAGATAATTGAGTTCTCTGTAGTCTTGTAAAAATAAGACCCCATAAGCATTTTGTCTGAGGGAAAGGCAGCAGAGAGAGCTCATGTTTGCGGGAGAGGTTATAAATTCCTATACCAGAGGAAAAGCTCAAATCAGAGCTTAAATCATGAGATACAAATCCACAGGAAACCAAGCTGCATTTATTTCAGGCTTCATTGTTTCACTTTTGTTTCTAATAACATCTTATGGGATTTAGAGATCAAAAAAATTTTAATCTTGTGTATCTGTCATTATTTGCACTGTCTATTTAGTTTTCACTGTCCAAACTCATTGACGAGAGATTTTTTTTTTTTTCACTTTTTGTCAGCATCTAATCAAGCATCAATTTATAGGAGGTGCAAATGGTTGTATTTGCTCTTTAATTACTTATTTCAATTCTGTCATTGCATGCTCTAAAAACATTCCTCCACTTTTTTAAAATAGAAAAACTATATCATAATCTTTCTTTGAAAATTGATTTAAAAAATCTGCAATCAGTGAGCTGTGAAAGGTACTCCCTTCATTGGCTCTGGGTCTTTGCATTAGAGCTAGAGGAATAATTCTGAACTATCATTTGTCTGCGATAGGCATCTTGCTTCCTCTAAACATAGGAAGGGATTTTAGATCAATGCTGTTTCTCTCTACTGATATTGTGTTTAAACTCCCAGACTTGAGCAGGTATTTGAACATGCCAGACAAAGCCTTCACCTTTTTCAGTCAAATTCTTCCCCTACTAAAGGCCATCTTCAAGCCCTCTTCCCTGCAGGAAAGGGATCTTCCCATTCTGCAACACCTTTCCTTTGCTGGGAAGAAGACAGCTGTGAGAAGACATGGGAGCCTGTGGTAATGTGCATTCTCAGTGAATGCTGACTTTGGTGGAAAATTACCAGTCTATGCTCTTTTTTTCTGAAATCTCCTCCACATGTTAGATCCTGTCAAGGAGGTAAGGGGGACCGTGAATTCCTGCTTTCTTCTGTATTTATTCCAGCAGGATGAGCTGTGCAAGAGTGTATACTCTCTCCTCTGAGTAGTGGTCTCTGAGTCCACCAACAGTATCATTGTAGATGGAGATTGTGTTCTCTGGACAGTACTTGTAATTGTGCAAAAAAATTAAGCTAGATAAATTATCATGGAAGGTTACTGTGTAATTATATATTCCAAGCAGTGTTTTTGAAACATTTTACATTTGGCACAGGCATTTGTTCGAAGTGAGGAGGAACTGAGAGCAAGCAAGAAAAGACTGCAGATTTTTGAAGTAACCTGCATGCCTATCACTGAAGTGACTGTCATGTCACATATCTTCTTTGTGATATGTTACTGCCATTTTATAACACGCTACATCCTAAGCAGCATGGTGAGTGACATGCTGTCACTCACCTCACTGTCATGTACAGAGTATGCCCCGTAGTACTGAAACCTTCTCAGGCACTGGATGAAAAATTCAAATTTGGTCCATGTTCGCACAGTATATGGTGAAAGAGTAGGGAGAAAACTGTATTAAAGGAAAAAAGAGAAAAGACTCCCACTTGTTGGTTGCTTTCTGTTACCAGTTAATTCTAGTCCAGTAAGCACATGTTGTGCACCTGTTTGGTACAATATTCCACCCTTTGTCCTTTGGAGAGAAGCTACTGCATATTGGAAGTAGTCACCAGCTGGGCATTTTATAAATGTAAGTTAGGGCTCTGACAGATTAGCTCTGGCAGATTTAGATGTGGTGATAGTATGCTAACCCTTTACACCTTGCTTCTCAGCTGGAAGTAACTACCTGAAGAGCAGAGGCAACAGACTGGATGCATCATGTAGCCTGAAGTCCAGCGGCGTAGCTTAAACTGCTGATGAAGGTAGAACTCCCAAGCTGTGAACATGCATCCCATTTTATGGTACTGGGATAGAGCTGGGTGGAAAGCATATTTTAAATCACAACAGCTAAATGCTTGATGCAAATGTGGACCTGCTGCTGAAGGGCGCAGGGGATCTGGTAAAGGATGTGGGAAAGGCCAAGATACTCAATGCCTTTTTGGCCTCAGTCTTTACTGATAAGACTGACCTTCAGGAATACTGAGTCCACTACTGTTTAACATCTTCCTTAATGACATGGAAAATGGGGGAGAGTGCTTCCTGTGCAGCTTTGCAGTGGATACAAGACTGGGAGGAGTGTTGGGTTGTGCTGTCATTCAAAGGGACCTTGAGAGAAACGGGCTGACAGAAGTCTCATGAAGATCAACAAAGGGAAAAGCAAAGTGCTGCACCTGAGGAGGTGTAATGCTATGCGGCAGTACATGCTGGGGGTCAACTAGCTGGGAAGCAGCCCTGCAGTGGAGGACCTTGGGGTCCTGGTGGACAAGAACATTTCCAGCATGTCCAGGGACAGGATCCACCCCCTCAACTCAGCACCGGTGAAACACATCTGGTTGCTGTGTCCAGTTCTGGGCTCCTGTCGTGATTTAACCCTAGCTAGCACCTAAGCACCACGCAGCCGCTCACTCACTCCCCCCCACCCAGTGGGATGGGGGAGAAAATCAGGAAAAGAAGTAAAACTCATGGGTTGAGATAAGAACGGTTTAATAGAACAGAAAAGAAGAAACTAATAATGATAATGATAACACTAATAAAATGACAACAGCAATAATAAAAGGATTGGAATGTACAAATGATGCACAGTGCAATTGCTCACCACCTGCCAATCGACACCCAGCTAGTCCCTGAGTGGTGATTCCCTGCCCCCCCCCCCCCCCTCCCCCAGTTCCTATACTAGATGGGACGTCCCATGGTATGGAATACCCCATTGGCCAGTTTGGGTCAGCTGCCCTGGCTGTGTCCTGTGCCAACTTCTTCTGCCCCTCCAGCTTTCTCGCTGGCTGGGCGTGAGAAGCTGAAAAATCCTTGACTTTAGACTAAACATTACTTAGCAACAACTGAAAACATCAGTGTTATCAACTTTCTTCTCATACCTAGCTCAAAAACATAGCACTATACCAGCTACTAGGAAGACAAATAACTCTATCCCAGCTGAAACCAGGACAGCTCCCCAGGACAAGAAATACATGGACCTACTGGAGTGAGTCCAGTGAAGGGCCATCAAGGTCAAGAGACTTGAGTGTCTGTTGTATGAGGAGAGGCTGAGACAGATGGGGTTGTTTACCCTGGAGAAGAGAAGGCTCAGGCAGGATCTTATCAGTGTGTATAAGCACTGAAGAGAGAGAGTAAAGAAGATGGATCTAGGCTCTTTTCAGTGGTGTTCAGTGACAACGCCAAGAGGAAATGGGCACAACCGAAATACAGGAAATTCCATTTAAATATAGGGCAAAACTTTTTTACGGTAAGGATGGTGAAACACAGGAACAGGTTGTCTGGAGAGATTGTGAAGTCTCTGTCCTTAGAGATATTCAAAACCTGACTGTACATGGCCCTGAGCAACCTGCTCTAGCTGGCCCTGCTCTGACCATGCGGTTGGACTAGGCAATCTCCAGAGGTGCCTTCCCACCTCAGCCAGTCTGAAAGTCTGTGATTCCAAAGCTCACCCATCAGGCTCCTGAGTCACTAGACCTGAAGACAATTGTGCTTTCAACTTTGTTTGCTGAGTTGCTTTAGTTTTGTTTGGCTGTCAATGGAATAAGACATGCAAAGTACACTAATGGGCAATTGTTTGCTAAACATAATTGCTAACAAAATTGTTGGGCTAATAAAGAGGTAACAAAAATAGTCCTTTGTGCAGGTCACAAGCTGGCAGTTTTGCAAGAAGTTTACTGGAGAGAAATTCCTTATAGGTATGTCCTGAACCTATTCTTAAAATTCTACAAGATAAGTTTGCTTTCTACTTACACCTTTAGACAGACACACAAACTGCTTCTAAACCCACCATACTAGAATTAAGAGTTTCTTCAAGCCATTAGAGACTTGATACTTTTCGTTAGTATTTCTTGTCTTAGAGACCCCTTTGAGAGATTTAACCTTCCAGCTTTTACCCCCTTGAATGTGGCTGTCTTTTCAGTAGCAATATGTAACTCCCAGCATTCCTTTTCTACTGCAAATATGAATGTAAGACCCTACATTATTTATTCTTTCTAAAGTGACAAGGGAGAGTTGTAAACCTCTGAATTACAACCTGCAGTTGCCAAGAGGCAGGAACAACTTAGAGCAATTTAATTGTAGATGTTTTCCTCCTTTCTCCTTTAACTCTTTCCTGAGGGAAGGATAAATACAACAATAGGCAGTTGAACAGTGAAGGAGCAGTTCTGGAGATAGAAACAAATAGGGATAGAGAAGGTCAGAAGGAACTTTGCAGCTAGGAGGAGAAAAGACAGCCATAGTACAAGACCATCTTTAGAAAAGCAGGTATTTGAAATCAGTATATTGAGTTACTCCGTTCAAGCTTGCTAATGTGATGGAATCTACTCTTAAAAAATGAAATTTTGGTTTAGCATTGGGAAGGAGTTAAAACTGTTGCATCCTTGTTAGTGGATGAGCATGAGACTCCAACAGTGCCCTAGACTAGCCCAGCCAGCTCAAGCCAGAGAATTTCGTGAAGGAAGCAGATCTGAGTTAAAGGAAAAATGAAGCTAACAGGGAAAGCCTTTAGTGGGTCATTATATATATTCAAAGGGTATGGTCTCAGGCCAGCCTGTGATGCCATAGGTACACTCTTACTGGTATTTATGTTTGCTCGAGAATGTCATCATGAAAAGCCAGTGCTTCTCTGGAAGTGGTGCAGGTGTGGAGACAGGCACTTTGACTGGCTTCAAACATATTAATGAAATTACCAACATGTTTAGAATGAGTGAAAGGCTCAAAAAGAGTGCTGAATTGCTACAAAAAAATCTCTTATGTGCTTTTCTATCCATTCCATTGTTTGTTTATGACCACAGGAACTTCTTGTAGGGTCCCTCACCATCTTTTCCTCAGTAATATGGATGTAACCTGCCTTCTAACACTGGATCTCTACAAGGTGCTGTCTCCAACAACTGTGTCATATAGAGAACTCTACATGTTATATCCACAGCTAATTACAACTCTGTAATCCTGAACTACACGTGCTTTAAACTATAGTGCCTGACAGCAGCGTGAGCCATTCCTGTTGACTGAAAATATTCTACTTGATATTTAGAGTAAGGAGTGGCTGAAAGGGGCTTAGAGAAGCACTTATTTTACCATCTTGCCTAAGCTGCATGTTAAAAGCAATACAAGACTGCAACCTCTACCTGGGTACCCATAACTAGAGAGGGACATCCTTTGAAGCCAAGAGCTTTTGAAAAAGGCATGGATAATGTTAATGCTATTACCATGGTTGAAAGAGAAGCGAGCATATTCTTCTGTTGTTAGCTCTTGTAAGAATGTTTTATTTTCTATTAACAGCATGAACAATATGTATTGTCAGCTAGGGATGATCCTTTTTTTCTACATGCGTTACATGCCATATCTCTGAAGTGCATAGGCATTTTTGCGTGACACTGTATGTTATCTTTTTGCAGTTCCTGAACGTAGCTGAGAGGAGGAAGTTTACAAAGAAGATGTAGCATAAGCACTTGCAAAAAGATTCTTCTTAGGTTCTCTGCTTGAAATGGAAGTTCTGCAAATCTGCCAGCACATTAATTCACTATATGATGTGTCTGCCATTTTTTTAATAATCTGATTGTATCTCTGGTCATTGGAATCTGTTAACAAAAATCAGAATGTGTACAAAAGTAATTAAAAAAATTATCTTGCTCTTCATTCTTCTCTTTTTCTTTATGTCTCATTTAATTGGCTTTCTCATATATCATTCCGTGAACTAAAGAAAGCAGGAAGACAAAAAAAAAATAGTTGGATTTTTTTGGGGGGGGGGGGAAAAATCCCTCTTATTTTGATGAGAAGTCAAATATGTGGTCATTTGTTCTGTCTGAAATACAAGGCACTGTTAGCCTTGAGCTTGTTCCCTCTAGAGAAGAGAGATTACATTATAGCCCTAAATGGTGTTAGTCTGAACAAATAAATAAACCTATTTCATTCCTTAAAGGTGGGTGGGGGTGAATATATAAGAATAGCAGATTAGGGAGACTTGTGTCTAAGTGGTTGAAATATACTTATGGAGCCACATGCAGACACACTGCTGGGGTGACTTTAGCTGTCTTCTCCTTTCCTCCTGCAGAAAATCCTCAGGAAACCTGGATGTTTACAGCCTTAACTTCAATTTGACCAAAAGCTGGAATTGTGACTATGCTCCACTATAATCATCTCTGCAGTGCTCACATGAGTCCCTGTGGCCCTTGCAAGTTGAACAAATTCTCTTAGGAGACTTGTCCTTAACCCCCTGACTCTGATGTGATTTTCCACCACCTCTTTCCTATCTTTATATGGCTTTCCCACTCCTGCTTCCCACCCCATTGTCATGTAGTCCCACTTGTAATTGTCTCAATGTGGCTAACATAAAAACCTCTGAGGAACTTATGGACAGACTGTACTAAATCAAGGCCATGTAAGAATTAGAAATGAGAAACACTGTCATTAACCAATTTAAATAATAAAATCCTGTAGTGTTCCACTGCCATTTACTGAAGACAGTCCCTACATACGAAGAATTGTGTACCTTCCAATACTATTACCATGGAAACGTGTCATATTACTTTAACAGACTGTTCAACAAGAAGAAAAAATATTTTTCTTTTGTATCCAGATATCCATTCTCTAGTATCCTCAAACACAAAAATTACTTTAGTTTCTTTGTACTCCTATGACTTCTTTGAATTTTGTCTGCTGTGCCTGGAATGTTCTACTGTTTTTGTATGCCAGGTCCTCACCCCTTCTGACAGGATATTTCTTGACACAAACAGGATACAGAATTAATAAAAAGTGCATTATGTGTGTAAGTTCTTTCTTCCAAGTTTTTCTGTATCATTTAGGTTCTCTTTCTGCACACTGATTCAACTGAACAGTTTTCTTAGCACGTGTGCAGGGACCTTATGTGGCCTTGTTGTCTCTTACACAAGTCAGAGTGTAGCTGGGACATACTACAGTGACAACTATGTTGTTGGTGTTGAACACATTACCTCCAAAGTCCATATTTTGAGTTTCCAAACATTCTGTCTTTAGTTGATTTAACATTTATTGATTTGATTGAGTGGACTGGTTTATTTAAGGACAGGCTGTATTTTAAAACAGGCACAACCTTAATCTGAAAAAATAGCACATATAGATTCTCTTCATAATAGAAACACATCAGATTTTTCTGTTCCCTGCTGTGCAGGCATAGCTTTTGTACTGAGATATAAATAAATGTACTATGAAGGAAAAGCTCTTTCTATTGATGGTCAAAAGTATATGACATTGCTTGGGAAAGAATATTATTGCCTTAATTTTTTCCCCCAAATGGTATTATACTTCACCTCACTTCCCCTTGTACTTGGTTTATTTATCTTCGACAGCAATTCTCCCTATCCTGAGGGATTATGGTAGCCAAACTTGACTTTCTTTTAATTTCTTTTAATGTCAGTGTTTCATGTCTGTATAAGGAGGAATAAAGCTCTTGAAGACTTTTGCTACATTAACAGCATTTTAAATACTCAAGGTAACTTTTTAAAAACAATTCATTTTTTTATTAACAAAAATTTGAAACACAACTAGACACTTTTTTCCTATTTTATTTTCCAAACCCAAAACATTTCATGCATAGAATGTCACTATCAGCTTCCAGTATGTTTACAAAAAAAGGGTCTCAGAAACAAGATAAGCATCAGATTCAGATAGACGTTGGAATATAAGACACAAAGCTATTGGGCATGGTACTGTGGCACTGAAAGAGCTCCTAAATGTAGAACAATATGTCCAATAAACAGTAAGTAATTCCTAAAATGTAGAAATTTCAGCTTGCTTATGGAAAAGCACTAGTTTTTTGCTGACCAGTAAATTTGTGTTAATGAATAAAACAAGACTAGTTCCCTAAACCATTGTTGATGATTTAAAAATATTATACTGTTAAATTTTGGATAAAAACTTCATAAATATTTTAAATATTTTAAGTTGTACAGCTGCTGTCTGTTCTCAGTCTGAATATTACAGGTTAGAGTTAATTCCCTTACTACCTGTCTTACAATGGCACAAATAACTTACTTACCCATTGCATTTTGCTGACTTTATTCTGTTGCATTAGCTTTAATGAGTTGTTCATTTAGAATAGTTATCTTTTCATAAACCAGAATTATCATTCAAACATTGTTCAAAGATAATATCACTTTAAAATAGATGGGTGTTATTATTACCACTCTTTGCAAATGGGGAAACTGAAGCACAGAGGAAGGCAAGAATGTCCGTTTGTAAAGCTGCTGACCGGTTATGGGTCTAGCTGAGCACTGTGGGAAACAATGTTTGCTGCCTCTGGAAAAAAAGCCTAAATGACTGACTTATGTGGGAATTTGTAACAGAGGCTGGAGTGAAAAAGGAATCCACTGTGATTTAGTCTTTCTTGTTTCCAGCTCATTCCCTGGATATAAATGTTATCAGTAAGGACTATGGAAGGAAGGAGAGGAGGAGTGCATCAGTTTTAGTTTGCTGCCATATTCGTTTAGGGAGAAAGTTCTTTGTCATTTACTTGCAAGTAATCTTTCCCAAAACCTAAATTTAAGACAAAAATTATTTTGAGAAGGTGAGCTGCTTGGTCATAACATACAGTTTTATGGAACAATTAATGAAGAAGTACATGTATTTAAACTAAAATTATCTCCATACAGGCCTCTCTCTTAATTCACAATGTGATAGCATATAGCTTAAAGTATTTCTAGAAATATACTGTCGCTATGAGTAGGCATCAACCTTTACCCATAATGTGTACACCTGGTTTGAATCAGGGTTGTTTGGGTTGTTGAGAAAGCAAGTGGGAAGAGCCACATCTGGCTTTCATATTTTAACAAATATTTTGTGGCTGGATAAGGCTCAAATTCTACTTATAGGCATTTTTGTGGGAATCCCTAAAAACAGTGGGATTATATGAATAGTAATATGTGTAAGTTTGTGCTCAATTACAACTTTGATATTAAAATTTCTAAGTGACAACAAACATTCCACAATACACATTTTACAATTATTTTCTCATCTGACCACTCTCAGGCTATTAAAATTCACTTAAATTCCAAATTCTTAAGTAAACACAACTTCTCAGATTGTTCATTCAGTCTCTATTTTTGGATAATATTGTTCTGCAATCTTTCATTTCAGCTAGACACACCAGGCAGATATTTGTGATGAATTTGTAACACAAATAATACCAAAATTAAGAAGAGCATGAGAAGAAAAAAACCCTCCTCTGACTTTGCCTATGAAAAGCAAAGATTAGAATTAATTGCTCATACGCAGTCTTTTCATAAGCATCCTCAGTGATGCTAAATTTTGAGGTTAAAATTCTGATCAAGGTCACCAAAATAGTTCAAAGGGAGGGCTTTTGAGTAAGGGCTGCATCTTAAACCTGCAGGGGACCAAATATGTGGAGCTATTTGCATATCAGATACTTTAAGTATGTGCATGTAAAGGACATGGACTCCTAAAATAAATTTAGAACCTGTCTTTTGATTTATTTCTTATAACAACCAGAACCTGATCTTAAAATGAAGAAATATGGCAGGAAATAATTCCCCTCTCTCAACTTCTGTTTTTCTTGGTAAAACATTGTTATTTGTGGTGTTTATATAATTATATTCCAGTGTAATTCAAGTAGGTAATGACATTTCTCCAATGAAAGCATTTAAATAACTCAGGAAATTGCTTTACTGTTCTGTTTCCTGACTTAAAACCCATTTTGTCATGTTCATTTTATTGTTCAATCTGTCTGAGCTCATGTAGATATATTCTACCCTATACCGAGCAAAACAAAATATTTACTAGCTGATCATCTCATATATGTATATATACAAATACACGTTATATTAAAACCATTCTTACATATATCTTTATTATTTTCATCCTTTACTCAATTTTAGTTTATATTAAAAATGGAAAGCTCACTCACATAACACCTGAGTGTGACTAGAAAAAGAAATAGAGGAATCTCATTAAAAAAAGGAGTATCAAATAATATATCTATCAGTCATAGAATAAAAATTAAGTAAAAAGAGAAAGCATTTTAATTTTTCTTGTAGTATCAATCAAACAGAAGAAATACAGTGTTTTTCTTTTCATTTGGGTATATATTAAAACCAGGTTTTTGCGTGTATGGTTCGAAAGGGCTGTTTTATTTTGTTCAATGAAATGGAATAGTTTGGTACAGTGGTGGTGTTTTCCAGCAAAGAAGGGGAAAATTTATCAGACTTGGAGGAGAACTGAATCTTCTTTTACAATAAAGACCCTTCTATGAGACAAGTGATAGGTTAATCTGTCTCATTTTTATCCAGACCTTTTTTAATTTAGTGGATAAGATTAAAAGTGCAAGCTGAATACCACAGGTGTAGCTTGGGTTTTTAATCTGCTTGACTCGAGTTAATCTAGTTCCTGAATGGGGCTACTAATAATATAGTTCCCAAAATAAAATAGGAAACATAAGTACTGCAATGCTTTTATTCAGCTTTGAATAAATCAGTGGAGCATCAAATATACTAAAACAGATTAAATTTGATTCCTGCTGGAATCAAAGTTTAAGAAGTTATAGTAGAGATGGAGAGAAACTCAACAGAGGAGATCAAAGCTGCACAGGGGAGACAGTCTCTGCCGGGGTGCGACTGTGCCCAGAGAAACCACCTGTGGGGGGGGGCGGGGGGCTGCTGCAGGGCCCCTGGGGATTTGGCCTGAATAAACAGCTTAGTGACAGCTATGCTCCTGGTTTTTATGCAAAAAATAGAGACCAGTGAGATTATGGTGCTTTTTTCCTTGTTATTCCACACTGGAAAATATCTCCACGCTCCAGGGCAAAAATGAAAGGAGAAGAAGCAGCCAAATACCCTAAAATAACTGCTAATATATAAGAACTCTCTAATTGGTCAGTATAGCATAAATTCATGTCTCTTTTTCACGAGGGACTTTAAGTTTTATATATTGCAAGCCAAATTCTTTAGCCCTTAGGTGAGCAAAACTGCTGCTCATGCTGAGAGGTCTGCTCAGTTAGAGAGCACAAAAGCTTCATCCTGTTACACTGATAGCTGATAGCTTTGATATTTCTGCAGTTTTTCAGATTTTCTGCGTTGAGGAGTCGCAAACCCCCGTCTGTCTCACCGAGCCCCTGTGATGCCACTGGAAAGGCAGCAGCGCGAACCCAGCCCCATGGCAGTGCCCGCGAGGGGCACGGCCCCCAGCTGCACCTCACCTCTGGGTTGGACGTCAGCTGCTCGCAACACCCCAGCGGGGACCAGAGCAAGAGCAGGAAGGTGATGGGAGAGAGAAAAGCGTCGTGTTGATATTAACAATTGCAGGAGGTAATTCTGAGGAGCAGTGGGTTTTGTAAAAGCCTTTCCTTGCCAGAAAGGAACACTGGAGTGTTTAGTTCCTCCCTGACCCCAGTTTGGCCTGGGAAGCAGCAGGGCTACAAGCATGGTCTGGGAAGGGCTCTGGGCATCCTTGAACTTGTGGGAAGGAGAGCCAACCCATGCACTGCACCGCGACTGTAGTAGAAGGATGGATGCATAAGCCCTGGCCACATAGGTTCTACCTGGAGAATTGCTACCTGGCCTCAAAGCTAAGTGTATCCTGAGGTGCTGGTTCTGTGAGTGCTTAAAAGTTTTTTTCCTACATCTTAAAGTTCAGAAAGAAATGTGAACTGAACTGATTTTGCTAGGAAATCTGTTTTCCTTGATTAGAAGAGACACTGGATTTCTTAGCTGTTGGCTCTGAGTTTGGTGAAATAAAGCCATTGGATAGGACTGTAACTGTGCTTGGTTCAACTTCATTTTATGTACTAGTGTTATCCTAGTCAGAGTAGACTGAGTAACTTCAATTTTTAATATCTAACTCAGCAGTCAATGTATGTTCGCATGTTTTAGACAATACTCATTCATATATATCTAAATACAGTCTTTTTGTCAGTCTTGAAGTTGAGAAACTAATCCCTTCTTTTACTCTTAGCTATCTCATTTGCAGAACTTCTCAAGAAAATTCCATGATCTGAAAAACTGCTACAGCCTGCTGTAGTGTTGATGGGATAAGGTGCTAACAGAGACTTGAGTGCTTCTCTAATTTTATCTAAGATGATAACCATAAGTATTGGAGAAACAATCAATGTAAATACCTGTTTAAATAAAAAATACATGCATAAGCATCTCATGGGAGTCCTAGCTTCACTGGTACTTGTTTTGTGGTAAACAATAATTAATATTAAAAAGGTAGTGGATATATTAATCACTTTGTGTGCTGTGGCTGAAGCATCTTGCTTACTTGATGTTTAGATAATAATTTTCATTAAATAAAGAAAGCATGCTGGTACTCTGCTTAGTAGTGTAAAAGTGCAAGATGTGAAATAGTTTTTAAGTTTCCATATCTTAATCCTATTCTTCCTATTTAAGAAATATAAATTCTAGCAGTACTATATACTTGGCAGGTATTTACTACAACAATCTTTAGAACTAATTTCCATATAGATGTGTTCTCACATCTGCATTACTTTAAAAAAAAAAAAAAAGAAAGAAAAAGGTTAGGGTGAAAAGATGATTAAGATTAGATCTCATACAGATGAAACCGCACAAAAAAACCCCTAATGGAGTAATGTTACCTATTCAAGGTGAACCCCCCACTCCTTAACTGGTACAAACGATGTAAGAAATATCATGTGTGATGGTCTGCAGTCCTCTCAGGGCAGTTGGGGCCGAAAGAGGCTCAGATGGTTCCTCTGTGTGATCAGTTATGATGTATTATGTTTGTGTTAATGATTCCCATCTTAAATCCTTGTTTTAAGTGTGTGTGCTGGACTTCTCCCTCCATCCCTTAGTGAAAGGTTTCTTAACAGAACTTAAGCCACATCTTTTTTGTTTTGCAGTGCCAAATGTGCATTCACACAAGATCTATTAAAAATCTGTATCAGAATTAAACCCTCTTGACTTTCTTGAATTCTGGATTATAAACTGGCTTATTTGTGATTAAAAGAGCCTCACTGAAATCAAGAATTACTTTAATTGCTAAAAAAGCCATAGAAATCCCACTTAAGTATCTCAGTAGGTCCTTCTCAGAGAATAAAGTCTGTTCAAGAAACAATAGATCCTACTAGAGTTACTCATACCTGAAAAATAGTGCAGCCTGATTGTTAGTTAAAAAGGCCTACGGGTAAAAATGGTGACCCCATCTTAGCACCCCTGGGGCGGGGATATCGGATGTCTTGTGCTGTCTCCTCATTAGAAGGTAAATTGTGCAGGGCTCAGTATCCACTAGTAGTGAAGGAGTTAATGAGTGAGCCTCATCAATTTATGCTAAATGTTCTCTTTTTCTATCTTACATGGGGTGGATGGTTAGGCAATACCTAAGTCTCCCTCAGTAGCAGATGTGATGCAAGCTTCAGTGTGCGAGAAGCAGAGTTCAAATGCCTTCTGTGTCTACAAATACAGAGTTTACGTGAAAGTCTTTGTGAACAGAGCTTAGGCCTCATACATGAGGACCCCTAAGTCAAAAGGTGTGATGGAAGAAGGGGAGGCATGTAAAAGAAGCACCTGGGAACAATTGCTTTCACTTATCTATTCTAAGAATATGCTCAACTCCTTAGTAAATGTAATCCATAGTTCATCAGCAGAAGCCACAATGTATTTGAGACAAACAGGTGAGGCATGTAGCTGTTAGTGAGCATGGGAACCTTGCTCTGCTAATGGCAAGCTCCACCTGTCTGCAGTGACTTAACTACTTTACAAAACTTTTTGACTTCCTCAACCTACCTGTCAACTCACCCAGCTGTGCAGGAGTTGTCATTACAAACTTAAAAGCTCTATTCAAAATCCATCAGTGCTTTAGAGGACTACCCTGCCAAGATAAGCAATCTCTACAAAAGTTATTGTTCTAACCACAGGGGCTTATGGCCAACTAGATACTACCTACAATTTATTTTTCCTTTTTGCTCTGAGTATCTTGGACAGAAAATGTAAAATGAAGTTAATGTAATAAGCACTTCTCAAGCAAGATTGGGTGTGGTGGTTAGAACTGAATTAGAGGTGGCGGATAGTCAGCCTAAATTGGATTCAGCTGAATCTGAATTATCTTCTGCTTTCTATCCCACCCCACCACCCATTTCCTCTCTCATCCTCTATGTATTCAGTATCTTACTAGATTGTCTAGTGTTTTTCTTTCAGCTGTAAGGGCTAATTAGTCCTAAATGTGGCAGGCATTTGCTAATGTCTTTTGAAAAAGTTTTTCAATACTGGATGTTACTTTGGTCACAGAACTATAAAGCTTTGAGAAGATGAGGTAAGTCGTCTCCTTTCTGCTTCCTCTGGATCTGCCTGAAATCGTCTAGCATGTGTTGTGCAGTTGTCTCTAGCATGGTAAAAAATTTTGGCTGTATTGTTTTTCCAGCTTTTGTATCCTGTGTCATATTGCAGAGCTGAAGTGTGTTGTTCAGCTACTTAGAATTCTACAACAAGAAAAACTTTGAACGTGTCCTAAAGTTTTGGTACTACTCTCTGCTAGGCAGAAAAGGTATATTCCAAGTTGTGTGTTTGCATCTCTTATGAAAGATGGTTCTGGTCATTTTGAATAGTGATCTACATGTGTGGGCAAGTTCTGTTTCTTAGTGTGGATTCTGTAAGATGACTCAATGTCAACTATTCTCCCTGGAGACTGTGAACAAATAAGAGTTTAACTCTAGTTCTCTAGGGCACAAGGCTTGGTCACTAGCCTCCCTGCACCAAATTCCCTGATTCTATGATATCTATTGTACTATTAAAATAAACAAAAAATCCCTTAACATTCTTCTTTCCTGTAGCTTGTACCTACAAATGAGCATTATTTCTAATGCAGATGCCCCAAATGACTTTATTACTGTGAATGTATAAAGCAGGAATTCTCAACTCCAGTAGAAAAAAATGTATTATGAAGGTATGATTTTCATTTTTAAGATGATTTGCACACTGATGTCTTTTAATTCAGACATCATGTTTACTGAAAAGATGACTTTTTATTGAAAAAGATATTATTTGCATACATATCTAATGGTACAGAATCAAAGAAAGGATATTCTTCTAGAAGCTCCTTTTTATAAATGCTTTCAAAGATATTCTGTTGACTTAAATGATTGTTAAATATTTAGAATTTAAATGTAGGAGACCAAATAGAATAATGCATAGAAATAATAAATAGATGGATAATGGAACTTTTAAAACAAAGATCAGCTGATTATTTTTCAAGAAAAGGAAAATACTTTCTCAAGTTATGTTGGGGGCTTGGCTACTTGGCTTGCAGTAGGAAACTGTCAGTGGTGGTGCAAATACTAAGCAAAATACTGAAGGAAAGACTAGCTACATCTTACTCTCATAGGGGAGGTAATGGACACATTTGCAGAGGTAATGTTAACTGGAGGCACAGAAAAACAAAACTGTTTACTTGCTAAATGGGAAAGGTATTAAGAGACAGCTGGGATGATCTTCCTTTTGCTCTAGCACCATCATCTGTGAACTATCTTACCTTCCATTTTATGTGTCCTTTATGAAAGCCATAGTCACCTTTTTCAGCACAACTCCTTGCCCCTTCTGGCCCTGCAATCCAGTACAGTCAGCTGCTTCCCTGGCGTTAGAAGGCTACAGTAGCTCTGACATCAGAAACAAAGTTGGAATGTAGCTTTTCAAAATACTTCCATGATCCCTCATATAAAAGCATTTAAATATATATGTGTGTGTACATCAGATTGTATGGACCATGAGCACAGATGAGGCCTGTGTATTTAAAAAAAGAAAATAAAAAAAAAATTGCTGGATAGGCTTTAGCAGCTACATGTTCCTCTAATGACAAATTACCAGTACTTTCGCTGGAAGGTACTGGAAGGGAGAAACTCAACTTTTTAAACTACTGAAATAGCTGTGCATGTAGGTATATCATTGTATGACAAACAAAAAATATAATTTTAGCATTATAACCACTACTTCTGTATGTTTTTTGAAACCCCCAATTGGGCTGACCTATAGTCACTACTTGGAATTTGAGATCCTTTAGAAGCATGGGCAACGTCTGGCATTTAGTTGCTTGATCTTTGTTTTTAGTGATGGGATTTTACTTTATTTGAGGTAGTTCCAGACCTCAAAATTAAAAGATACTAAACCAGTAGTTTTGGGTACTGATGTTGTACATGTGTGAGTTAAAATACTTCTCTTATTCTAGAGCTAGAATGGTGCAGAACCAATATTTGGAATATTGATTCTTTAGCTACTTCTGTAACTTATGCTTGCCCAGTTCCTTTGCCATTTTCAAACTGTTTTGATGTGTGGATAGTTAAGAGTTCATTTATAAAAAACTGTAATCACTGTCACTTTCTAAAAGAAAAATATTATTTCCTTTCAATTTACGTGTGCTCATTTTGTGGGATTTTCACTATTGTATTCTGAACAGATGAATCTTATTTTCTGAATAATGATCATCTTGCAAGAAAATCTAATATAAGAGGTAATATATGCTCTCTTCTTTTTAATGTGTGGTATCTTTATGATACCATGGCCTGTGGTTGGCAACTTTGACCCACATTTTCCTTTTCAGTTAACCTCCATCAACTATTTAATATAGCTTCACATGTTTGTCATATGAATTAGTTATTAATGCCATCTTATTCCTCATGTTAATATGTTCATTGAAAATGACATAGAAGGAAGGGCACTTAGATCTACAGAGAATTAATTAGCATATAATTTTCAGTATATCATCTAGTGTTAATTAGCAGTTAAACCATCTTTTAGTGCATGACCTGCTGATTTAAATACAGCATTCTGTTACAGCGGCCCCGGGGGAAAATGTCTTGAAAGGGTATTCTCTCGAAAATGGAACTCTCTGTGTTTGTCTCTTTCTGTTTCGTTGTGCCTTAACATCAGATCTTTCTCAGCCCTTTGCATAACACAAAATCCCCTTTACTAAAGTGATAAGCAAGCACCAATTCTGATATTAATCAGAAAAAATGATAGACTTAAGCATGCCAAAGTGACGTGCTGCCTGATGGAGGTGGGGTAACTCTGTTGCTATAGGAGGGTCACATCCACCCTGATGGATCTCTGTAGATGCAGTGACTTCAGTGAATCTTTACTACCTTTTTTTTAAACACATAAAATTCTACCTCGAGGAACTGTAATATTGGCTATCTGAACCATTCAGGAAGTCATCTTTTGGAGTCTCTCTTTAGATAGTTGTAGTGTATGTGCTTATATTTCTTGTGAAAATAAATGAAATGAGTACCATATTATATTTTAACTACCTAGCCTAATAGTTCTGCTTTTTAGTTTTGCTATTACTCCTTTCTTAAGTTGTGATCCTTTAATTTTTTTATTTCATCAGTATAAAAATATCTAAAGCTCTATTTTATTGAGCACTTCCATCATCTTGAATACCTTTATTATACTGCTTTTGAGGTCTTATTTTTCTATGTAATTCAATTCCCTTGACCTCAGAAGAGTATTTGTTCCTGGTACCCTCTGCTTTATATTACACAGGCTTTACCCTGGTGTGTCATCAAAACTGTTGCTGTGAAGTGGTGAGTTTTACTACTATGAAATTGAACTCTTCCATAGTGATAGAAAACAGCTGACCCTAGTTCTTCAACTAGTGGGTGATTGATGGGGAGACAAAACCAAGCGAGAAGTAAGCTTCTTGTGCTGCTGGCTTTTTTTTTCTTCCTTTTTTTAAATATAATTCCAAAGTAAAGCAATACAGTGCAAGAATGCTATTAGACTGAAAAGAAAATAGTCTCTTGAACACAAGACATGACTTATCCAGAAAAGGTCCAACTTATGAGTTTCTGAAATAAGAACTCTCTTAATAACCGAAAGAGCAACCTCCTCGGTTGCCACCAGAACTGTACAGATTCTCTTAGTAGAAGTTATCCGGTATGCAATACATGACAGACACACAGTATTCATGTTTTGAGAGACTGTCTCAAACACTTGCAATGAAATTTCTACCTAAACCAAGGATGGACTTTAAATCTGTTCATTGCTGTTATGAAGTGTTTTTGCAGGCCAATTACAAATGGCTGTAGTCTCTGTATAGGTGGTTAATAACTTAGTGAACACTTCAGATCAAAACTTCTTCTTAGCATATTATTGCATCATTCAAGAGCTGACTTCAACTTGTTCAATGTATTCATTATTCAGTTTTCCTAAAAGAGTCTGTTGGTATGGATTGATCAAGAATTTCGTGCTGATAGCTAAACGTTGCCTGTATTTGCTTTCCATGGAGAGTGTTGAAACTACATTTGTTAGAATTAATTTCTGGCTAAAGATATATCCAACCCAAACTCCTACTTCTGTGTTATAAAATCACTGCCTAATCAAACAGACTAGTCTAAGCCATTAGCAATAAGTTTAAGTACTGATGTTTCCCTAAACTGTGACATGTTCACACACTTTTTTTCTTGCACTCATCTTAATTTGCATTCAGAGTAGAACTGGCCTTTGAAATTAAGCTCAGAATATGGAAACTATTTGCAAAGCTTTGTGTGGTTTGGTTCTGAAACTGTGTCACATGCTGCATTTCTGGACTGGCTGCTGCTGAAATCCCTTTAGCTGATATTGGTTGGGCAGGAAAGAGGCATCAAGAGTTGATTATCTATGGCTTACCTCACTGTGGTGCTGTGAGAGCTGTTTAAGGTGAATTAGTGGGACAGTGTTGTTGGAGTTTTTCAGGTTTTTTGGTTTTTTTTTTTTTTTTTTTTCCTCTGGCAGAATTTGGGATATCAGTGTTTTCAGGTATGGCAAAGGAACTGAAGAGCTTCATTTTCATTGTGATTATTAAATTTATCAAGCTGTGGACATTTCTAAATTTTGTGTTCCAAATTCTTTTTTGATGACTTGAAAATAAAGTCTTGGTCCTACCAATTTTACAAAAAAAAATTAAATACACAACCTTTAAAATACTTTTAAACTTTTATATGTTCAAGACAAGGGGAGTGTGCAGAGTTTAAAACTGAGAGAGACCATTCTTAAGCTGGTAAGTCTCTTTCAAAATCAAAAGCAGGGAGTATCTATTTGTATATCGGTATATGTAAATACTATGTGATAGAGCTCAGCTATATTTTATGTATGGTGAAGAAATGCTGATGTTAAACATGTTGAAATATGTTCAAATAAGCTGTGCTACTTCTTCCTTAGCACAGAATAAGCTCTCGTTACCAGACCCTAGTGGATTTTTTGGAAATATTTTCTGATTATGAAACCCACCTAAAAAAGCCTGGCCCAAAGCTCAGTAAAATGGTTCTTCCATTGTGTTTCCAACTTTTTTTTCTCTGCAAAATTTTCTTGTAACCACTTCTATCCTACAAAATAACCAGTCACTCCTTGCCTCATGTTCAGAGCCTATTACGAACCCTCTGATTGCAAAAACTTGAGTTCCCACTGTCAGCAACTGTTTCAATTTCCAGTTTCTAGGTCACATTAAAATACTATGAGAGTAGCTTCTATTCATCTTTCCCTGTTTAACTGTCTCATCTTATGGGTTCCTGGCACTGGCATTCACACTGAAAAGTGTTACTGCTTGTATGAGTAAGTGGCACAAATACAGACTTTGCAGAAGCCTGGAAGCATGTAAGCCATAATTTGCTGAATGATGAAAAGGGAACATAGAGTAAGGTTGGTCCAATATGGTCTGTTTGTCACCAAAGGCTGAAGTGTTGAGAGCAAGAAAAGAGGAATGTTGCAAAGAAATCTTTTTTGTTAACTGCCTAATGATCCAAAAACCTACTGCTCACTAAAACTGAAGATACTGGTTTATAACATTTTGGTGTTCATTGTGTCAACAGCAGCCATGATGCATTCTCTCGTCTAAATAGGAATGCATTAAGTTATTTGAACAGATTTTGTTGTAGTAATTCTACTTATTGTGAAGCATTTCTGATTAGTTCCTAACTAGATGCCTATAACCAAACCGCAGCTTTCAGAAAGAATTGGAATTTGTGCATTGCATACAGGCTTACAAAAAGTAAAAAATTTGCAGCAAATTGTTATGCAACACTCCTGTGAAAATGCAGCTGGGAAGTTTGGACCATCTTCTAGTCTAATAGAAATCCTAAAATATGATTAATTACTTGGTGGATATGATTCCAACCTTTATTTATGGTCCTACAAAAGTAATTTATGATACTATACAAAGATGAGGCAAATTCTAGAGAACATATGCAAATAAAAAGGTTTTTTTATTGTTGTGTAATAAAAAATATCATTATTAGCTTAACTGGACAATAAAATCTAGGCTTTTTGAAAACATGTTTACACATTTTCTTACTCCCATAGGAAAAACCACTCCCTGGGTCAGAAGGTGCTGTTGCAAATCTGTCATGATTTAACCCCAGCCAGCAACTAAGCACCGCACAGCTGCTCACTCACTCCCACCCCACCCGGTGGGATGGGGGAGAAAATCGGGAAAAGAAGTAAAACTCATGGGTTGGGATAAGAACGGTTTAATAGAACAGAAAAAAAGAAACTAATAATGGTAATGAGAGCACTAATGAAATGACAGCAGTAATAATAAAAGGATTGGAATATACAAATGATGCACAGTGCAATTGCTCACCACCTGCCAATCAACACCCAGCTAGTCCCCCAGCAGTGATTCCCTGCCCCCCCCCCCCCCCCCCCCCCCAGTTTCTATACTAGACGTGATGTCACATGGTATGGAATACCCCGTTGGCCACTTTGGGTCAGCTGCCCTGGTTGTGTCCTGTGCCAACTTCTTGTGCTCCTCCAGCTTTCTCGCTGGCTGGGCATGAGAAGCTGAAAAATCCTTGACTTTAGACTAAACATTACTTAGCAACAACTGAAAACATCAGTGTTATCAACTTTCTTCTCATACCTAGCTCAAAAACATAGCACCGTACCAGCTACTAGGAAGACAATAAACTTTATCCCAGCCGAAACCAGGACAGTATCCACCCCTTATTCTATACCATTGCCATCATGCTCAGTTCCCATACCTTCAGTTACATCCCAGTCAACCATCATCGCCTTTTCCATCCCTTTGAGACATATAAACAATGATACATATATATATATATAGATATGTATATATGTATACACACACAGAGATATCATTCCTTTAGTTTATGGGTCTTGTTCATAAAATGTTTGTTGAGTTCATTTAGTTCCCGACTCTGGGTTTCATCTCTCATACCAGTCTTTCTGGGCAAGAGGGATGGTGCAAAGTCCTCTCAGTCGACAAAGCAGGACTGGGCTTCAGTGCGGTGTGATGAGCAGATGACATTGGAGGCAGCAGGAGGATGGTGCACACCGTTGGATTGTTGCATGCTGGAGTCAGTTCTGGTTCCATCACTACTGCGCTTTGCTCAGTTTTATCACAGTTCTTTCTTGCTTGATCTAAGTGGTCCTTACTATAGTACTATGGATATAGCATATAACAATTATAATAATGATAACATATAGTAGCAGGGTTCTATAGCAACTAATATCATACAGGTTAATTCTGGCTATTCTCACCTAAAATTAAATCCCCTTGAGGCACACATTGGACTTCCCCATCTTTTTGCATCACCCACCAAGTGCACCCAGGCCCTTGAGAAAAAGCAATCCCACAAATGGGTTTAGCTTTGCCTGAGGCAGGAGTAACCCAGACTGTCTTCCCTAACATATTTTTTATGTGCACTATAGGGACTTTATCCCCTTCTACAGTACGTAAAAATTCTGACTGGGCAGGGCCACCCCGATTGGCAGATCCTCTGGTGTTGACTAACCAGGTGGCTTTTGCTAAATGTGTGTCCCAATGTTTGAAGGTTCCACCCCCCATTGCTCTCAATGTAGTCTTTAACAGTCCATTGTATCGCTCAATTTTCCCAGAGGCTGGTGCATGATAGGGGATGTGATACACCCACTCAATGCCATGCTCTTTGGCCCAGGTGTCTATGAGGTTGTTTTGGAAATGAGTCCCGTTGTCTGACTCAATTCTCTCTGGGGTGCCATGTCGCCACAAGACCTGCTTTTCAAGGCCCAGGATAGTGTTCTGGGCGGTGGCATGGGGTACAGAATATGTTTCCAGCCATCCGGTGGTTGCTTCCACCGTTAGGAGCACATAGCGCTTCAATTGGTGAGTTTGTGGGAGTGTGATATAATCAATCTGCCAGGCTTCCCCAAATTTATATTTCAGCCATCGTCCTCCATACCACAGGGGCTTTAACCGTTTGGCTTGCTTAATTGCAGCACATGTTTCACATTCATGGATAACCTGTGCGATAGTGTCCATGGTCAAGTCCACCCCTCGGTCACGAGCCCATCTACATGTTGCATCTCTTCCCTGATGGCCTGAAGCATCATGGGCCCATCGAGCCATAAATAGCTCACCCTCATGTTGCCAGTCCAGGTCCACCTGAGCCACTTCAATCTTGGCAGCCTGATCCACCTGTTGGTTATTTTGATGTTCTTCAGTGGCCCGACTCTTGGGTACGTGAGCATCTACGTGACGTACTTTTACAACCAGATTCTCTAGCCGGGACGCGATATCTTGCCACAGTGCGGCAGCCCAAATGGGTTTACCTCTGCGCTGCCAGTTGCTCTGCTTCCATTGTGTAACCACCCCCACAGGGCATTTGCCACCATCCATGAGTCAGTATAGAGATAGAGCACTGGCCACTTTTTCAGCAAAGTCTAACGCTAGCTGGATGGCTTTCACCTCTGCAAACTGACTCGATTCACCTTCTCCTTCAGCAGTTTCTGCGACTTGTCATATAGGACTCCATACAGCAGCCTTCCACCTCCGATGCTTTCCCACAATGCAACAGGACCCATCAGTGAACAGAGCACATTGCCTCTCATTTTCTGGCAGTTTATTATACAGCGGGGCTTCTTCAGCACGCGTCACCTCCTCCTCTGGCGACATTCCAAAATCTTTGCCTTCTGGCCAGTCTGTGATCACTTCTAAAATTCCTGGGCGACTGGGGTTTCCTATGCAAGCCGGTTGTGTGATCAGTGCAATCCACTTACTCCACGTGGCATCAGTTGCGTGATGTGTAGAGGAGACCCTCCCTGTGAACATCCAGCCCAGCACTGGCTGTCGGGGTGCTAAGAGGAGCTGTGTTTCAGTACCAACCACTTCTGAGGCAGCTCAAACTCCTTCATATGCTGCCAATATCTCTTTCTCAGTTGGAGTATAGCGAGCCTCGGATCCTCGATATCCTTGACTCCAAAACCCCAGGGATCGGCCTTGGGTCTCCCCAGGTGCTTTCTGCCAGAGGCTCCAGGTAGGGCCATTCTCCCCGGCTGCAGTATAGAGCACATTTTTAACATCTTGTCCTGCCCGGACTGGTCCAAGGGCTACTGCATGAACAATCTCCCGTTTAATTTGTTCAAAGGCTTGCTGTTGCTCAGGGCCCCATTTAAAATCATTCTTCTTCCGGGTCACTTGATAGAGAGGGCTTACAATCAGACTGTAATTTGGAATATGCATTCTCCAAAAACCCACAACGCCTAAGAAAGCCTGTGTTTCCTTTTTATTAGTCAGTGGAGACATAGCTGCTATTTTGTTGATCACATCCATTGGGATCTGACGACGTCCATCTTGCCATTTTATTCCTAAAAACTGGATCTCCTGTGCAGGTCCCTTGACCTTACTTTCTTTTATGGCAAAACCGGCTTTCAGAAGGATTTGGATTATTTTCTTCCCCTTCTCAAAGACTTCTTCTGCCATGTTGCCCCATACGATGATGTCATCAATGTATTGCAGGTGTTCTGGAGCTTCACCTTTTTCCAGTGCTGTCTGGATTAGTCCATGGCAAATGGTGGGGCTGTGTTTCCACCCCTGGGGCAATCGATTCCAAGTGTACTGGACACCCCTCCAAGTAAAGGCAAATTGTGGACGACACTCTGCTGCCAGAGGGATTGAGAAAAACGCATTAGCAATGTCAGTTGTGGCATACCACTTGGCTGCCTTTGACTCTAGTTCGTATTGAAGTTCTAGCATATCTGGAACGGCAGCACTTAGCGGTGGCGTAACTTCATTCGGGCCATGATAGTCTACTCTTAGTCTCCACTCCCCATTAGACTTTCACACTGGCCATATGGGACTATTAAAAGGTGAGCGAGTTTTGCTGATCACTCCTTGGCTCTCCAGTTGACGAATCAATTTATGGGTGGGAATCGGAGAGTTTTGGTTGGTGCGATATTGCCGCTGGTGCACCGTTGTGGTAGCAATTGGCACTCGTTGTTCTTTAACCCTCAGCAGCCCCACAATCGAAGGGTCTTGAGAGAGACCCGGCAGGGTAGACAGCTGTTCAATTTCTTCTATCTCCAAGGCAGCGATACCAAAAGCCCATCGATACCCCTTTGGGTCCTTAAAATACCCTCTGTGCCAAGGATACACGGAGCCTCCGGACCAGTCACAATGGGGTGTTTCTGCCATTCATTCCCAGTTAGGCTTACTTCAGCTTCCAATACAGTTAACTCTTGGGATCCCCCTGTCACACCAGAAATATAGATGGGTTCTGCCCCTTTATAACTTGATGGCATTAGAGTACACTGTGCACCGGTGTCTACTAGAGCCTTATACTCCTGTGGGTCTAACGTGCCAGGCCATCGAATCCACACAGTCCAATAGACCCGGTTATCCCTTTCCTCCACCTGGCTGGAGGCAGGGCCCCTCTAATTCTGGCCAGAGTATCCAGTACTCACTTCTCGTAAAATTGGCTCACAAGTCCCTTCAAGAGGATCAGAAATAAGATCAGCCCTTCTACTCTGTTTGGAAACCAGAGTGGCATTTTTCCTAGTAGAATCCCCTTTTGTGGTGGTTTTTCCTCGCAACTCACGTACCTGTGCATTTAGGACCGAGGTGGGTTTTCCATCCCATTTCCTTGTGTCCTCTCCATGATTGCATAGGTAAAACCACAGGGCACCTCGCGGTGTGTACCTTCTATACTCTCTCTCTTGGGCAGAGGAGCGCTCACTCCTAATAGCTGAGACATTGGTCCTTACAGGTGGGGAGTAGGAAAATCCTTTTTGAACTGCTGGAAATCCTCGGACAGCTTCTCCACAGCCGAAATGCAGGCTTGTAGGGAGGAGGAGAGATTTTCTTCGTTTTGCCGGAGTTGGTGAGCCACTTCATCCACTGTCAGTGCCTCTTCTTTCCAGGTTGTTATCATCAGTGAGTTGGCATAGGACGATGGTGCGCTCCGTACAAACTTCCGCCACATGGGTTGTGTGCATGGGACTTCGTCTGGATCTTTGGGTAATTGTGGGTTGTCCGGGTCATAATGAATCATCTCTAGCACAGCTAATTCCCTCAGATATTGGATACCTTTTTCCATGGTGGTCCACTTGCTTGATTGACATATGATGTCTTTCTTAAAGGGGTACCTTTCCTTCACGCTTGACAGGAGTTGCCTCCAGAGGCTGATGGCTTGTGCCCCTTTTCCAATTGCCTTGTCAATGCCACCTTCCCTGGTGTATACAGAGGGGTTAAAAGATGGAATTTTGGTTCATGGATGAACACTGGGGGAGAAGTAGTTAGCCGAGAAAAATGCAGTCAGCACAGAAAACAGATGGTTTCTTGCTCGTCATTTGGAATGCTGACCATGGAGATAAGAAAGCTGAGCAATACTGGGGGAGGACGCGCAGCGGGCTGTTGCATGGTACAGCTGTGAGCATGGTCCACGCATGACTGCTGGATTATGACAATATGCCACGTGTACAAAGCCCATGAACCAATAGACAGGATGGCTATGGCGCGTGCAGCGCGCCTGGCCAGCGAATGCATGGGTCACAGGCTCCCTATGTTGCAACTGAGGCGTGTTTTGGCATCCGCTGGCCGTGTGTGCTGAAACCCGTTCCTCTGCAAATGTATAAATACCGGGATTTTTCCGAAGAGCATTGGGCTGGTGTATGGTAAGGCCACCGTTGCCTCCATGGGGACGCCCACGTACAGCTGGCACTTATCGATTGCTGGGCTGAGCTCGTGGCACAAGACAGCACAAGAATGTATGGATGGTCCATCTTCCTCACAGTCCTCAGGTTGGTATGTTAATTTGCTTTACAAGATACCCTTAGCATAACGCATGTCTGTAGTTAATAAATGCTTGCTTTTTCCCTTATAGTCAGTGTGTGTGTGTTCACCTTCTCTGGAATCCTCGAAACCACTCTAAAACACCTGGCAAGCACTCCCAGCTGCTTGGCTTCCCTACCTTCTAATTCCAAGCTATTAGCCCCATTGTCCCAGCATCGGAGGAGCCAGGTGATTATATGCTCACCTATACGGCGGCTGAAATCTTTTCACATATCCCACAACTCACTCAAGGATAGGGATTGGGTGATTACTTCTGGTTCTGCCTCTTCCTCCTGTTCCCATGATGACCCTGGCTCATCTTCATCCTTTGCTAAGTGAACTGATTTTTTTGTATATTTCTTCTTCTGTATGGGGGCAACTGATACTGGTGCGGGTTGGTCCACTGGTTCAGTTGCAGTACCGCTAGCCAAGGTTTGGGTAGCCACAGTGCTCGTTGCCAGCACTGGAGGGACCACAGTGCCTGTTGCTGAGGTTTGGGTAGCTACAGTGCTCGTTGCCGGGACTGGCAGGACCGCAATGCCCATAGCTGAGGTTTGGGTAGCCGCAGTGCCTGTTGTCTTGTTATTAGATCCAGACACCTTCTTTTCCCCTTGAGGGTACTAAGTGGTGTTGAACAGGGCTCTATATGCATAGGCCAGGCTCCAGCACGTTGCAGCAATTTGCATCTCTCTGGAGTTGCCAGGGTGACAGCGTACCTTTTCCAAATATTTTACTAGTTCTTCTGGATTCTGCACTTGTTCAGAGGTGAATTTCCAGAACACTGGGGGTGTCCACAGTTCTAGGTACTTGCCCATACTACCCCACACACCCTGCCAGTCATAATTATCCAGCCTCAGGGCGGATCTCTGGGTGATCTTCTTAAATAGTTGTTTAACCTTAAACAAGAGCTGAACCACATTCAGGAGCATGCTACTTCCTAGCAGTAGGGCTAGGACCGTGCTGGTCTAAACATCCCAAGGGTATTCAAATTTTTCTAAATTCTCAAACACCATTGTAACTGGACTGAAGGAGAAAGGAGAGGGGAAGAAAGGTACCCCACGCATAGATTGGATCTCTGAGGAGGAAAGGTAAATGGTGTAATTATTAATAGTTTCCCACAGATGGCTCCCGAAGTATAGAGGTGACAGTGCTGAGTGCAAATACTGGATTAATCCCACAACTGATAACTTTATCATACCATAAACCAGTGTTATACAATACATCAAAGTGAAAACCTTAATCCACCTCCCACGGATGATAAGCAGCAGAACAGGGACTACATACAGCAAGTGAGGTGATACAAAACAGAACTGTAAAAACCAGAGCAACAACTCTAAGAACACATAAATCAACATAGTGACCAGCGACTATTAGACCAATATAATGAATGCTTATTACAAATTTGTTTTAACAAGCTCTGGTCAGGTTTGTCGTCATCTCAACCCTTCGTGCCCCACTTTGGGCGCCAAAATGGACTGTCATGGTTTTGCCAGCAACTAAGCACCATGCAGCTGCTTGCTCACTCCCCCCCCACCCAGTGGGATGGGGGAGAAAATCAGGAAAAGAAGTAAAACTCGTGGGTTGGGATAAGAACGGTTTAATAGAACAGAAAAGAAGAAACTAATAATGATAATGATAACACTAATAAAATGACAGCAGTAATAATAAAAGGATTGGAATATACAAATGATGCACAGTGCAATTGCTCACCACCCACCGATTGATGCCCAGTTAATCTCCGAGAGGTGATCCCCTGCCCCCCCCCCCCGGTTCTTATACTAGATGTGATGTCACGTGGTATGGAATACCCTGTTGGCCAGTTTGGTCAGCTGCCCTGGCTGTGTCCCCTCCCAACTTCTTGTGCCCCTCCAGCTTTCTCGCTGGCTGGGCATGAGAAGCCGAAAAAGCCTTGACTTCAGACTAAACATTACTTAGCAACAACTGAAAACATCAGTGTTATCAACATTCTTCTCATAGTGAACTCAAAACATAGCACCGTACCAGCTACTAGGAAGACAATCAACTCTATCCCAGCTGAAACCAAGACAAAATTTTAGGCAGTTTGGGAGAAGGTGGGTGTGGAGCTGTGTCTCTTGAAGCTCACTCCAATAGTAAACAAAGGTAGCTGGGGCAAGCTGTGCCAAAGAGTTTGCAGGGGAGGACTGTGACAAGCCCTGCCAGGGACTTCTGATTTGGATGGTTCTTATCAGCCAAACGCTGCCATTCAAACCCAGGCAAGCCCTGCCATAATGAGCTTGCTTCCAAAGCCAGGTCTGTTACTGTTTTTCTGGAGTGCATGTCTGAACAATGTCCCTTCCCCAAAATGCTGATGTGTTTCCTCTCTCTTCCGTAATAGAGAACATTAACTCAGCATCTGACTGACAAGTGTAAAACTACTAATCTTGACTTGAAGTCTGTACCTTTTAGATTTGTTTGTGATATTTCTGGTTTAAATTAGGATTGGTGTGAGAAACTGCATCTACAATGAAGATGACACTTCTATTTCTGGTCCGTTTCCCAAAGACAGCCTGAAAGACTTCCACTCTGATGAAAACAGGTCACATTTCATCCCAAAGCAATTGAAATGACAGTTACAAACTCCATAAAAAGTTTGTAACAACTCTGCTGACAGATAGTCGAATAATGGGTACTGGAGCCCAGGAATAGAACATTCATTACAAGGACAGGGAGATCCATTATGGCCCTCATTGTACAAATCTTGATCAGGTATGAATTATGCCAAACTCCCTCAGTGATGCTAGCAAGTACTTTAAATAACAAGTCTTCCAAGTGCAATCCAGAGAAAGACATTGAAATAAGAAGGAGGGAAAGTAAGGCCTCTCTTTGCCTGTTAGAAATTTCTCACCTTTTCTTATGCCAGTAATATATTCCAGGTATGCCACGTGTTCAATTATATGACACAGTTGTTTTCTTTAACTGCTCTTATACCTGCAGATTATTCTTCAAATCTTGATTTACTGCAAGAAGATTTTGGATGTCCTCTGGTGTCTGGGGCTGGGTACTGGGACTGAAAAGGAGAAATTAAATTGGAGCAAGAGCACGAGCACTAAGATGACTGACCACACTGGGGGCAATGTCAGTATTAAGGAACCAGTGAAAAAGTGGACACTGCATTTCACTCCCTGGCAAATAAATCCCTGGCTGAGAACAGAAACTGCTGACCTGCTTATGAGGCCCTCCAAAAACTCTCTATACTGGCCTAAAGGTGTCCAATATGATCTTATCATAGTTCAGAGGATTTCTGAGTTGAAAGCCTTTAATGAAGGGTGATGTGCTCAGCTGTTGTAGGGGGAGCAGAAACACTGTGATCTAGTTTGTGAGGAAGAAAATTATCTACTTGTACTTTGTTCTCTGTTAAAGTGCCTTGGATTCTTAATTGCTTGATGTGTGGACCAGTGCAATGTTCAATGAATGCATTCAGTACCTATTGTTAATCTGTTTTTCTCAGAGTAGTAAAACTATCACTAACTCCGCTTTGGTACATGTATACTTGGAGTTATCTCGCACTAAAGGTAATCTAAACTACATGTAAGTTTGTAGGGGCCAAATTGGGCATTCACAGTTAAATGGTGACACAACAGTGGCTGAATGTAGTAAGGTGGGAAAAGCTCTTTTTCCAGAAAACCTTAAGATCAGGTTAGTAACACTTAAATAATACCATGGCAAAAGCTCATTCTTTTGTAGTAAGTCTCAGTCTCTTAGGAGGCTGACAATTCAACAGTATTAATCCCTGATTGTCTAAAGTGAGATGGGCCAGCTGTAGTTCATGGATCACTGATAGTCCATGGTGGTCCCTCTGTTATAAAGGGGATTAGGGAAGAATCCATTAATCTTCAGGCAGCTATGCTTTGCTAGTTGTTTTAGGGACTTACAGAACCTTCAGAAACAGTTCTTTTTCATCCTGCCAATTAAAATAAAGATATCAAACACTTGGCTGTCTTGCAATGTAATGTCTTTCTTTTCTGGTACCTTTTTGCAGGAAATTTGACCTTTACTGTTCTGAAATGGAAAGAGGGGAAGCAGGACTGCAAAGGCCAGCCTTGAATTTTGAAATGAACTGGAAAGTTTGATATAGCTTCTAAGAAAGAGGGAGATAGGGGACTCATAAGCTTCTATAGTCAGGGAGAAGTAAATATTACAATTTCATAGTCATAACCAAGCATAGTAGAATTCATTACATCTTTTCTCCTTAGAACTGTCCTACTTTGATGCATAACACAGTAGGATGGTCACACAAGGGAACATGCTGGCTTGTGGCTGACAGTTTGAGAGCACTACTAGCCGGGAAAGTAGGTCTGCTCCAAGAAGTGGCCTGAATATGAAGTAGTCTAAGATCTTCTTTTAAATACCATAATCTCCCTGGGGCATTAACACTGATTAGCAAAGAAGTCACTAAATTATTACAGTTTCCAGTTGTGTTGTTTAAGCATGTAACCCAAACAGGAGAGATGTTGACTACTTCTCCTTACTCAACATTGACGTTCAAGTCCAGAACTTTGCTCTTAACTTTGCTGGTTGGGACTTGGATATTTCTCCCATGACTTTAATAAGGCTTTCTTCAGTCTTGAGGAGTCTTAAATAAAAGAACAGAGAATTTCATACAAATATTTTTCTAAGCTTTTGCAGTTCTAATAAAGTGGTATTGCAAAAATCTGTGTTAAAATTTAAATGGTAGGAAAGAAAAATGGGGCAAAAGGCAGTAAGGAAAAAGGGCAGTGGAGCAAGAAAAAAGAGGGGATAATATTCTATAAGCTGTTTGTGGCCAGGAAGGATTCCTGGTATATGTTTGTGCAGAACAGCACACCGGTGGGTTGCCTGTTACTTGCCGCTTTAATACTAAAGACTTGTACTAAAACTGTTAGTAAGAAGCAAAGAGACAATGAGAGGAAGAATGCAATGATGGAAGGGAAGTGCAGGAAATGCAACACAAATATCTCCTTTGAGACAGTCTAAATCCTGCTTAAGACTGTAGGAACTTCTTGGAAACAGACTGCAAATGTTGAGCTATGGCTGTATGATGACTGTGGTTGTAAATTGGGGTACAAAAGTGTTGGGGTGGGGAAGGACAGAATATCTTTGCATTTTCTTGTGATACTTGTCCCATGGTAGCATTGCCATGGATTTATTATAAGCTGATCTAAGTTGTGGGATCTGGTAATAGGTTTCAAGAGAACATGCTGATGTCTGGATTTCACTGAGGCTGAGGAAGAAAGTAGAATGGAGCCTGGTTTCTCTGGCTATGTGAAGGTTCAGGACTGAAATAGAATAGGAAGTACCTGAAATGGAGCAGCCATTCACTGTTCACCTAAGCATTGTTTTTATGCAAAACTATCCACTTTCAGGGAAAAAATTATTTTAGGAATATTTCAGGGTTTGTGTACTAGAAGATTATTCAGATTTTAGTTACAATCGATAATATTACAAATTATTTTTCTAGGTATTGTTTTACAGACAGATTTATTTTTCTGTGGTTGTTTTTGTCATCTGAGTCGTTGCTGTGAGCTTATCTCGGTACATAACCATGTCTGAGAGAATAGTCTCGGATCTGTCTGAATAGTCACAAAATCACAGAATGGTTTGGGCTGAAAGGGACATTAAAGATCATCTAGTTCCAACCTGCCTGCAATGGGCAGGGACACCTTTCACTAGACCAGGCTGCTCAAAGCCCCCTCCAACCTGGCCTTGAACACTGCCAGGGATGGGGCATCTACAGCCTCTCTGGGCAACCTGTTCCAGTGCCTCACCACCCTCACAGTGAATAACTTCTTCCTAATACCTAATCTAAATCTAACCCCTTTCATTTTAAAGCCATTACCCCTTGTCCTGTCACTACGTGCCCTTGTAAAAAGTCCCTCTCTGGCTTTCTTGTAGGCCCCCTTTAGGTACTGGAAGACTGCTATAAGGTCTGTCTCCAGGCTGAACAACCTCAACTCTCTCAGCCTGTTTTCACAGGAGAGGTGCTCCAGCCCTCTGATCATCTTTGTGACCCTCCTCTGAACTCACTCCAACAGGTCCATGTCCTTCTTATGTTGGGGGCCCCAGAGCTGAATGCAGTACTCCAGGTGGGGTCTCACAAGAGTGGAGTAGAGGGGGAGAATTGCTTCCCGTGAGTGTTGGTCACACTTCTTTTGTTGCAGCCCAGGATACGGTTGGCTTTCTGGGCTGCAAGTGCACATTGCTGGGTTATGTTGAGCTTCTTGTCAACCCACACCCCCAAGTCCTTCTCTGCAGGGCTGCTTTCAATCCACTCAATACACAGCCTGTATTTGTGCTTGGGGTTGCTCTGACCCATGTGCAGGACCTTGCACTTGGCCTTGTTAAACTTTATGAGGTTCACACGGGTCCACCTCTCAAGCCTGTCAAGGTCCCTCTGTATGTCATCCCTTCCCTCCGGCACGTTGACCGCACCACACAGCTCGGTGTCATCAGCAAACTTGCTGAGGGTGCACTCAATCCCACTGTCCATATCACCAACAAAGATGCTAAATGGCGCCAGTCCCAATACTGACCCCTGAGGAATGCTACTCGTCACTGTGGTAGAGTCGATGTGTAACCTTTGTAAACCAAGGACTTCAGGGCATTTATCTAGTAGGTATCATGTCATATACACACTGGGAGCTGAAAGCAAACTTCAGAAATGGGGTTTGTTCATGCGATAACTTTTACACTCATCTTTTAAAAGCAAGAGTGATTATCTGTTCAAACTTTTAGCTTTGTGGTGGTGGAGGTATTCACTACTGACCTCCAATCTGAACTCTGGCTCAGTGCTTGCACATCACTCCTCTTCCTCCATAGAGACACCTTGGAGAAAGAGCTACTGCTTTGGAAACTCCAGTAGAGATGAGGAATATGGCACTACCATCTTGGGGTCTTGTCATCTTTCACATGCTAAACTGGAGCTGCCTTGTTAAGTTTTTGCCTAAAGGTAATCCATGGTTTACAGAAGTTAAGATACCTATGGTCTTTATCAGCCTCATTCATGAGAAAGACCTATAATTTTACTCTGATTCAAGTGTGTTGTGTGCTGGTGGTATTAGGGATTTTTTTTTTCTTTGTATTGACAGCACCTAGGGGTAAAAGTATGTGAGAATTTGTTGTGCTCCATACTATGCTTTTGGAGATTGAACCAATAATATTCTAGTTAGCAGTTTTACATGATCTCATTGACTTCAGTGGCTTTATCCTTTTCTTGCACTATAAATGAAAAAGACTCAGTCCATTAACATTTAAATTGGAGATACAGATTCCTGATGTAAACTATTTGCAATGACATTAATAGTGGGCACAGCCCATTAGTGTGAGCTCATATTAACAACATCTTAATAATCATGACAGAGTTTTTTTTAAAGTTATGGGAATTTCACTGTAGCATATAATTAAATGTGTATGGAATTTTTATTGGTTATAATTAAGATGCATGGTCTTTGTTTATTATAGCATTAGAAAGTACTATAATAGCTCAGAAAAGCACTGCTTGTCATGTGGTATTGCTTAATTATGGAAAAATACTATAACACTTCAGGTTGGGCTGATTAAAGCAATTAGCACAAAATTATAATCCAATGCTATTAAAGTATATAAAAATATTTACAAGCCTCCTCTTGACTATGGGAATTGGGCAGTAAATGTTGCTGTTCTTAAGGAGATGATGCAATTTATATTTTTACTGTTACTATATCGGAAAGGGAAATATGAATCTATTAACTACTTATTGGGCAACGTTACCAGGAACTTGTGTGTGTGTGTACTTAAAAATATTTTCATGTCCTTTAGAATCTGAAGTTATGTGTGTTGGTCTTTTGCTTTCCCATTTGTATTTCTCCAACCAATAATATACCATGTAGAAATGGGATCCTTCTTTTATTATCAGATCCAAAGTTCATGTTCAGGTACCTGGACTATGATAGGATTCTTTTCTTCTGCCCCTTCGTCTCTACTTGGGAAACACTGTCACCGAAATTCAGTCTTTGGCACAATAATTATGCCGTAGTTAATATTTTCCCCTTGCTTATTATATGGGCAAATATCGGATGTCTGATCACCCGCTCCTGTTATGAAGGTTTGGGTTCTGTGTGGATACTGGAGGTATTCAGCATTTTAGGGCAGCTGGAACCAGCAACATCAGCAATTAAAATGTGCAAATCAAGGGGGTGGAGGGAATAAGGCCTTAAATATTTTTAATTATGATTATTTTGTCATCTTATGGGTTTTGAATCTTTGCATCTTAAGTGCACTTAAAGGTTCTCTCCACAGCCGTACACCATAAGAACTCAAGTATTTAAAATAAACAAATAAATTAAAAGAACATGTCATTGGCAGTACAGGGACAGCCATTTCTCCTTGAGCTGTTGCATCTTGGAAATAGTTTCTTCCTCTTTGCACAGTAATCTCTCCAGTTCCTTCTTGAATCTGCTACTCCAGGGAAGCAGGGACACCTGATGATGAGAACAGACCTCTATAAGCAGCAAGTATTGAGCAAGGAGATGTCATCAGCTGTAATAAAAAGGTATTTTTTTGGTCTCAAAATTCTTCCTGCTACTGTACATTATGCATTGAAATCTTTCAGTCCTTTTTTTTTTTTTTTTTTTTTTTCTCCCCAAAAGAAACTCTGGGACATTCCTGCCTTATATCTGCCTCAATACGGAAGTGGAATGATATTGTTTCAGCTGGGAGAAGTCCCATTTATTATGGTAAGAAATTAAGTATGTTTGTCAGTATTTTTATTTAGTTACTCTCACCAACCTTGGCTATTTGCGTAAGTGAGAGATGGCAATCCTGTGGCAAATTGTGAGATGCAATATTTCCCTCAGCAGGTGATGTGTTCCCTGAAACTGTATTAAACTATGCTGTGCCTTTCTTTAACGTTCCGCATCAGTAGCTTGCTTACCACCAAATCTGTAATTTTTTTCTACTTATTTTCTGTTATTCTCTTCTCAAACCTAGGGAATCTGAGTTTCCATGACAAACAGATGCCAACCATCTCCATATGCTACACAAAAAATTTCATCTGTATGCAGCTCAGTGGTTCTCATAAGTTGGTGCAGACATTTAAAAAAAAAAAAAAAAAATCCAAGTCATGAGACACTAAAACAAAATTCTTTCTGTGCCTGCACATCGTATGGGAACTTACAGGTTATATAGATACCATCAATTAAATTGTCTGGTGCAAAGTTTATGAATGACAAGTAACATATGGGTGGTCCCAATGATTACACTTCAGTTTGTATTGTTAGGATGCTGGCAGTAAGATATTTCCTTCTCCTGCTTAAAAATCTTACTTAACTGATGATATAAATTCTTTCAAATGAGATGCTGTATTATCTGTGCTTTTTTGTTATATTAGGATTCTCTTTAGCCATACCCAATTGTGTTGACTCTATGCTGTGCGCAGTAGTTCTTTAAAAATAATGTCACTATTCATGTTGAGCCATACCTCTCAAAGCAACAACCATAATGAGGACCTTTACTTACATTTCTCTTTGTGTGCAAGAGGACAGACTCAGCTGAGGCATGATACTGGGCCAAGGATAGCAAGTGGAAGAATGGAAGGTGGAAGACCATTTGATTAGGTATTCGTCTGTTGGCAAATTAATATACTTTTGAATCTTAAGCACCGAGTCCTACAAACCCCATTGGCATGACAAAACTTGAGGTAGCTAGAAAGGCAGACTGTTTTTTAAAATTTTTTATTTTTAATTTTTTTTTAGTTTTGTGCAACCTCAGTTGGGTCCTTTTTAGTGTCAGTTGTGTATCTTCATTGAGAGTAGCTCAGAGGAACCATGACACTGAAATAGCCTCCTCGTGGGTTTACTAGCCTCTGTTCTATCCTGCTCAATGACAACTCATCCAAACTCCTGCAGGTTTATTTCATCTCTTGAACCATGTGCTTCTTTGAAGTGTCATCTTTCAGCAACTTTTCTTTCAGTCTTGGCATGCTCAGCCTGGCATGTGAGGCCTTTCACAGAACAACAGTTTCCTACTGTATAGTTCCAATTCTGGTTATACATCTACTCTGAACTTGTGCTGTCTTTGATTTTTTTCAGAGCCAATAAGCGATGGAAATGTAAATTCTAAAACTAAATGAGTCTGTTGCTTTCTCTTGTAGTGCAGTTCTTTGACCATTTAGACAAATAGTTTGTTGAAACGATTCAGACTGCCTCATCTCCTTTGTGCGGTGCTATCTTATTGCTCTCACATGTTCCCTGATTTCTAACTTGCTACGTTTCTTATAAAACAAGTACCACTATAAAAGAAATAAAACTAGAATACGAGGGCAGATGTACACTAGAAAAATCAAACTTTGATACCAGCATCATCTAGCTAATGGGGGTAAAAGCAGTACTGAAGATAAGCAGCAGCCAGAAATCTAGTCAGAAACCACTCATGTTTGCACTTTGGTATAAAAATTTTAACTTTTCTCCAGATACTGACTCAATTTTTCTTTTTCATTTGATGGAAGTCTAGACTACTGCTTTTTTATTAAATTAAAAAAAAAAATAATCACAGCTATTGTTACAGATGGTAATGAAATAGAGATTCTTTGCATGCCAAGCATGTGCTATAATGAAATTTTGCTTTGTAGCTACAGCAGTAATAGCCATGGGACTGTGCTCTAATCCCTAGATACTCCTCTCCCTTACTCATAGGCGACTTGTTTAAAGTAATGTACAATAAGCACTTATCAGATTTTAGGATGGAGTACGAAACAGCTGAGACAAATGATGTTCAGCCAGCTAATTGCCTAGATTAACTTTTTGATTCTTATGTTCAATGGCAAATCTGTCATCAGCAAAGATGGAAAAACTCATCCTTTTCTGCCTGTATCAGATGTTCAGGTTTTGGTTATGAATATAATAACTAGCAATATCACAATGAGAGCAGAATTCAATGACCTCTGTTATTTCATGGTTTCAGCAGCTCTGCCTTGCTGGGAGTGCTTTGAATTTTTCAGTCAACTTAGCAACATTCTCTTTGATGCTCTCTTCATTATTAAGCTAATAGAGAGGCACATGGAGGACTTTAAAATGGATTCAAGTGTGAAACCAGTAGGTAATATACATAATGAGGCCATTGCTAGAGCTGTGCAGCTTGGTAGACTTAAACTACAAAGGAACTTGAAATTGGCTCCGGCTTGAGTTAGACCTGCACCTGCGAACAGCAGAGACATTGGGAATATCAGGCAAACAGTCTGGGATTTTTTAATTGGCTGAAGTTATCTATGTATAAGTGATCTTGGAAAAGCTGATCTGAGGGAAGAGGAAATAACTTTTTTTTTTTTTTTTTTTCCATTGTGAGGAAAACAGCAATAACCCCCCCATGTGTATTTCCCCTTATCTTTCTTCTCTGAGGTTCTGACTGCTAACATGGTTTCTTCTCTCCGTTACCTGTCTGTGGATTTTTGGTTTCCTTTCAAATCTAAATTTTCACAAGGCTTCTCACAGCAATATAATGCTATGGTATGGATCTGTCTAATAATACTAACTGGGTCTCACTTTGCAAATCCCTGAGTGTTTTCAGATCTTGCTGTGGTTGTCAAACACTTGCTGGTGTAACAAGGCTATTCAAATTTAATTTTTCGACTTCTCTAAGTCTGTCTATGCATTTGGAATTGGGAAGTTATAAAACGCTGCCCAGCCTTGTTGTTTTGAAAAGATGGATGTTCTTGTGGCTAAGACTGGTGGGGGGAGAGCAGAGAGAGGGAATAAAGGCTTCGTTCCAATACTTTTTGGGCCTTATAGCATGTCACTTAGTCTCTGTGTATCTCTGTAGGGATCTTGTAACTGCTTGTACCTGTAGGGATAATAGCCCTTCTTCTCTCCTCTTATCCAACCCATTGTTTTGGTTTGTGAACTCTTACTAGTAAAAGACTGGTTTTTACAGTGTATGTGTAATGAGATGGTATCTATATTGTTTCCTTCAAGCTGTGCCATAAATATTTTTAAGAATCATCTGTCAAAATATTTTAAAGAAAAAAAATCACATTTTTAGGAAAACGAAGTTCCCATGCTTCTGGGTTCTTATTTTTTTCTTGTAGTTCACAAAGACAGTGCAGCCTGTATTTCCTGAAATAGTCTGTGGTTTTTCTCTTCTGCACAAATTGCTGCATTGTATTTTGGAGTTGTGGTCTATCATGAGAGTGATATAAACTGGAAATCTACAGGAGCTGATGAATAAAGAGCTTAAGAGTAATAACAGCAATTCAGGTGACTGAACCTCAATTGTATTCTGACCAGGAATTAAATGTTTTTAATCCTGGCCTCTTGAAATGTTTGGTTTTGATATGTTGTATTTATTACAAATCTACAGAAAATTTATAATCTGTGAAACAGGGAAATACAGTTATGGAATTTATATATGGAATTTAAACAAGTGGTGATAGAGGAATTTCAAGGGGAACAAAAATTCTGATTTGGGTCATGATTTTTTTGTTTTGTTTTAGGAGTTTTTTTGGGTAAATTGTGTATTTAATGCAGTAAGCACGGACAGCGTGATGTCATAAGTACATAGGTATTCCAGATTATACTTAAAGACATGCAGAACTAACACACAAATAATAATAAAGAGAATGTGTGCCTGAGGAAATGCAAGTGATTACGCACTTGTGAAAATGAGAATCAGTCTGAATTTACTTCTTGTTACTTACAAGCAACCAGGGAGACCCAGTAAAATGAAGTGTAGTTTGGGAGACCTGCGTAAGATGCTGCTGCTTGTGGTCATGCAAAATATTTTTTGTGTATTTGTGTATAATAAAGGCTCATCTCTCAGGGAAACAAAAGTAGCATGGCCTTTAAATGAAAGGAGGAAGGTTTTCTTAAGCAAGAGAAGATTGAAGATGTAGAGAGAATGGAAGAGGGAGACTCAAAATTCTTAAAATAGCTTTTTTGGTTTGGGGGCATGTTGGGGAGTGAGTGAGCGGCTGTGTGGTGCTTAGTTGCTGGCTGGGGTTAAACCACAACAGTCCATCACAGTGAAATATAAAGTGAAGCCTTAAGACTTTAGTGACTTTAATCGGGCTTTTCTTGAAACAGTGAGCTTTTTGGCTTATATTTGTTACTCTGGGGAAAAAAGAAAAATTACGATCCTTGTTTCTGATGGAACTAGATAAATTCAGGAAATTCTAATTCTGGGGGAAAAACGGCTGTTAACAAAATACAGGAAAAATATATCCTTGAAACTTTGATAACTAAAAGTGATTGAAGAAATCCAAAACTAGGGCTGCCTCTTACATAGCACAAATTTTGACAATTGGCCACACAGACAATTTTTTTTTTTTTTTTTTTTTTTAAGGCACTGAAATATTCAATGAAGTTTTTCATTTGTAAAGATAGGAGCATATCCCAATGCTCCCAACCAGAACAGAAAGTTGCAATACCAAAAATCTCCCAAGGAAGTCTCCTCCTGCCATGAGATCCTGGGCAGGGTGACTTGAATAAAATTGTGAATGCTTCAGGGCTTGTCCAAATTGAGCAAACACTGAACCTTTAGAGATTCACACATCAGTAGTTTCTTTGATGTGAAAGAGTTTCTGAGGCAAATCCAGGAAAAAATTATTGACTGTTGAAGCCTTTTGCCACTGCCCAGCTGTGGGATGGTGCCTGGCAGTGCTGCGGGCAGCAGAGCAGAGCATGAGGCAGATGCATTCCACTCCGATGTGGGGCACAGCCACTGCTGCGAAGGTAGCAATGTGTCCTGGCAGCATGGGGATGGTGCTTGAGCCTCTGGGGGCAGGATGTGGTATGGCCATGTAGCTTCTCAGCCCTTCACCTGAATATATGAAGTTGTAGAGCTTCAGGGCCCCGTTCACACCTGTATACATTGATGCAACTGATTTAAAGTCAGCAGAGTTGGAATTGTTTAAAAGCGTGCAAAAAATTGTCAGCTGGATAAGCAAAAAGAAGGAGACTGGACCAGAAGTCATGAGAGTTGGAAGTACTGCAGGGTTTGAGCTGATTTCTAATTCTTGGGTTTTTTATTGTTGGAGAGAGGGAGCCAGGGCAGGCAGGTGATTTCTTTTGGTGGTTGTTGTTGTAGCACACTTAAGAAAACAAATTTGGCTGATTTTGTTTGTTTATTTTGCCTTAACTCTTACAAGACTGTCTGACTGAGGTTAATAAGCATCCTGTTTCCTAGTCCTTGCAGCTGCCCCAGGCACATCAGATGTCCTCCTGTGGGGAGGCAGCAAGTCTTCCCTTGGTGATTTCCCACCATTACTGCAAGCCTTCTCATTGCCCAGGGCCTCCAAAAGAGCTGGTCCATGTAGTTTTAACCCATTCTCTTTCTCCTAGCTTTACATTGTTAAAGATTAGGTATGGAGGAAGGAGGAGATAGAAGAACTACTCTCTTTTCTTCAAAAGACTGGGCTAAAAAGCAAGCAGTTGAGATGCTTGTGCAGGTGTTGACTTAATAGGACAGTTATTCCTGGGTACCCACATACCCAGAGATAGGCTGATGACCTTAATGATCTTTGTTCAAGTAAAATAGAAATGTATCTCCAAATACACTAGAAAGTGAAAACTCTTGATTTTTCACATTTCACTGACTTTTTTTTTTTCTTCTTTTTTTCGGTTCAGCTTCAGATTCTCTGTCATGGGATAGTCATATGTAATGCTTTCTTTTCTAATGGTTGGGCACCACGTAGTCACTCCTGAGGTAGTAAAGTATCTTTTAATAGGAAAACTGAGGAAACAGCCTCTCATGATTCTTTGCAAGATGTTATTTCTACCTCTGCAATGGCTGATTTAAGTCTCAGTGGTGGCCAACAACCAGGAAAAGAGCAAGACAGTGCTTTCTAATAGAAAATGTGAATATTCCTTACACTGTTAAAATAAGCAGTATTGGATAATTTCCTCTGGAGTCAGATAAAACTAGGTTCTGCCCAGGAGTGCTGCTTTCTCTGTGATCCCTCACTCAGGATTATGGTGAGTTGATATTCTGCTTACTTTGTGTAGGCAAGTCCACATTCTCATGTCTTTTTTTGTTTTAACTCTCATGCAACTGCTCTGCTCTGCTAGCTGTTGGGGCAAAAGCTGCACTGGGACATTCTGTGAGGCATACAGGCTGCTTTTCTCTCTTCATTGAGAAAGACTTGTGGGTGAGCTTTCTAAGCATGATCTGTAATCCCACCAGAACCAGATCCTAACTGCTTCTGGGGCAAATGTACCATTTGATCCTTCTGAAAGCAGCATCTTGGTTGTGGGCTGGATAACTGATGTTTCGCTTCCTGCCCCTCTGCCCGCTCCCCCCTGCCCTGGCTGAAATTCAATTGAGAAGAAAACATTTCCTTGAAGCTTTTGAAGTTAAAATTTTGCTTCATTTTGGCTGCTCTTCTGCTTTGCTTTCTTCTTCTGTACATCTTATCCTGTTTTTATTGTGAGTCTGTATGTTTGTATATGGAGCAAAGCTGAAGGAGAAATCCCTGCATTTGCTTTTCATTTTGGAGTGTTTTTAAGACTTAAAAATCACAGTAGTCTGTCATTTCAATGCAATAATTTTGAAGTAAAAAAAAATAAAATTGTCAGGGATCAAGTTGTAATAAAAAGTTCTTGTTCTTTTCTGCTTTGATTGAAACCACTGAATTGAAGCTACTGGCTTATTTAGTGGGAAGACTGAAAGCCTCATACTCCAGGACATTGTAGCTGGAACTGCACTAACTTAAAACTAAATTAACATACTAGATAATAAAGCCTTCTATATGTGATTATTCTATAAAATATTTTTTTTGTGAAGAATTATAAGGGCATAATATAAATAATAATGGAAAATATTCAAACTTTCAGTCTCCTAAAATTAAAACAATCTAAGAATACAGTACACTAAGAAATAGTATCATAATACTAATGGCCAGTACTATACATCAGGGCTATTAAGTTCTGAATACCTATTTTTCTATAAAGGTAGTGGGAATGTGTAAGTGTCATTGCATTTGATAGTCTGGCTTGGTTCATCGTAGGAGTTAAAAAAATAAGTGAATTAAAATATGACTAAATATTAAACTGGGGAAATTCCATCTGTTCCTAGATTCCTGCTTCATGCATTATACCAGCAGCAGTTCAAAGCTGTGTAATGGATGTTGAGACATTAAGCAGGGACACCTTAGTAACATACTTAGGAACTCAGAGCTTGTAGCTCCATGCGCGACTCCTTGATCTACTCATTGCTGGGAAGTCGAGGGGTTTTTGGCCTTACTTAGACCATGCACATACCTGGCTAAGGAGTTTGTACTTGTGGCAGGTGGCCTCTGCAGAAGATTAAATGTAACTTTCCCTGAACTGTAATTAATACAAATCATGTTGTTTTCTTTTTATACCATATCCAGCTAATTTAAAAATGCAAATCTGAAATCTGCATTCTTGTCAATGAAATCCCCTAGGCCTGTTATTGTACATCCTGGATTTGAGTTCCTACTGTGGAGGAACTGGATTTTTCTAGGCTTTGAGTTGGGACCGTATTGTACATTTCTGCCTCTGAGATAGGCCAGGTGCTACTATACTGAATTAGAACTTGTGCCTGCTGCCCTGTACTGGTCTGGGGAGGAAAACCTCTTTCCTGTGCTGGCAGTCCTATGTTTTGGATTGTTCTGAGCTGATCACCATGCTTTATATTATTTCTTTTACCTAAGCCTCATAATTATTTTTAAACTCAGGAGCTGGTCTTCTAAAAAACCACACCATTTTCCTGAAGAATTGCCTATAATGCAAATGCACAGTATAAATATTTTGTCAGCTTTCCTATTTCATATCTCTGTGTGTGTGTGTGTGTGGAGAGAGGGAGAGAGAGAGAGAGAGATATCACCACAGTTTACCTGAAGAACGTGTGATTCATATGTTGGTCTTAGGTTAAGTACAAGAAGGAGCTCATAACGTTCTTCACTTCATCTTTCATAAGCATTCTGGAAAAGCTGGCTTTTTCAGTAATGAAGCTGGCCATATTAATTACAGCATATTTGAAGATTGTATGTTTTATTTTATCCATAGATCTGTGAAAGCTGGTTTGCCAAGTGTTTTTACACATAGGTTTTTGAGAAGAGTTTGTCCAAATCTGACAGAGGTTGCAGTTCTAACACTTACCACGTGAATTCAATGTGACATTTTTGCCCTAGGCAAAATAACAAATTTTGAGCAAATTTGTCCCAGTGAGAATTTAATACTATTTTCACTAAGAAATGTCCCTGTTTTCAGTGTGAATCATACTTGGTTTATTATCTTGTGAAATAGCAGTTGTCAATCTTTGCAAATATTTTACTTTCGTAAGCAAACCAGTGAAAATTCAGCATAAAATTTTGGTTTTCTGTGGAAGTTTCTTTTTTCCCCTAAGTAGAATTCTTTTTTTTTTTTTTTTTTTCTTTCTTTCTTTCTTCCTATCTGTTAGCTCTGGTTTATTGATGATGTTCCCCCCCTGTGCCTTTTTTTTCTCTCTCTTTTTGGGGGTTTTTTTTTTGGTCAATAAGTTAATCTTAAGTGATGACACAAGAATTTTTAGTAAGAAGTTCATCCTATCAATTGTTGATGGGGCTCACTGTGAGTGTAAGTACTGGGCCAGGTCATAATCTAAGATGTGAACTGCAAACAGTGCAGGTTGGACTAAACAGACTTGACTAACTTGTACTTGCCAGGGATTTGGCCCAATTATTTTGGCTATGAGAAAGAAAACTAATGTTGGTTCTAAATTAGCCAAATGTGAAATATTTTGCATTTATCTTGGTGATAATTCACAGTTAGTTGTATTTTATAGTATCAAGCTTAAATAGAATAAAGAATTTTTTGAATCCTGTCATCCTACACTAATATAATGGGATGTCTACTAATTGCTCTGAAGCATCTTCTTTAAAGATAAATAACCTTTGTAGTGGAAATAAAATTAAAAATTATTTAATTGTATGCTGACATGCTAAAAGAAGTACTGTATATAAATGGCTGTATCATTAGTTTTGCCAGGAGGCCTGCAATGAATATTATTAGCAGGGGCTTTGAACTGAAAGATATGCTCCCCATGAATAATGTAAAGTAGCAAATAAGATGGTGCATCCTAAAAAAACAAACATATATTTTAATCTTGAATTTCATTTGTGAGTGGTGTGTATCTGTCACTTCCATCCATGCAATAAGAATTCTCAAAAACTATCATCTGCCCCAATTTTTTTTTTTTCCTGGCTCCTGTTCATGATTCCCAGTATTTCTAGCTCCTTTTGCGATCTTCTTGAAAGTCTTCTCATCTCTTATAGTGCATTTTCCTCCCACTTCTTTCCTGCAAGGTGTTAATCTTTTGCTGTGCTTCTACTTCACATAAGAAGTTTACATGCTAATTTTCACTTTCCTTGATTTCTTAAAATGCTTTTAAAAAATCCATATCTTTATGTAGCAATGGTATTCTGAAATTGTTAATACTTTTTTTTTGGTCAAAATGCCTTGTAGGAAGCAAAAAAGGCAATAAAACTCTTTAAGTGGCCATGGTTATGGAAATAATGTGAACCACTCTTCTATACTGTGCCTGAATGTATGAGCAACTGCTGCAGATTTCTGGGTTTCTGCAGATTTTCATGGCCATATCCTCACCCTCCACAAACAGTATATTAATTCTTGTAAGAAATGTTCAAGATGTTTCAAATTTAAGGAGTACAACAAAAATGACTTTTAGTGAGATTTTAGGGAGGGGAGGAAAGAGTCTTCTCAATCTGCTCGCTTTCTACCAGACTGATTCTTACTGCATTGTGAATTCTGGGTAATGTCCTTGAAACCAACACCTGTAATCTGGATTTTTTTTTTTTTTTTTACTCTGGTGTACCTCATCTGGTCCAAAACAATAGTTACCAATAGTTGCAGAATACAGTACCCAATTCCTACAGCCCTTGAATGCAGCTGGACTTGCATCAGGTTTCCATCCAATGCAGTTACATTTCTTGCTAATGAATTCTGGAATACAGGGAGGTGTCGATTCACTGTGGATTAGCAGCTGAATGTCAAGGCTCGAAAGTCTGAGCACGTCTACTCTGAGAAGCTGGCATAGCTGGAGGTCAGGGTGGGTGCACAGAAGTAGGGAGGGAAAAGAGAAGGTTGGAGGAATGGGGATGAGGAACTGAGCCTGTTATTCCAAATCTTCAAAGGAGCTGCTCCCAGACTTTTCTGCCATGGACCACCATTGATCTTGCATATCCTCATGGTTGCCTACCAAAAGAAGGTTGTTTAACTTTGAATCTCGGCTAAGAAAGCACTATCTCATAACGTGTTCTTTGCTTTGTTTACTATACTGTTCTTTTAAAAAACAAATGCTGTATTGTGGTGTGTGTTGGTATCATACCAGAGGAAATATTCTGTTACAAAGTTTGTGTTTGCCTTTCAAGTTAAGGCAGGAAGAGCGGGGCCTGGTGGAGTGTTGACACCGGTGGTAGTGATGGACCTGCTGGACTCTATTCTGGAACTGTCATCCGTGCTGTGGGGCTTTTCTTTGTTTAAAGACAACATTTATATGAGGTCAGAATGCAATACTTCTGTTACCACAAGTTTTGTTACCACTTCCAGTTGTTCTCAGCTTGTAAGTGGTGGCGGCCGTGGGGGTTGCGGCCTGTGGGGCCTGGCCTGCTGCCTGTGGGAGAGCCAGGCCCCAGCCGCCGGGAACTGCACCTGCCTTGGGCAGCATGTGAAAACCCAGCAAAAGCAACAGAGATTTTTTTACACGCCCCCCCCCCCCCCCCTTCCCCCCCCCCATCTCACAGTGGCCTTGTGAGGCCAATGAATTATGTATTACTTCTTGATTTCTCTCGCATGCTTATCTGCATTAACTAAGGTGGTTTTACAGCAGCTGGCTGTTCCTTGGCAGGCCGCGCCCGCAGGGAGCTTGCTGACCAGGCACTGCTCTGTCCGGGTGCCAGGCCGGCTAGGTTGGGGTGTGGACGCTGGCTTGGGCTCAATTGCTCCCAAACCCCTGGTGCTCCTGAAGGACAGGGGTGCTGTGCTGCCTGAAAGTGGTCATCCTTCCTCACAAGTGTGTTTAGCATCCAGTTATACATTGTCTGTTTATACATGGCTGTTTCTGTTTGTGTTTCTCTATAGCCAGTTGCCTGCTTAGAAAACGTAAATATTTTAGATACAAGGCTTTAAAATGTTTTATGTTGTTGCTCACCAAAAGGTATGTGCTGTATTTTTCCAGCACTTTAACTTTTTTTTTTTCTATAAAGTAGAATATTTTCCCTAAGGAGTTAACTAATATCTCTGAAGCGTTTTGAGGTTAAGATTTGAGAAGTCTTCAATATATGTCCCTGATTTTCTGACTCTATTGCTTATTTGTTTAGTCTGATGGGAATAGACTTTGTCTACTGTGCTTGAAGAAGAAAAGAAGATTTTTGTGCTCCCAGGAGGTGAAGGCAGTTTTCATTGGCATTTTAGTGAAATATTAAAGGCAAAGCAGATTTGGAGGGACACACTGCAAAGGCTGTCACAGTGATCAGAGAAGCACTGGAGTGAGGAAAGGGACAGCTAAACGTGTAGGTGGAGAGTTGGTCCATTTGTGCAAAGGTATGAGTAACCGAGGTTATGAATTGGTTGCAGATGGGAGCTGGCAAGCAAGAAAAGTGGAACAAAATTATATTGACATCCTCGTGTTGTCTAAAGACCACTACAAGACCATTAGTATTGCTGTGTAGCCAGCCGGGAGGCCCTGTCAGGGTGAGATTTTACTTAGGCAACCGGTATTGATTTTTGGTCTGCCGCCAGTATGTAGGAAGGAAAAGATTTTTTTATCCCCCCCCCCCCCCCCGCCACCATGTCCATATTCATGGCTGCAAAGCAGTATGCCTGGAGCTGGGATGTAGGGTTCAGAGTGGCTGTGTGCTGTTGTGACTCTGGCTTTATTGGGGGAACAAAATGAATCCTTTGAATTGCCCTTCAGAATTCTTGCCTTGTCTTTGTTTATCTCCCCTGTCACATCTCCTGTAAGGCCATTCTAAAATGCAAAATTAAGAATCCGACACATGTGGTGATGGCTTGAACCATCATGTATGGCAAACTTTCCTTTTTTTATCTCTCTGAATTAGTTTTGAGTGACTCGTTAGTGTCACTTGTCGCCCAGATTGACAGCGCTGTGCTTGCCCCCAGAGCAGCAGCAGCCACAGCCGTGGGGGCTGCAGCTCTCCCCCAGGGTCACTCTGGGTGTCATGGGCAGGAGCCAGGGACAAACCTCATGGCAGTGCAGGGAGAAGCTCTAAGGATTCAAGCCTCCTTCAGTTTCTGGCCAAACTCTGATTCAGATGCTGCCAAGTAAAGCTGTTAGTAGTGTTTCTGTGCTTTCTGTTCTAGTGAAAACTGATTAGGGGCTAAAAATGGGCCATAAAGCAGCTATCAGGCTGGGGTAGCAGCTCTTGTTCTTGGGTCTCACTTGAAGTGGCAACCTAAAAGGGGAATAGCTTAGTACTTTGTCACTGCTCCTCCTCTTCCTCCTCCTGCAATGGGGTGTGCCAGTACTAGTTTCTCTTATGTATTTTATGGGTGCCCAATTTAACATGTTTGCAATGGGTTTATTTCCCTACTTCCTCAGAGGAACCTTGGCAAAGAGAAATTTCTGGCAAGAGAAAAACTTGTGTGAAAAATAGTGATCCACAGTCTGCTGGTGACAGATGTACAGAGACTGACCTGGTCTTAAATCACATAGGATCCTTCCTCTGGACTTGAGCTAGCTCCTAGTATATTGTTATTAATACACTCCTTTAGCAGAGAAAATAAATCTGATAGGAATATGTTTTTCTTCATTCTATTGCGTGTATAATAAACACTTAGCTAAGGGTGCCTTTTCTTTAAAATTTAAATACCCACACACAGATAACTGTGACTGCTGAATTGTTAGAGAAGCAAGCGCTAAAATAGAACAGTGCTGTTTAATAGATTGGTTAAATATTCCATGCTATTTCATCCTTGTTCATCTATGTCCCTACCTTTTTTTCATGTTGTGAAGCTTACTTAAATGTCATTCTATTTGTTTGATAGGAGATTTTTACTATAGAGGATAGATCCAAACACTGCTTGTTTCCAAGGGGATAAAATGAAAACGTTCTTTTGGGAATTTGGCCTTTTTATTATGGGCAATTTTTAAACAAGTTAGTTTTGATCATTGAAACAGCAGTTTAAATCTCAGCATTGATTGTGGTCAGTTCTGTTAACACTCCAAATTTTGTGTTGTCTTGTGGTACACGCAGCTGTTCGTGTCTTGAAAATTTGTTTGCTGCTTCTTTATTTATACTCTCCCCTGCTTCAGTTTTGGCCCCATATCTGATTGGGAAAGCAATTATAATCAAGAAAACAAAACACCAATCCAGAATAATATTACTTTTAAAATTATAAATGTTTTTAATTTTGCCTTAGTAGTAGTGATTAATTAGAACTTTTTGCAGACTCCCCATGTATTTAAGAGTAAAATGGTGATTAAAGAGTAAAAAGCCACTTATTAACAAATTCTAAGTGCTGTGTTTTCCCACCTGTTCTAAAGCACAACACAAGTCAAGTCCTTACCTTATTCTTCTTCCTTGGCTCTCCTACCAGGACCTACTCAGGCTCTCTCTGGCTTAACTCTAACCCTGAAATGGAAAATTATCTGATGCTGTATTGGGTTGTGTCACCAAGAAATATCCTTGCTTGTCTGTGGAGGGTGTTAGCCCCTAAGAGCAGAATGACGTGAGCAATTTCAAATTACACCTTATTCGCTTAGGTCTGGCAAGATCTGGAGTATATAGTATTGTATTTAACTTTACCATTCAACGCTTTAATTCCCACCCCCCCATGATAACCCAACCTTTACCTGAGCTCTGCTAGCTAGGCTACAAATTAATCACTAAAAGGCTACTGTTTTTAATTTGCTGTAGAAAAGCTGATGCAGTATAAATAACGGTTTGTAACACCGTGTGTGCAACCATGGTTTTATAAGATGTAAACATAAGGTCTATTTTCCTAAGAAACTGAGGCGCTTTATGAAGACCTATTAGTGTAACAGAGAACATTTTCCTCAGTGTGTTTTGCAAGAAAATGCTAGTAGATGCTTGGATGTCATTCAGATCATGAGTTATTTGTGAGCACGGCTGCTTTTTTAATCATGCTTTTGAAAAACACCTAGTACAATGGCACCATTTATTTCTTCTAGCAACATTTTCATATAAATACATAACCTGCAAATTATTTTTTTTTAGTGTAGAATTAATTTTTTTAAGTTTGCTGAAACAATTTTGCGCTCCAAATATCCTTCCTTTTGTCCTTAACACACACGTGCATGTAGTCTAGTTGCCCTTCCAAAACCTTGCACTTGAATTTCGGGCTGAAGACCATAAATTCCTTAAACTGAGTACAGTCTGTTGCCTTTATGCAGACACATTTGCTAAATTTAGAAATATATACAACACTTCCAGGAAATGCTACAGAGAATCCTTACTTTACAACATTAGCTGACAAATAAATACCCTCTTGCAAGCCAGTAAGATGGGTGGTGTTCCTCTCTGCTGTTTGATGGCAAATGATTACAGATAGGCTGTAGGGATATCCATTTATTCACAAGGACTTTGTCTTGCAGCTGAAAGAAACGTTACCAATTCAGGAAGCTCTCTATGTATGGCAATCAATTTTACCTCTCCCTCTCTGCTGGTAATGGAAGCTTCTGTCTCGCCCGTCTGGCTCACGTGAGCTGCCTCTTCAACACATTCTGAACTTGACATAGTTGTGGTTGATGAGCAGAAAGGAATAAATACAGAAGTGTCAAGCTGCCTTCAGTTATATCTATTTATTATCCCATATGAATGCACACAGTATTTCATAAAACTCCACCAAGATTTTAATTGTTACATGTGTTGGGAGAGGGAGAAGCTGTTGTAGGGACCATGTTAACTAAACCTCACACACAGTAGAGTGCAGAATGCAAATTAAGGAGGCGTTTGCTCTAAAACTTCTGTCATTTGCCACATGAGCTGGGAGAATCTTTTATAAGAAGGCTTATAGATCTCTAGGACTTTGTATGCTAGCTAATACAGGGTGACAAACACAGGCAAGTGATTCCACTAGAGGGTATTGGCACACTATATATGGTAGTGCATTATAGATAATATCTAACAAGTCTCATTATGCCTTTATATGATACCTTTAAAAGTTCTTTCTCTTATAAAGTCCATATTCCCCAGAACCTCTCCATTTTCTGGTAGCAAATGCATTCCTAATACCAGCTCAATTGCCATTAGGAGAACAAATGGGTGGTAAGCTGCTCACCACCAAATTATCAAATGGCTTATGCCCAGATGGTGACTGAAATATTGATGTAGTCAGAAGACTTCTAGAGAGACTGAATGTCAGCTGAGCAGCATGATGACTTGCCCCTTCCTTGCACAACAGCTTTCAGGAGGGGGATAAGAGGGTTCAAATTCTGCTGTCCAAGCATTTCTAAAAAGCATCTGTCCTGGAGGCAAGAGGGGAGGAAACACAGCAAAGGAGCTCCTATTTTTAATAACACCCAATAAGCCCATTGCTATCAAGACTTTTAAAACAAATCTGGGATGGGACCTTTTAATTTATAGTACAAGGCTCGTTTAGTTCAAGAAGAACTTGCATTTGTTGTTCAGAGAAATGCCATGTCATTTTATAATCCTAAGGGTATTGCTTTTGGATTGAAAATGTATATTATCTTGGTTATGATTGTTACATGAATTGTTTGTGGTTTTACTCATCAATGTCTATTAAAAGGAAGAGAGAAAGAAAATGTGTAGTTTGTGTGTCAGCTTGAAAATATCAAGTGCTTCTTATAGGGCTGATTCAAAGTGTTGCACTGGAGTCAATAGAAAACTCTGGGTGGCTTCCATTAAAAAATAAAAAATCTCATTTTGTGGAAAACACTGAAAAAAGTGAAATATTAGCTGCAGTCAGCTGAAATTACTTTCAGTGTTTTAAGACATTCTGATTACAACCCTCCCTCCCCTGCCCCAAACTAGTGCTTCCTGAATATCTTTTTGTTGTTGTTCTTGTTTTGAAAAATTTAAGATCTTGGGGAAAAGAGCTGGGGTTTTATTTGTTGTGCATAATAAGTGGTGAATCAACTATGTAAATTTTACATTAAGAGATATATATCACATTAATTCATGCAAATTCCATGTCCTATGAGAGGCTGGGCCATATCAGTCACAGAGGGAATTTTCTGACTGGTATCAAAAAAGTTGACTTGTGATGTGCGTGCTCTACTGGTAACAATCCTAACTGTGGATGTGAACAAGGGTCATCAAAATACAGTGATCCCCAAAACAGTGATTATCATTATCTCTGATAATGAAAATGGATAAAATGAGCCACGAAAGTGGAAACAACAACAAATATTACCTTGTTCATGTTACAAAAGCCATCGTCTGTCCCATGATAACCCACTGGCTCTGGGAATTGATAAAATCCATATGAGCATGTCAGAAAAGAATTTTAGTGAGAAAACTCTTTATGGAATATCTATTTTCATTCAAATTGGAGATTGAGGGATCAAGTAACGGGATGAGATGTTCAAGATTGATCTGTAAGAAATTGTTTTATTGTCGTAGTCATTAATGAAAATGTTCTCCTTAAATATTCAAACACCTACAGCGGTATTAAAAATTAATCTATATACTGCGTACCAATACTTGCTAATTTTTTTGGTGGAAGTTAAATTAAAAAAAACCTGATTATGTAAAGGGAAGTACTTGTTTAAATAGCTTTTTTTCCTGTTCTTGTAGCATTGATAGTATTGTTTGAATAATTTATTTAAAATTTAGTGAGGGATAAAGACTGCTTAGGTTTTCTGATTCTTCTCCTTCCAAAATAGGGGTTTACAATAATGTGCAGATTCTAGTGCTCTGCCTAATCTAATTTAAAATTATCCAAGCTATGAGATTCCTACCAATTCTTTGAAAGATTGAGTAGATTAATAGATCTAGCTAATAGCTTGTCATTCCTAATGCTTAATCTACCTTTTTTTCTGCAGAAATAATGGAAATACATTCTGCAGAATAATCTTTAAGAATGGAAGTATTTCCTCTTTTTTTGGGCATTTTCAGATATGTAGACTTCAACGGTCTATTTTCAGATATGTATACTTCAACATGATTTAAAAAAATCACACACAATTTTATATAGGTCTTTGTTATTGTCATATTTCATTGTGAACATGTCTGTTTTCTCTCCATTATTGCTTTTAAACATCTTTCAGTAAAATTATCTGTATAACTTCCTTCACATTGTATACCTGGTTTTCCATTAAATGGTCTAGCTCATGTTTTTCCTCATTGAACACCACCTGTTATTGTCTGTCCACATTTCTAATTTCTCAATTTCTGTTTGATTTCTGTCCATGATGACAGAAATAAGTTATCACTACACATCATTATTTCTGTAATCACTTCTTAATACAAAAACATTTGCAAATTTAATTAACAGATTTGTTACAATTGCTTGAAAATAATGAAGAATTTAGAACAAGGCCAATAGCCCTCAGGTTCATTAAATATATTATGTAATCTTTTGCATGTAATTCTGAGGTACATCTAATCTAGGCTGATGGCATGTTGATGTCTAATAGTATTTTGGGGGAAAGCTTTTTAGCTCTGGATGTCTTTACATCTCTTTTCTAACTCTCAGACTAAATTTTATTGTTGCACTCTGAGAAAAGACTTAATTTTTTTGCTACTAATTTTTCCTACTAAAAATGCAGTAAGTTCACTGATAAATTAGCCCTCATTCCCACTGTAAAGTAGGATGAATAATCAAATAATAGAAACAAAGCTGTATCTTCCAGCAAGCCTCCCAAGAGAGCAGAGTCCTTACATTTGCATTTCTTTATCCAAAGGTTGGTAGCATCAGCAATTTAGCATTTCCATTCTGCATTACAATATCCTACCACTAAAAAACTTCCTGAATATTACATTAATGGATTGAGAAAGACTACTGTAGCTGATGAAATGGTTTTTTTAACTTAAATTTAGTATTATCAGTTTGGCATGACTTTAATTCTTTTTCTGCTTTATGACTCTACTTCCATTGTGTTTGTGGTATGATGATGTGGTATTTTTGCAGAGCTTTAAGTAAATTATGGGACTAATGATGTTCCCACTGAAAAATTAATGGTAAAATAATTTATTTTTTTTTTTAACACTTTGAATTGCTGTTACCTCAACAGTTACCTCACATTGATACTCAGATACAACACATCTCTTTCTCAAGCTGATGTTTAGGTTTATGAATAAACAGAAATATAAAAATGTGGCCTTTGTTAGGAATTAATAGCTCTTCAGTACCCACTCCCAGCACTTGCCTTAGTAAAACAACTGAAAAAAACATAGAAGTTGAGAAATGCTCTTATTTTCACTCTGCATCGGAGAGAGCAATTTACTTTGGAGAAAAGAAATACTTCTTATTTCTAGAGATTCTAGTTTTTTGTTAATTGGCTTGGCATCACCAGCTGTGTAATGATGTTGCTATACCATCAACTGCTGTGATTCTGCCAGACTGAAGATACAAAGTAAGGCTGGGCTGGGTGTGCTTTTCTTGTTAAGCACATATTTCTGTAGGTCAGCCTCACTATATAGATATATAAATAAAGTCTTCCAGGAACACATACAGTAGAATGCAGAAATTCATACTGTACATCTGATTCTTTATGACACTAACATGCTCTTAAGGAGTGAAAGCAACTTTTTTAATCCAAGTTTTGTAATCCAAGTTTCCAATTACAAAAACTGTATGTAATTTTAGTATACAACCATCTATGATACTAACTTCCCCTTCAGTTTCAAACAGCCTTTCCTCATTTTCCTTCCATGTTTCATATTTGTAGTATTATGTTTCCCCATGCAGTTCTTTTTCCTCATCTCATTGGGGATGCAGATAAGTAAGCAAGTTATTTCCCTACCTCCAATAGTACCTTTTACATAGCATGTGACACACTGCTACACAAGTTAAGCTGTACTAGATACATGGGAAAAAAAACAAATGCAAAAACTTCCAAAACACCAAATCAAATTAGTTTTCTCAAATGAAGCTATTGGTATTTCTGACATAGCCTAAAATAAAATGCAAGCATTATGTGTAAATATCGCCAGCTGAAAAAATGAATATATTCAACACACTGGTGATACCTGCTTTTTAAAAAGCTTCCAAAATGTTGTCAGTTGAAAAATATTTTGTTTTAAGCTCTATATATTTAGAGACGCTTGAGAGTTTTTTTGTTATGGGTTTTGTTGCCCACCACCCCAACTCAAGTTCCAATGCCTGCATTTTTTGTAGTCAAGGTTACTTTTCTATAAAAGTGGTTTTTGGCTTACAGCCTCATGAAGCTTCTTTAGAAGGTCAAAGTAAGTGGAAAACTTTTTGCTCATACTTAAAGAAGCTACTCAAGTATGCATTCAAGTCAAAGCAAGACAGATGTTGGTGAATACATATTTTAGATGTTCTTTTTTGGGATATTCTGTGGCAAGAGCACCTGTCCTGCCAAATGAAAACATCACATAGGAATGAAGTGGCACTTGTGCTGGTTCAAGCATTTTAAAGCAGAGATACTCAACTATCACTTAACTAAACAATATCTGTGGCACAGGAGAAGTTTGAGATCATGCTGCTTACTGGGCTTGCTTAATCATGTTCGTGTCTGCTATTCCAGCTTGTCCACCTGGTGCCACAAAAAGATGTTTCAGTGACTTTGGGAAATGAGATGTAAACTACAGTTTTGCTTATAGAGCTGAGACATCTAACACAGCCCCTTCTTAGGACAAAGAATACAGGCATCACAGCAACAAAGTCTTTTCTGTGTGTTTTATCTACAGACATGAGGATGTGTTTGCGTTCCTCTCTCTATATGCTTGACTTGGAATTCGTAGGAATTACTCCAGTAGCTCCGTCATATTGCATTTGCTGATCTGTAGGATTGGAAGATGAGCATTTCCAGGTTAAGGAATTATATTTTATTAATGGGAAAGTTCACTTACCTAGGGCACAGGATTCTTCCAGTTGTTGTAGACTGTTGCACAGCAAGCTAAAACTTTCTTATTAACAACAAGCAGATGTACAACTGTTACCTTCGGCCTTTGAGCAGGGACTATACAGTAGATAAAACAAATATACTCCTTGATTCTTAAATACCACTCTGTTCTCCTTTTACCTGAAGTGCATGAGCAAAAGTAGATGTCCCATAACATTGTTTTCCTTTCATCTAACATGTTTTTGTGTATGGAATATATTTCTCTAGAGGATATCAATTCTTCTGAAATCAACCATTTTAATTTAGCTGCATGGTGTGTAATTCAAATCTTTAATTTAAAATCAATTTGCAGTTGTATTTTCATGAAATGTACGTTGTTTTTTCCTCTCTATGAAATTATTCACATTGTAAATACTTTGTATAAATGATCTTAATTGTAAGTGATGAATACAATTGGTTTGGGTTTGTTGTTTAAGTTAGATTGTTTCCAAAATGATAGTGGTATGTTTACTTTTATCAGAGTTGTTGTTATCCAACTGACTTCTAGATTATCTAGACTGATTATTTATTTATTTATTTATTGGCAGTAGATAGCTAAAGGTGTAAATGTTATCACCAAATGTTGAAGTTCTTGGCTCTGAAGTCCTAGGAAGGACCAAAAGTGTTGTGAGATCTATTTTGTTGTCTACTCAGGGGGAAACCTGAAGTTAATTTCTCCACTAGAAGCACAGACTGGGATTTGCTTTATTTCAGTACTATAAAATATGAATTAATCTTAAATGTATTCTTAATACCACAAGCTTTGCAGTAGAGAAATACCAATAGGATTGTTGGTAGTGCACTACTAAGATGCCAGTCTTGTAATTCTGTTCTGCCTTGAAAGTAAGTAGCCTGGAAAGTAAGTAGCCTTGAATCATATAAAGATTGGGAATACCTAATCTGTAAAGGGATGCTGAAAACCTCGTTTTGCCACCCTCTGAGTTGAGCAGCTGGCCAGTAGAAACAGCCACCTGCAAATGTGTGTCCAAATGAAATCCAAAAAGTCTAATCTATGGTCCTTGAAGGAGTAGATATTTGAGTCAGAGGGAGGATCTGATCTTTGCTCACTGTTTGTTGTTTGGATACTCAAGTATTAAAAATGGAGGAACACCTGACCCCTTCTTGGTCACCTCAGTTATTACCTATAACAGCTTGATAGTCAGGGTGCTATAGTGATTTTTAGTAGTTTAGAGGCTTTTACAGTTTTTTTGTGGAAAAGCTTTAGTTCAAAAAAAGTTTCAAGCATGGCCCTTTAATAAAGGAAGTCAGTATTGAAATCAACAAGACAAACATCTGTTTCACATTGTGTTATTTTATTTTTAATGATTCGGACTTTTTTTAAAATACATAATTAACCATTACCAGTGATAAACTGAGCACTGCAATATTGAGAACCTGAATATAAACAGTGGAATTAATTTTATTAATTTTCATTGTCGAGCTTAAGAAATATGCAGAAATGGAAGATCATAAACAGAAAGAAAAAGTTGGTTTTCTTTCTTTCACTTTGATTTATTGGAAGAAAACTTAGACCAACTAATATGTTACAAGAGAAGTTTGGTATAATAAATAAAAAGGTTACAATTCTGGAACAGCAATTTCCTTATTTAATACTGCTAATGGGAAAAGTTAGAGATATTAATTTGTCAGTTGCATTTGAAATGCATTAACTAGACACAAACAGCTCAAAATAGACACTGAATAGCTCATTACCCTTGCAAATACTACAGTACAACCCTAACCAGTAAACACATGTTCTCAGTAGAAAGCAACAAGCAGTTTAAAATTTACACAGAAAACTGTAACACCTCACAAGCCTTCTTAGGTTAGTTACAGATACATTATTTTTGCTTTTTTCTTGTACCCTGATGAAGCAGGTTAAATGAATAAATGCATCTGAAACACTATGAGGTATATCTGGCTGCACTTATAGAATTGATTTTTAGAAATGCAGCTCTTAAGACAAAAATTCTAAAATATCAAATAATCATTTCAAGAAACTAAGATATTAGAAGTAATGGTTTTCAATGTAGGTTTTTCCCCTAAACACTATCATATACAGTTATTATTACCCAAGAGGTCTTTTACATGTGAACCCACCTTTCTGGCTTTTTCCAATATAATATAACTTATATCCTAAAACATTCAGTACTAAGTAATGAAGTGGGATGGTGATTTTTGTGAGTGTGGTTTGTGGGGTTTTTGGTTTGGGTTTTTTTTTGTGTTTTGGTTTTTTTTTTTCTTTCTTTTGTAAATGTTAACCTAAGCGATGCTTTGAAGTGGCTCATAAAAGAACCTCAGTGTCTGTAAATGTATAAATATATTTAAATGTTTGTCCAATCTCACATATATGAAACTCTTAGGAAAAAAATGAAGGCCTCATCTATGTACTGTTTTCTCTAAGGTGTAGTTTGAAGAATAATTTGGGAACAATATGTGGTTAAGTGTCTACAACAGGAAAAAAATCTCATATCTGAACACAAGTTCATCCATTTGAACAGTTATGCAAAAATTTAGTATGTATGTTGTGTGATGGATATATCCTTGAAGAAAATGAGCCCTCCATTCAAATCAAGATTATTATCAAGCACCTGTGCAGAAAGATTGTGCCTGTGAGTGAGCATGCCTGTGTGGATCCTGCCAGAGTACTGCTCTGTGGCAATGAGCTGGATTGGGAATATGGGATCAGCTTCTGCAGGGCTGCTCAGAGGGGCTGTGTAGGAAGGAAGGGAGTATATAGCTTTCTAGCCCAGCAAGTACATTCTTGCATGCAGTGTAGCAAGAGGCCCCAGGCTTTGTACTGAGTTCGCAAGGCCTCTGGGCTGAGGCTTGTCGCATTTACTTTGAATCAGCTTGTCAAGACCTGTCTTGAGCCTTTTTTATGCTTGGATTTACTATAACAGCAACTTTTCTAATAGCACAAATTTAATTTTATTAATGTCTGTATCACACAACAACAATGTTTTCACAAAGGTAGTGGTGACAAGCAGTAATTCTGCATAGAAAAAGGTATTCGTATTTCTAACGTAATGGTGTAGCGTAGAGAAACACAGCCTGGTGAGACAGCACAGGCCTTGAAGGTGGGGACACAGGATGCCCCACAGAGGAGTACAGGCATGGGATGATGAGAGGTGGCACACAAGTGGGCACCAGAGACCCCACGGCTTTAAATGACTCGCCAGTGGGCAGTTAAAGAAATGCAGACTTAGAAGTTGAGTGAAAACAATGTTGGGGCAGCAAAGAGAGTAAAGAACAAGCAGCTTGTATGATAAACCACTATATGCAGTAAATCTGAACCACTAAAGAAAGAGCAAGGTTTAAAAGAGTATTAGAAGACACATAAAAATGACCTTGAGTACATCCTAGAGAGATCATTGTCAACATTACGCTCCTTGCAGTGAAGGAGTTGGGGTACAGGTGGCATTGGCCGCATTCCCCCTGCCGGATGGGAGCTGTTGGCATTACGAGCCCAAGCGGCAGTAGAAAGGTAAGCATGATACCAGAGAAAGGGGTGGATACTAGGAAGTGTGCCTATAGCAGTTTTAACTGTATAATATATCGTGTTGTACGATAATATATTATTGCATAATAACATCTTCTTTTTGTGTAACAACTAAATGGGACTGAGCTCTTTGACTAGGCTGTGAAGATTCTCATTATTCTAATAGAAATTCCTTGGCTTTACACCTGAGATATGCTTTCGTCTTTGCCCGAAACAAGACTTTGAGCTTTGGGTATTCTTTGCTGCACTGTGTTAATATGCAGGTAAGGCTGTTGGGTTCCCTGGGCATCCTCTGGCCTGATATGGCAGTGGGCATTACTGCATCCAGGGCAATGGTCAGTTCCCCTGCAGCTCAGTAGCAGGAGAAGGGTTGCTCCTGGTTGCTCTTTCCAGGGCTGTGAACTACAGTTGTCTGTTGGTATTGGGAGCATTGGTGAGAAGTGGTGTCCTGACCTTTTCCCTGTTGAAACAAGTTTGATTTAAAAACTGCACATGACAACTTAGTGTGAACACTTGCAACTCTTCATCATGTTTTCTTAATGCAGTCTCCCCCCGGCTGGCTACATGTCAGGGCTCTGGGGAGCCGGTTACATTGGTCTACAGCCTGGAACAAGCATCATTTTGTTGTATGTTTCAGTGTCGCAAATAAAAATCTCTGATGCTAAATATGTCCTTGGAAAGTGTCTTAAATGCACAGCTCCTTCTGTCCAGTTCAAGTACTATTTCACTGTGTGACTGCTCACTACAGCTATGCTGTATTTAGCGGTATCCATCAAATGGAAATAGTGTAAGTTAAACCTGTGGTAAAGACATAAACCTTCATTCCTCACAGGACTCAGGCACCTGTCAGCCACTGTAAGTATCTAAACCTAAAACTGGATTCCTTTTGCCTCAGCTTGGCTTATACCCAGACTAGGATATTTCTCAGTTTCCAAAACTTCTTTAGAAGTCTGAATTTCTGCTTTCCTAAGCTCTGAGTGGTTTCTGTGCTGGTAAAACCAGGGCACCTGAGAGCTGACTAAGTGTGTTCCTTCTGCTGCTGCTTGCTGTGGGACTGGTTCCTACATAAGCATAGAAAGAGTAAGTGAGGCTCTTCAAGGACCCCTTCCCATAAATAGTTCAGTGATTGCAGCATTCACCTGGGAGGTTAGACACTATCATTCAGTTTCCCACAAACACCTTTGCCCAGTGATTATTTCAGCTATCAGACAAATCAGGCAGCATGATGGTTAGAAATGAAGGTGTCAACTGAGATAAATTAGGCATAGGAGAGACTTAAGTAAGGTCTCTTAATGCCAGTATTCCAACTGGTGTATCGGGGCACGAACTATTTCTTTCTTAAAGTTGCCTTAAGATTCATGGCCCTGGAGGTATCTTTAGGAATTAAACCCACCAACTGAAGACCAAGTACCAGAGAACAGAATTGGAAATATACTTTTCTTACGGGTGTTATTATGGGCTTTTTTTCCTTGCATTTTGAATGAAAATTATGACAACTTCATTGAGTCAGTAAATTATACTAATTTGAATGTGTTACTTATTTCTAGCATGAGTCTGCTTACTGGTGAGAGAAATAAGACTCCTGTAAACATTTATACAATTATATACAGCAGGCAGGTAGGCAATTTTAATTGGTGTATACGTATTCACTATATTGTGGTTCGTGCAAAAGAGATAATGCAAATAATTAAATTAGCAGGAAGTCAGAGGAGCCCTGAAAGGGATTTTGAGCAAAAAGATCCCATGTAATTTCAAATGTAGTCTTGTGAAAACGATCACCTCCATCTTCTTTTAAATGCTTTGGTCTGTGAGGGGGGGAAGCAGAAAGAGGAGAATAGACCTGTGTAAAAAAGTGGAAACCTATGGTTTAAAACCAAAGTTATGCTTTGCTTGTTGTTAAGATTTAATTTCTCCAGGATTCTGCTTTGATATTGGTCAATGAGAAAATTTGTAGATTTTATCCAAGCTGCAGAAGAAAAATATATTAAAAGGAAATCTTTACTGGTGATTTTGTGGTCTTCAGTTAATTGCAGTAAATGTTTACTCATGTATATTTCTGTTTGGAGTACCTACATTTAAATTTCAGCCAGGAATTCTCTCCATCAAGAAAGTGATGTTGTTTAATTATTAAGCTACCTTGCAATGTGACATGTTTAATAATATAATCTTAACTCCTTTACTCTTTCCATACTGGCATTCATTTTAAAATTTAGATAAAGTTTGATCCATGTGGAAATTTTTACTTCAAAACAGCAAGCAAGTAAAATTCAGCAAGTATGCTGCATTGCCGCAACTGTGATATTGACTCTCTTTTTGAAAAACAGAAGTGTATGCAATAATTACACAAATCTTCTGGGGAAACTAAGACAAGCTTTCTTTTACCCTTTATTGTGTCATCTGGTTTTGAGAGAGAGAGAGAGAGAGAGAGAGAGAAGAAGCTAAGCTGTTTTGCTTTGAAAGCTGATCTCATTTTAACACTGAGCTCATATCAAAATCTGATATAAAAACTTGTAGCTACATGTTACAAGAGATTTTTCTCATGAATTTTCAAGTTAAAAACTTCCATCCATTAGAGGATATGGAAATTCTCATAAATGTATATATTTTCTTTTTCTGGAGCTGTGTTATTAAATCATACCTTCCCTCTACTGCTCTGCTTCAGTGCAGGTATGCATTTTGCTTGAGCCTGTATCGTTGTAGCCTTGTCACTGTGTTATGGAAAGGGGTTAGGCATGTCATGAACTCTTTTATTATTATTTTTAGTGTTTACTTATACACTACTTCTAGGGAATGACATCAAAGAGCAATATGGGTACACAGACTATAGAACAACTTTAAAGTTACCAAGCTTTTTTTATTGTCTTCTGAAACGATGATACCTCTTAAAACAAATCCTAGTTAGTCTCCTGCTCTGTGCGTGCATGCCTCTGTTTTCCACAATAACTGATGTTCAAAGGAGCATCTCTAAAAGAAGAAAAAGTGCTGGCATTAATGCTGTTCAGGAATAGTAATTTCATTTGGTAGAAAGAGACAGAAATGCAAGTGCTGTTAATAGATGGAAACCCTTTGGAGAAAGCAGATGTTTTACTTCCTTGCCTTCTCCAGAGTCTTCTGGAAGTCCTTCTGCATCAGTGATTTCTGATCATGGCCTGGAGGGAAACACCCTTTTTGCAATTTGTGCAATAGTACTGTGAAATAGTGCAGTTACGAGACAGTTTCATCCCTCAGCAAAATGAGATATTCCAGACAATATCTGATTTGTTCCAGGGCATTTTTGGAGCAATCTGGCAACCTCTCAGATACTAGCAGTGTCTGAGCCACAGCTAATGGACCTGGCACCTGGAAAAGCAATGTTGGCCCCTGAGCTCTTCACATTATGGCTAAGTTGTAAGTGCAGTATTTTGTTATTGAGTAGGAAAATAGTTTTTGCTTTTTCTTGGGTTTTTTTGTTTGTTTGTTGGGGTTTTTTTTTGTTTTTTTTTGTGGGAGTTTTTTGGTTTTATTTATTTATTGATAGTTTGACGTTATATGCAGTAGAAATAAGCCTTTTGGAATTTGGGACATCTTGTGTTGATGCACCGCTAGCCCTTTAGAGTTGTAGTCTGACAAGAATGTGTCCTGAAGCAAGTTCTTTTTTCTGAAAAGTTGGAGTGTGCTGCCATTTCTTAATTTCTTGTATCCATCTGCATGGTGTCCCTGCTTTGCCCCCCTTCCACCTGCCCACAAAGTTTACAATCCACCCAGCCTGTAAAAGGAGGTCAGGTTCCTCACCCTTCCACATTTACAGCAACGGTGAAATCCAGTTGAGGTATTTAAACCTATTTGTTTGTCAGGTTCTGAATTTGTTGACAAAAAGGCTCCCAGAAGCTTGCGTATTTGAAGGGATGGAGAGAAAACTAGGCCTTTGGCAGAAGCAGCACACGCCTGCCATGCACTCTGTCATTACGCATACTCTGATCTGCAGCAATTGGTTTTGTGATAGAGAGTATTAGGTTACAGAGTAATATGGGATGGTAGTTCTTGCAAAATGTTTGTTCTGGCACTTTTAGAAATAGATGTTTAAATTAATGACGACTTGGAAAGATCACACAAGTGTAAAATAGCTAAATCTAGTGTGACTTTATACAGTACTTCAGTATAAATTGCCTGAAAAAAAATTACTTTCAAAGGTAAACATATTTTCAGGTTAACCTTCCTTCCCATCTTCATGCAGTAATTTTCATAAATGAATAAAAAGCTGTATAAAAACAGAAACTTGTGATTAATAAAATGAGCTCTAGTGTATCATGATAAGGAAGACATGAATTGGGCAGACTTTTACAGATTCGATACTTAGCACCTCCTTTTTATCTTCTCGGGGCTGCAGAATGGCAGCAATAACTTCTTTCACTAGAGTGTGCAAACTTGATAAACCAAACCTTGAAATTATAGTCCTAGATGCCCAAAATACAGGATACAATATTAATAGAATAATTCTTGATATGCAGAAAAACTTAATATCAAATGATAATCAAGCAATTACCTATAGGACAGCTGCAGGTTTATCCTGGGGATCAAGGGTATCTTATCAACTATCTCTTTGTTTGGTAGCGTTGGTTGTTTACAGTCCTCCAGCATGTCATCAGCTCTGGTTTCTTTTTCTTTTTTTTTTTTTTTTTTCCCCTCTAGATAGAAAGCTCACCTTGTATAAACAGGTATTGGTACATACTATCATTGAAGAAGGGAAATTGTCTTTTAGGGAAAATCTTTAACGCTTGAAATCACATATGCAAACACTGTTGTTGGAGTTGAACTTGGTCTATTTTGCACTAACCTGTTGCAATGAATGAAATATTGAGACAGTGATCGCAAGTCCAACTCTGCAATCCCTCATCTTCTCTTTAATTGCAGAAAAGTCTTTGTCCTGCTTCAACAACAGGATGGGCTGTAGATCAGTAATGTGTGGGGAGTGGCTGCATATTTTAAATATCCCTCTGAGGGGTGTAAAGCTGTGGGGGATGAAGAGACTTCAGGCTTAGGTAGTATGCTCCAGCGGGGGCCCAAGAGCAGCGCTGTCAGGTCTGTGCCGCTGCAAGCATCAGACATGCTTGGACAGGCTTACGGCAGCATGGGGAAGGGGTCAGCTAGATTTGCAGCTGCACATCACTCTTTTCTGCACCTGTAACCACTTGTAAATACTGAATCATTTACAGTCTAATTCTGTGTTAATGAACAAAAGACTGGCTTACTGATGTTACGCTGCAGTTGGCCCTCAAAGTCAACACAAGGGAAACGGCTAGAGATTTTCAGTTAAAGAAAAGATATTTTATAAATTGATTATTGATTAAGTTGGCATGATAGGGGGTTAGTTATGGCTTTGTGATAAATGTCTACAATTATGGGTGCCTTTGAAGGCACAATCTGAAATTTAGTAATAGAGTTCTAGTAGGTTTACATAAACTTGCAACTTGATTTAAATTATCAGGCTGCTTGCAAACAGGTCCATAACACATCAGTTCCTAGACTAATGAACCATACATCCTTGTCGACTTTAGTAATGTTTTGACAGTTTTTGCCTCAGTGCCTTTGAATTACAAGTGTGTAGAGATGTATTGCTTACTGCTACAATAGGTCTCTCCCTCAGGATATGGTAGGTCACGTTTGCTGAATCTGAATTGGTTAACTAAACAATGACAACTTCTATAATGCTTTAAAAGAAGGTTACAATTGTTTTTTATAGTTGTAATTGCAATTTTTTTTTCCACAAGGAGAAAGATATTAAAAGAATGACATTTTTCAATTTCATACATTATTTAACTTTTCTGAAATCACACTTTCAGAGTTCTTAAAATATAGAGGATTTATATAGCAGTGTGATTAATTCTAAGATGGTAGAAAACTGCTGTTGATCCTCCTCTCACAAACAGAAATACAAAATAATTCAGGTTTTAAAATCGGGCTGTCTTTACCTTCTTACTAATGAATGTATTATGTGAATAGAACACATGCAGCAACTCTTTCGTATCATTTACTTGTTTGAGATTGTCCTATCAGCTAACCTTGTTTAGTATGGGTATTTTTAACGAATAAGACTTTTTTTTGCTCTACTATGTTTTTCCTGTGGCTGGTTTTCTAAAGTTGAAAAAAAACATGTGTTGCTGTATGTTTGATCTTTTCTATGAATTTCCTATTGTTTTCTTGAGTTCATAGAAAGCAAACTAACCAAATAAAAGAAGGCAGTTTCAATGAATGACAGATTATATTAATATGAATTGTCTAAATTTTCTTATGCTTGCCTATTTTTCCCCTTTTTGGAATGAAATAGTGGGGCTTAAATGAACCTTGAAATTTAAACATTGAGGTCAGTCCTCCAATGAGGGTGGAGTATTATTTAATGTGTTTGAAACGTTACATTGCTTTATTACTATATTATGGAGGGAAAGGCAAGGCTAGCTTTATTAAATATTGCGACCTCCTGAAATGGAGACTCTGCAGATTTACCTGTGGTGTTGCCAAGTACAGAAGTCACAAGTACTGTTGTCTTTTGTTGAAACTTGTGAATCTTATGATTCCCAGGATGTTTTCTCAAAGTAGGGTCATATTTGAGTGAAGCATGTTACATGATGCATCATCATTTAGTTAATCATGGGAAGATTTGGGAGTAATGATCTCAGGTACTGCTGCCTTTTGTTCATATCTGCTCATGTTTATGATCTCTGAAAGGGCTGTTTTGGGTGCTGGAAAAAGGAGGGCTGCTGTGAGGGTGGCGATGGTGTCACATGCGTCCACTGTGTTGTCTTGCTTCCTTGTGGAAGCCAAATGTAGCATGGGACCTGTTGTATTCTCTGTTAAAATCTGTTATATAAATTTCAGAATAGGCATAATAGTCCATAACATAGACCATAATCCCCATTACTGCCCATTATGAATGTGTAATTATCTGCTCAATGGTCCATTATTGTACCTTTGGATTCATTATCATATAATACATTAAGGTCTTAAAGTTTTAGTTCATGGATCATCACCCTTCAAAGCTCTCTGACAGTCTATTAAGTAAATGCAGATAATTCAGTCCTGAAAAATTTGAATATTTTTTTTTTCAAAATGACAGCATTCTAGATGGAGCATCTCTTATACCTCTTCAGCCTCACTGCAGTTAGGAAAGATGTATGTAGAGTTAAAGCAAATCCTATAATATCCCATGAACAGTAATGAATTTTCAAAACAGAGCAAGATCCAGGCTGGCTTTTACATGTCCACACAATAGAGGAAAATAGAGAAGAGTGTTTTCTACAGTTTGTATATGTTGGTTTACAATTCTTTGTATTTAGAGCCATGTAATGTCAGTCCTGCTGAAGCCATGCAGGACCTCTTACAGCCCGCAGCTTTTTCTGTGTTTCTCCATGGCACTGTGTGCCTGATGCAAGTCAGTGTCTGAATCGTACAGAAGAAAAATAAGTAACGTAGCTCTCCAGCTCTCTTACACGCTTCTCCCACTCATCTTTTCTGCATTTAATTTTATGGTATAGAGAACTTGCAAAATGTATGGCACAGAGAGCTTACAAAGAAAACCCTGTTGGGCTAAAGTCTTGTTCTTTGTTTCTCAGCCCAAGAGCAGGTTTCCTGCTCATTTGCAGTTAGATTTAAGACCCCCTACAATGGAATGGTAAACTACACAGGTTAACTGATTGCAGAGATGATGGAATGTTGGCTTTGTGCCTGTGAAAAGGGATTTTTGACATTGCTTAGTCTGTAAGAGAGTCAGGATCCTGACTGAGACATTGTTCAGTTATGGCAAATAATTGACAAATTATTAAATTAAAGTGAGGCTGCAGATGAATTCTAACACAGATGAATGCACAGTGCATGGGTTGCTGCACTTGGATAGCCTGTGCAGTGGTTGATTTTTTAAATTTTTTTTTTTTTGTGGTTTCGTAAAGCTTTTTTGCCTGTTTTACAATCTGTATACTTGTCACAATTTAAATAAGGATTAATGACTCTCAGTTAGGGGCTTAGTTCTTCAAATAGCACCTTTACCTTTCCTGCACTCGGTGGAGATAGGACCTGGGAGGAATAATTTGTGGTCTTTTCTTGACCTTCAGGCGATTGCAGTCATGTCGGTGACAAAAAAGCGTATGCTCTCACTTTCAGAAGTGTCTTTTTACTATGTAGAAGATAGCTTGTCTTGCTCTGCTATCCCTTTGACTTCACTTTGAGAAAGAAAGGCAAAGCAGACAGCTGAGCTAGTTTTTACAAAGTTGGATCTCTTCATAGCAAACATTAAATCTCAGGCCACTTTAAATACATTTTGTGCTATAGGAAGCACAGATGTGACCACTATCACTACAATTCATAGTTTGGGAAATCTTGTTTTCATGGCTGCTAACATGTATTTATTAATTCTGGTACAACTTGGTCTGTATTGTTATTGCATTATGCTACTAATAGCATATATTTGCTTGGCAGTTAACATAATGACTGAGAGCTGGTTCTAATCACACAGTTGGTCCATGCCAGGTGTGTATCCTCCATTGCGAAGCTCTCAGTGGTGCTGTGGTTGTCCTGTGTACCCGGGACCTCTCCCTGGTCCTGTCATGCTACTTGCTTGTGGGAGAGTATATTTCTCTTAGAAGAATTACAAAAAAAAACACTTAAAAAAACAACCTTAAAAAAAAAGATCAACACTCGCATAGCCTTGCCTGTGTCCTTGCTGGAACACAGAAAGGCTGCAGGAATGACCAAGCTTCATATAAGAGTGGGCTAAAACACACAGAGATGCTGAACTGTGGCTGCGGGGTGGATGCCCTCAGCACTGTAAGAGCATGGATTCCTGTTTCAGGGTTTTCTATATATTTGACACCCTTTCATCATCATGCTGGTATTATATAAAATAGTTCATTTTAGTTAAGTATCAAAGCAGGAGAAGATAAATCAGAAACCTCAGACAAAGAAAAAAAAATACTTTAGTTGTTGCAGTTTTCCTGTCTTTAAGGGACAGTGACCCTGCCTGCTTCAGCATTAGCCTTCAGATTTTTTACTGTGGTGTGGTGGGGTTTTTTATTTGTTTGTTTGTTTGATTGTTCCCCCCCCCCCCCCCCAGCCCACTGTTCTTAAACTGCAGGTAATTTTAAGCTTATTGCTTTTAAATTGCAGAATATTTAAGACACTGCAGGCATGTATAATTAGCTTGGGCAGTACCGAAGGTCACACTATAGTGAACTAACCTATAATGACAGTTGGATAGTCTGCATGATAGTCTTTTTGTCTAGGTAATGTATCTGATTCTGATTTTATTAACCAGTGTTTATTCCTTCCTATGCTGGGAATTATACTCCTTTACTTCAGCACTGATATTTTAAACCTGTATTTTTTAAAAAAATTTTTGTATGAGCAATCATCGGATTTATTGGGTTCCTCATCTAGTCAAGTTTGAATGTGTTTCACTTGCCATAAATCTTCCTTGAAATTAAGCTTTTCTGTTGTTTGTTTTGTAACGCTGTAATAATCATCAATGTGGTGATGGATGAACAAAAACACTGGAGGCATAGTCTTCATTTATTACATGAAATTTGGGAGGAGATGGATCTGGACAGAGATGCAACTCATCCCAGCACTACAATTTTTTCAATTAATGGTAGCATTAAAGACTTCTGATATTGTAGTAGCTCTTTAAATCGAAGTTGTGCTGTATTGCTGTTCCTCATGGGCTTGGAGCACACAGATTGGCAGTGGATCCCTTTGGGTTTCCTGTTTTCTTGGTGAGCTTCAGTGGTGTCATGTTCTTGTGAAAAAAAACAGTCTCCTCCTGCTATGTATCAATGGAAATATAGATGGTAAGAAATATGAAAGCACTCGCTCTTTTCCACTCATTGCTGGTAGGGTCTCAGCTAGAGTTGTGTCCACTCCCATGCAGTAACCTGAGCCTTGGCTCCAAGCACCACGTGCTTTTCTGTTTGGTGAAAGGCTTATAATATTTTCCATCATGAAGTTCTTTGAGCATCTTTTGATTTGTTAGTAGTTATTAATTATTTAATAAGCTGTTTTCAAAATCTAATTCAGATCAAAATTTTACAATTGGATACATGTCTGTAAGTAACATATGCAATTGTTCAAAAATTATTTGAATACCAAGGCAATTGGTATTCAAAACAATTGTTTTGTGAAGGCTGAAATCTAGATTCATTGAGAAAATCTGTAAAGAACGAACTGCAGACAGGCTCCCTGCTACTTCTCTTATGAAAAATCTAAAACAAAACAGAAAATGACAGCACATCATTATAATGAAATAGATCCCTTTGTTAACAGTTCTACAGTGAAATTTTGTTATTGGCAGTAGTAACAATATAAACGTTTGCGTTCAGCTGAGGGCATGCAGTGATATTCACAATGGGGTCAAAAATGTCCCTGTAGCGTTCTCGATGAAAGAAGCATTGCTTTAAAAAACCCTGTCAGGCTATTGAGGAATTTTATGTTGCTATTGTGTAGTTTATTCTCTTTTTTTTTTTTTTCTTACAAAAATCTAATTTAAAGTATTTTCCAATATCAAATACTCCTACAGAACTGAAAGCTATCTTCCAAACATATTTTCTAATCTGTATTTTTAAACTGTCTTTATAAGTACATAAACACACGTGCTACAATTTATTTACCAATTATTCTTAAAACTTTGAGTGGAATCTTTGAACTGAAGTAGAATAAATTCACTAAAGTGTCTGCAAAATGAAAAGAGTGTTTAGTAGATGGCCGGCTACTTAATGAATCCCAGGAAAAACAGACAGGAATGAAATAAGGTATTGATATGAAAAAGGAGGTGCAATCAGCATCAGCAGAATTCTGTAGCTTGATAAGTCTGGTTTGAAATATGGAAAAAAGAAAGATGGGAATGTTGTATGGTGTTCGCACTCCTGACAAGCAGAGCTGCAGCTGGGCTCTGAGGGTCTGGGGCAGTGCGTGAGCCAGGGTTTTGCCATAGCGGCTCCATCACCCAGCCCTTCAGAAAGAGCTGGTGTGAAGAACTGGGAGATGTGACATCCTGACTTCAGAAGGTGCTGGATGTAACAAAGAAAACCACATCCATTGCACTGTAAATGCAAAGTATTGGTAGCTCTATATGTACACCTATTTTGTATAGTAAGGGATTCCTTCTACTGAAGATCTTGCAGCACTGAAAATATTACACAGGCTTTGCAGTAGAAAAGCTACTGGCTTTCTGGCATACATCTGGCTACTAGTTTCTGGCATACATCAGAAACTGAGCTGAACACTTTTTGGATTTCTGTGTGTCTGAGCACCATGGAGGTGATATAAGTCACATTTGTACAGCTGCCTCAAGTGGTAATTTTGTAATCAGATGAAGCATAAGAACAATAATTCCTCAATGCATACCGTTAAGTTACTGCATTTAACTTCATTTCACTACCCTGTAACTATCTTTTCATTCTATAGGTGTGTGGTACTTTTCAAAGTTGTTTGTGTCTGAAAATTAAGTGAAGTTGTGACATACTTAGAATAGTCTTCCTTCAGTGACCTAAACTTCTTAGCTCTGGTAAATATTCACAATAATAAAAACTATCTATGCGGTGATCAGTCATCACAAGTTATCCAAAACAGCACAGTGATGAGAAAGGACTGTACTTTAGGCCTGGTAAGAGTCAATGGCTGTGAATTTTTCTCTTTATTCTAATGGTGAAACTTATATGATATCCTCTATATACAGTGGTTGCATTTGTAATTGTTGTACCTGTTACAGAAAGGAAAAGGTGAAGTTGTGTTCTAGGTCTGTTGTTTCCAATGATCTTTAAGAAGGAGATAGGAAAATGGTAACATTTTAATGTCACAAAAGTATTTGTTCATTTGAAGGAGACTGAATAAACACAGACCTAGCAAAGTAAACAGTAGTAGGAACCAGAAGAGCAGATAAAATGTGGAGAAAACCAAGAAAACTTCAGTGGAGTCTGAGATGAGTTTAAATTCTGTAAGAACTCTAAGTCATTATTAATAGATACTGCTTGATAAAAGGATTATAAATGATTAACAGATGTATATACATTACAGCCATACAGAAGTATTGTGTGGTAAATAGCACTCATTAACGCCAGTAAAAAGTGTTAAAATCATTTAGACTTACTGTGCCTGTGAGCGATCTGTTAAACAGTCCACTGCTTTGCTTTTTAGTACACCAGCTATTAAGAAATCATTAATCTCTTAATAACTGCTTGTGGCATTAATGTAAAATATGTCTGAGTCTCCTCATGCTGATGTTAAATAAGATTTATGGTAGTTTTTCAGAGGTTCTGTCCTTTTCCCCCTCCCAAAAGTTGAGAAGGATACTTTACCAGAGAACAGAGAAAATTGTAAGCTGTTAAGTCTTGCATGTTTGGCTCTTTTTGTGGTCGTTATTATATGTAGGTTTAATACTTTGTAGGATCCATCATCTTACTATAGTACTAAGAAAACCTGTTTCTTGTTTGGGGAAAAAACAAAGAGAGAAGACATATCAGTGTATGGTTACATAAATTGAAAACTGCTAACAGCCAAAGGGCTGTAACTCAACCAGAAATGGATATTGTAGCGCTCAGAGGGTGTTCACCTTGGCAGTTATTTCTCTTAGGAACGGGATAAAAACATTTCCAAAATACAGACAGTTACCAACACACGCTTCTAACCAGTTTGAATTTTCACAACCTACTTCACTGCAAATCAAACCAAAGTTAAAAGAATAACCTTCATTACCTTAACTCAACTCTTTTAATACATATGCATGTCTAGATTCCTTTTCCTTTAAAAAAAAAAAATTTCTACTCTCTTGAGTCTCTGTTTCTTTGATTGTTTGCTACCCAACATCTATAGCCTTCTGTGTGGTGGTGTGTCAATAAGAAAGTATCAAGCCTGGGG